>NC_142653.1:55155961-55476730 GCF_055504915.1 Nelumbo nucifera
CTGTTCTAAACCTTCTTTCTCTCTTATCTTTTTTCCGTTGTGAAGGTGACGTTAGTACATGTCACAATTCTCAAGCAGGATGAGGACACCTGGACCTGAATGGCCGAATTATTAGTAGGGCTATGAATCGCTCGGGTCTGACCCGATTGGGCCGGTTCTGATTCTAAGAACTGGAACTGATGGGTTGGTTCTAGGTATTAATATAGGGCCCCAATTACTATCGGTTTGGAACTATTTCTACTTATCATATATATATAATGTATAATGTATTAAATAAATTATATATACTATACATAATATATATAGAGAGAGAGAATATTTAATATATATTAAACATAAATATTTATTTTTTATTTATTATAATCGGGTCTATCGGGTCAAACTTGATTATTCCGAGAATCGATTGGTTTAGTTTCAAGTCCAAAAATTATAGACCCTATTGGGCCCCAATTGTCAACATTTCATGTCGAGTTGGTTCTGATTTTAGTTAATTCCAGCCCAGACTTGACCCGTTTACAATCCTAACTATTGAATACCCCATCATAACTAACGATGAGCACAATGGCACTATTTGATTTTAATCTCATTAGAGATTATTAAATTCATTCAATGGCGTTTGATTGATTAATTATATCATAGAGCATACCTACACATACACTTTAGAAAATGGTTTTTAAGCTCTCACTAGAACTCTTTGTTTTGATTTATTTTCTCTCATTTTAAGCGTTGTTCCACACTAGAAAATTACAAAACCTGCTATGGATTTATAAATAATAGCTCATTTATACTCATTAAAAATATGATAGGAGAGTATAAAGACTTGCTACTGCATAATGCGCATGTGTATGCATAGGTGTGTATGTACGATGCAATGAGACACTTTAAAGGTGCATTTTGCTGTAGTTCGTGTTTATTTGCTTGAAGGAACTATACTTTTAGTAACATGGAGTTGTATTGTGGGGCGTGCATTGATAATGTGATGTGATGAGAAGCACAAAAATCATTTGCAACTTGCAATTTGTGCAAAATTAGTATGCACAAAAATCATAGATCCGGATTTATAAATCGCAAATTGTAAGTTGCAAGCGATTTGAAAATCACAAATCATAAATTTCAAGTCCCAAATTGTGATTCTCGATTCACAAAATAGTGATTTGGAAAATTACATATGATATGAACTTCACATAAGGATGCATTTGAACTTTTAAAAAGCTAAGCCATGATCGTTAATTATTAACTAACTATGGTCATAACTTGTCAGGTGTGATTAACAGATATTGTTCAAATTTTAACAAACATTAATTATTAACTAACTATGAAAAATCACTAAATCTGAATTTATAACAATATAAAGGGCCTCTTCAAACAGATACACTCATTCACTTTTCAATGTGACTCTCTAGAATCTATAGAAGGATGTAAATCATGTCAGTTCTTATACACAAGTTTTCATTCAAAGTAAGTCATGTCAGTTCTTATACACAAATTTTCATTCAAATTCACATTACAAACACTCTTGTCTCTCCCAATCTGAATTGTTATTGTTTCGCAAAAAATTTCTTTGGAGATTCTTTAACTTTACTGGTTGTAGACTCTCACCCAAGGCTTTATTGTTTATTGGGAATGAATTTTCTTGTAACCTAACAACAAACTCAGTCAATTGAGTGGAGGAAAATAATATTCTAAAGACAATGTTTTTAAATACATCTCAAAGCTTTTCCATCGGTTTTTTGTACCTGTATCTTTTCAAAAATTTTAGAGTGTTACTTGTTTGCAATAAAGGCAAAAACAAGTATAACTTTAATCAAGATGATGAACCAAAACCTCGTTTGACTTGATCAATTTGATTGAGCTAATTTTAGTTGATGGCAAGATAAGATGGTCTTTTTCTTGAATAAGCTAAAACTCTACTATCTATCGGAACAAAATCTGCAACCACTTCCTAAATCCACTAACAAAGACACACATGAAACTAAAGAAAGAAAAAACAAAACAAGAGGATGATTCACTTTTGTGCTGAGGAAAAATTCTAAATGCCTTATCTGACAAAATCTGTAACTTTTACAACTAACTCACATCTTCCAAGGTAATCTAGAAAGCTTTAGAGATTAGGTTATGTTTGATTGCAATGAAAATTTATTTGTACTGATGCAAAGTCATGGTAGTGCAAATGATTTCAACGCAAATTCTGATTTATTTTTATTTCAACGTTTACCTTATTTTTTTATTATAGTACAAATAAATTAAAATAAGACCTCAAACAAAATAAAGTAAAACCCGAAACAAAATTAAACCAAAATTTGCATTATTTTCATTTGCACTCCCGATCATTTGTACTAGTACAAATAAAATTGCACTACAACCAAACACAACTTTAAGTACAAGGGTGTAAAAAGTAGATATGAACAAATATCTTATCATAGAATACTTTGATTTCACCATGAATATCTACTAGAGAAAACTCATTGTTTTTTTTTTCCACTGCATATTGTTTTTTGTTAAAATGGTAGTCATTTTGGTTCAATTTTGTTCTTCATAGCCAAAGCTTACATTAAAAGCTTATCCAAATAGTACCTAAATTACATGAACAAAACATAAATTTTGTGAAATTTGTGACATATGCGGAAACTTCACATAGTAACTTACCTCATTCAAGCTTTTTTTTTTTTGTTGGCTGAACCACCTCATTTAATATGATTGGTATGTATACTGAAAAATAGGTTGGATTCATTGAAATTTATTAGTGTCATAAATTTTGACTTTCTTATATTCTAGAGTGTAGAATTCAACATGAGCCCAACATGAACCAGGTCCACACTCTATGCTGTTAACAGTATGTTTTAATGATTTACTAATTTATTTCAATTTACTGAAGTACTAAATGGTTTAGAACTTAACCATGAACTATGTTTTTTATAAAATCTAGAAGTCTACAAACTTTCTAATGTCCTGAAATATGCTGCATCAAAAGTTTCAAGTGTGTGGGTTTTGTAAGATAATAGACTAAATTGTCAGATCAAACAAGCCTTTTAGATATTTGAAGAAGTGTTAGTACCGGAAATGAACAGTTTGTGAAAAGAAAATTTGTCTCTTTTATTATTGGCCATTTAGTTATTTCGTCAAAATTCTCATTGTCATGGTCCGAACCTTAATTTTACCTGGAAATCAAATTCCTATCTTACCCCAAAAATCCAATCAAGTGACAACCAGATGGTCCACATCCAGCGCAATGTTAACGGTAAGCTATCTAAGACCTGCATTTTAAAAATTCAAGCAGGCTGTCCTGGTTCTATTATTGCAGCACTAGTGGCTTGACAACGCAACAATTAAAACCTAGTTTTCATAGACTAGGATCCTAAAATTTTTTCAATTCTTCAATCTATTCTTTGGGCTAGCTACTAGCCTCTAGACAGGAACTAATAGATGAATCCTTGTACTATGATATTGAGTCCTGCCTCAAATTGGTGATGAGGCCAGCCCCACTTATACAAGTTGATGCTTCATTTGTTGGTACATTTTAATTCCCTACTGATGGTTTTCAATCATCCTTCACTATTGGTTTGGTTATGGGTTAGTTCAGATTGCCAATGGTGGTCGAATCTGTGATTACGATTTATGACTAGAATTTGGCACATCTAGAAACACAGAGACACCTTGAAGTAATTAACATAGAGAAAAATACAAGAAAAAGATGAGTGTAGGTGGCAGTGGAATGTGGAAAAAGAAAATTGAACTTTGATGGGTGTGGCTTATGTAATCTGGGCGATTTGGTATTGGTGACTATAACTAGTGGGAGAGATTGGAGGGAATGACTATAACTATGTATTCTTTCAAGGAAAAACCATAGGAGAGATTCAGAGTTATGTGCCTTATATTGTCCAGAAAATCAAGGATGTTGCTAGAGTAAGTCTCTTGTCTACCTCCTCAACATTACCATTTTCCAAGTGAAGGTTCTTTAATTTGTAATCTCGACTGATTAGTTTTTACTAAGTTGAAATTGCTAGACAGTTTTGTATGCCCTTAGCTTCAATCAGAATGATGTACTTTATGAGTTTATTGTAAATGAATAAAGATACATATTTGATTCATGTTCCCTTGGTATGTTTCTGTGTAATACCCTTAAACTGGACACTTAATGAGACTCGTGTTAGTTTAGAATGTTCACAGCCAATGGGTCGGTCTGGGGAGACCTATCCTGACAAGGCTGACACTGTAGTGCCACCAAGTCGGTTGGGGTGGCTTGTCTCAACTGCCAGGGTGAGACCCTAGGCACATACAGTGTATGATTAATTGAATCTTTGAACTGGACCAGATTTCCAGTATTGCCCTAGACCTTGGAGATTGATGGGCAAAACTGGAAAGTTACACCCGACCCCTAGACTCGATTATGATACTGCACTAGGTGTCGGATTTGAAAGAATGATAGGATCCATCTAATGGACGCCATAAAGGTTGCGGAATGGGTGGGGCGAATTTCAAAAATTTCCTACCTTCTCCCAACTGGGAATCATATTCCCTGAATTTAGAATACAATATTCAAGGATCTACTTGAACCCTAATCAAACCAGATCTGTACCAAAAATAAATGGGAGGATTATACCTGATCCGGAGAAGCAGTATCTCCCAAAGTTGGTGTTCACGCCCAAAGAATGCTCCAAGATCTGTCCCTGCTGAAGATGACACAGCTGTGGATGGAACAGAACCAGCAGGGTGCGTCCTACACACTGGATCCTTCGCAAGAATCCCCTGGATGTACTAAACACTGAATTCTTTCAGTCTTTCTTGCAAGACTGATGTCAAGAACTGGTTTCTTGACTTTCTTTTCTGCAAAGATCAAATCTTGCAATAATGCAGATGGCGGCGGCAGGAGGAGATCTCTAGAAACGAAAAGGCTGAACTGTTTTCTTTTCTGGAGAGTATGAGATCTAATCTCAAATCGCAGGAACCCTTCTTGCTTACCAAAACCTTTTGGGATCAAAATCTGATTTCTCTCTTGGTACATTCGAAATCTCCTCCTTTCTTCTTGATTAAGAAATCTCCTAATTAGGAGTTATCCCAATCCAAATCAGTATTTGGATAGGGGATAATCTTAATCCCTTTCCCAGATAGAGTTAGCTTACTCCTGATCTTATCAGGAGGTTACCAGATTCAAATCTGATTTGAATTTGGTCTCTAAGAGTGGATAAGGCTAAGAGCCCAATCCTTTTTGCTAACTTCAATCTCAAATTCGCCCCATTGATGGGTGATCATATCAGCCCACCTCGAAATGGGCTTTTGGCCCATTAAGTATTCAGTGTTTAATTAGTTTCCAATCTGCTGCCCAGTTGGGCTTCTTTGTATGGTGTGGGACCCAAGCATTGATCTACACACCAGCCACATGGGTTCGGCTCAGCCTTTAATACAAGGCCCAGCCGAATTCACTGAAAATCTCAATGAACCCCTTGAGTCCATCGTATGAACCCTATGGGCCCAACACTTACATTAAGTGGTCCCTGGGCCAAGCCATCTTATAAAAACCCAGGGACTGTGGGTAGGTGCAAGATTAGCCCATCAGGTATTATCCTAAATGGTCTTACACTTAACCTCTCAGCCCTTAATGATCAAGCACTGCCCGACAAGAGAGGACCTCTCCCTCGGCTGCAAGGAACAGTGCCGCACTCTCCTCTCACATGGATCCCGGGAATTAAAACCATTTGCAAACATTTTGAAACCGTACATATATATGTAAATATATTAATTTTGCAAAAACAAAATTCCAACGATTGAAATCAACTGCCGGCAGTTTGGTTTCCATCAGAGAGAGTGCATTCCCGATCATTACCCTTTGTCCGACAAAGTGGCTGATTCTGTCACTATGACCACCCACTCAGATGAATTCTCAAACTGCCCCAACATACCCAGGTTTTGATCCCCACTAAGGATCTCACTGATTGGCATATCAAAGGCAGCCTGATCCAGCACCTAGTGAAGTGTCATAATCGAGTCTAAGGGTCAGGTGTAACTTTCCAGTTTTGCCCATCTATCTCCAAGGTCCAGGGCAAGACTGGAAATCTGGTCCGGTTCAAGGATTCAAGTAATCCCATGCTGTATGTGCCTCGGGTCTTACCCTGATGGCTGAGACAGGCCATCCCAACACTTGGTGGCACACCAGTATCAGCCTTGGCAGGATAAATCTCCCCAGACTTATCCAACGGCTGTGAACATTTAAAACTAACATGAGTCTCTACAAATGTCCAGTTTTAGGGTTTTACACAGAATTAAACCAAACAACATGAATCAAACATGCACTTTATTTATTTCCACTAAATAACAAAAGTACATCAAAATGATTGAAGCTAAGGGCATACAAAACTGTCTAACAGGATTGGGCTATCTTTGATGTACCAATCAGTGAGATCCTTAGTGGGGGTCAAAACCTGGGTATGTTGGGACAGTTCGAGAATTCATCTGAGTAGGTGATCATAGTGACAGGATCAGCCCCTTTGTCGGACAAAGGCAATGATCGGGGATGCACTCTCACTGATGGAAACCAAGACTGCCGGCAGCCGATTTCAACCGTTGAGATTTGTTTTGCAAAATATATTTTATATAAGATATAAAAGTATATATATATGGTTTCTAAATTGTTTGCAAGAAGGTTTTAATTCCCGGGATCCATGTGAGTGGAGAGTGCAACACTGTTCCTTGCAGCCGAGGGAGAGGTCCTCTCTTGTCGGGCAGTGTATGATCATTATGGGCTGAGAGGTTAAGTGTAAGACCATTGAGGATAATGCCTGATGGGCTAATCTTGCATCTGCCCACAGTCCCTGGGTGTTACAAGGTGGCTTGGCCCAGGGACCACTTAGTGTAAGTGTTGGGCCCATAGAGCTCATTTGATGGGTTTCAGGGGGTACACTGTCTTCAGCAGTGCATTTGGCCAGGCCTTGTAACAAAGGCTGGGCTGAACCCATGTGGCTGATGTGTAGATCAATGCTTGGGTCCCACGCCATACAAGGAAGCCCAACTGGGCAGCAATTTGGAAGGTTTTTTGAGTACATAACCTTAATGGGCCTTAAGCCCATTTCGAACTGGGCTGATTTGATCAGTCATCTAAAGGGGGCGAATTCTGAAGTGGGTCAGCTAAAAGGATTGGGCTTAGACCCTATCCACTCAAAGAGTCCAAGATCTAAATAAGATTTAGATATGAAAACCTCCTAATTAGATTAGGAGACAGCTGATCTGATCTGTAGATAAGATAAGGATTATCCCTTATCACCAAGGGACTTCTAACCCAAATATGATTTGGAATTAGCAACTCCTAATCTGATTAGGAGCTGATCCCTTTAAGATTATAAAAGGGGAAGGGGGCGGCAGCCTTGAAAAAAAACAATAACATCAATAGCATTCTTCTCTTTAAGAAAGAGAGATTAAGAGATTTCCTGCATACTGCGAATTCTCTTTTGCCGCCACCTTCCTGCCATTGCCATTCCTTCAGTTCGATCTCCAGTTCTTGGGAGCAATCAAGATTGGATCTTGATTTCAATCTTTTGGGAAAAGATTGATTGGAGCTGTATTCACAAGCCGTCCAGTTGATTCTTGCGAAGGGTCAAGTTCTTTTGAAGAACATTGCTGATTCTGCTCCATCATTCACTGCGCCATCTTCAGTGGGAGCAGATTTTGGATCCTTCCTTGGGCGTGAACACCTCCATTGGGAGATAGTATTTCTCCGTATCAGGTATAATCCTCTCCCACTCCTTTTGGTTCAGATCTGGTTCAGTTTATGGTTCAAGATTGATCATTGAAAATATGATTTTCTAAATAGGGAATACGATTCCCAGTTGAAGGGAGAGATAAAATTTTTGAAATTCGCCCCTTATTCCGCAATCTTTGGGCGTCCATAGGATGGATCTCTCATCCCTTCAGAAATATTATTGCTCAATGTTAACAGTTGTTTATGTTCTCAGATTTAGTACCGCAAGGGTACTGTTGTAATTTTTCTCGTGTCTTTATGTTGTACGACTGGGCCAGTATAAATAATAATACTAACTCTCGCCCACTGAGTTAAGGAGGGCTCTCAGTCCACTCGAGTCTCTTCTCTTCTCTCCCTCTCTATTCTCTTCTCCTCTTCTCTCTTCTCTAGTTCTTGCACAACATGGTATCAGAGCAAGTCGTCCAAGCCTGAAGGGTGGTGTCAAGCAAACCTGTTGTTCAATGTCAAGCATATGGTCTTCTTCATCTTCTAGTCTAGAAGTTATAGAGACTCTTCATCTCTCAGAGCTGGCTCCATCGAACTGCTAATCTGGAGTACTCAGTTCGACCCAGAAGTCATAGAGACCTTTCATCTTCTAGAGTTGGCTCCATCGAACTACTAATCTGGTGTACTCAATTCGACCCAGAAGTCATAGAGACCTTTCATCTTCCAGCCCAAAAGTTGCATCCACCATCTGTTTGACTGTAGAGAGGCTATCTCTTGAGGTTCGTAGAGGGAGTTCTAGCTTACAGAGAAGCTATCTTCTGAAGTTAAAAGAGGTACTGGTCATCTGCCATTCAGCTGCCCTACTGATTGACTGGTTATTGATTGAATGTTCAGCCGATTGATGGACTGTTGATTGACTGTATTTCTTAACAAGCTGCTATATTCAACTGAGTTTTTTTTTTTATTCCTTCAACCCTATGATGGACTGTTGATGCCCTGAAGCTGATGTTGTATTGATCTTATTGATTGACTGTTTGGCTACCCTGTTAATCTCAGTGACTGTTTGGCTATCAGGCCTACCGATTGTGTGGTGAACTCCACCATTTTTTTTCATTATGTTGGGAGGTCATATGACCTCGGTTCATTTGTAGGTCATTCAGACCTGGTGATGTACTACAACTGCAGTATTTTTTTTAGTTTCCTAAAAGGATTGTAGGTCGTACAGACTTGTTCCAGTGTTGCATCAACAGGGTTCAGCCTTTACTCCCAGTGAAACCGTAGGTCAGAAGGACCTATTTTCAGCAATAGCCTTGTACGACAATATTCATTTGGTTCCTCTTTTTTTTTTTTTAATCCCGATATCATGAGTAGTGAAGATTCAACCACATCTGGAGTTTCCTCTATGCTGAATGGAATGGGTGGGGGTGACCTATCCTTTTCTATGGCTGTTGTCCCTATTGATGGTTTAAATTACCTAGAGTGGTCAAGAGGGATCAAATTATACATCACTGCAAGGGGGAAAATAGGCTATATAAATGGAAGAATCAAAGAACCACCCTCTAGGAATGCTGAATATGATAGATGGGCTCAAGAGAACATTATGGTTATGTCATGGCTCTTGATCTCCATGCAACCACAAATAAGAAAAAACTTCATGTGGGCTGAAACTGCAAATGAGATCTGTGAACAAGAAAAATCCACTTACTCAGAATTGCGACACTATGCTAAAATTTATCAACTGCAGGCAACATTATCCACTTGTAGACAAGGGGAGAGGTATTTATCTGCATATTACTCTGACTTGACCTCTGTCTGGAAAGAATTGGACCATTACCAAAGTGTGGATTGAAAGTGTGATGAGGATGCAAAAATGTACAAGCAACTTGTCTCCCAACAAAGGGTGTTTGCCTTCTTACATGGTCTGAATCCTATGTATGAATCTATTAGAGTTCAGATTCTCAGCTCTAAGGATCTCCCATTAGTTCAAGAAGTCTATGCCCTTGTACAATCTAAAGAGAGCAGAAAAAAATTGATGAACAGTCCTGGTGGGGATGCAGTTGTGTTGGTAGCAAAAGGGGGTGCTTCTACTAGTGTGGGATCTTCTTCTAGGAAAGGAGATCTCCAGAAAAAAAAATAGAAGATAATGATAAATTGTGGTGCACTCATTGCCAGAAATCCCGACACACCAAAGATACCTGTTGGGATCTTTATGGGAACAAAATGGGCTCAAGATCTGACTAAGAAGCAAGGTTCAGAGGTGAATAAGAGGCCCGGACAGCAAGGTACAAAGAAACATCAAATGGCCAACATGGTTACTCGGGAGAATCAACCCTCCACTTCTACTGTGACTCAGACACATCTCACTGAATCTGACCCGAGGGAGGATATTATAAATTCCTTCCGTGACCACTTAGAGCTCTATGGTAGAGCACTTCGTCAGATGGATGCTCCTCCCTCAACCTCATTCGCATCTACGTCAGGTAACCCTGCCACAACTTTCCGTGTTACTTCTCACACCCCTGACTCTCCATGGATCATTAATTCTGGAGCGTCAAAACACATGACTGGTACGTCCTCTTACTTTTAAACCTATCACCTTCTTTCTAGAAGAGACAAGGTGAGACTAGCCGATGGATCATATACTTCCATAGCTGGTCAAGGAACCCTATCTCTTCCTCTTAGTTTTACCCTTTCTAATGTCCTTCATGTTCCAAAATTTCCCATTAATTTGTTCTCTGTTAGTAGTGTTACTAATTCCTTGAATTGCTCAGTGACTTTTTTCCCTTCTCATGGTGTGATTCAGGATCTGGCATCGGGGAGGACGATTGGTAGGGGACGTATGGTTGATGGACTTTACATGCTGGAGAATAAGGCTGATCTTCATGTTATAGAGTCTATGAGACAACCCTGCAAGAAGAGAATCTATTTATGGCATTGTCGTCTAGGTCATTTGTCTTTTCAGTCTTTGAAAGTTGTATTCCCAGAACTATTTAAGTCAATGTCTATTTTTGATTTTTCCTGTCAAACGTGTCAGTTAAGTAAACATTGTAGAACTCAGTTTCTTAAAAGAAATAGTAAATTTGAATATCCTTCTCACATTGTTCATTCTGATGTATGGGGCCCTGTTACTTTACCATCTGAGAGTGGCTACAAGTATTTCATTACCCTCATTGATGATTATTCTAGATATACTTGGGTATACCCGATGCAAACCAGGGAGGAAGTATCAAAAATCATTCAAAATTTCCAGCGGATGGTCTTTACTCAATTTCAGAATAAAATTCAAAATTTTCAATCAGATAATGCCAAAAAATTTTTTCATAGTGACCTCATAGAATTTTTTGCTTCGTGTGGTTCTCTTCACCGTAGCTCTTGTGCCCGCACGCCACAACAAAATGGTGTGGCCGAACGGAAGAACCGACATCTCCTTGAAGTGGCTCGGGGTTTATTACTTCATATGAATGTCCCCAAACATTTTTGGCTTGAAGCTGTTCTTTGTTCTGATTACCTTATAAATCGTATGCCCTCTCGTTGGTTAGAGTACAAAATCCCCACATCAACTTCTCTTTCCTAAGGCTCCGCTTCTTTCTATTCTTCCTCGTGTCTTTGGTTGTCGGTGTTTTGTCCAAAATCTGTCTCCCACCCGTGGGAAATTGGATTATCGTTCTATCCCTTGCATATTTCTTGGTTACTCCTTTATTCAGAAGGGATACCGTTGTTTTGATCCTGTTTCTCGAAAATTCTATGTCTCCATGGATGTTTCTTTCTTTGAAGATGAGCCTTTCTTTCCTGTTTCTCCTCAGGGGGAGTGTAGACATGAAGAGAAACTGGTTCAGCTTCTTCCTCTTCCTAATTCTTTGCCTTTGGCTCAGTCTCCTCTTCCTAATCCTTCTTCCCCTTCTCTTCCTGACCGTCCGCCTTTTTGTGTTTTTTCTCGTTGTCACAAAGGCCAACCAAATTCAAGAGCTGTGGAAAATCCGGAAACTGTACCTCCAGTGTCACCAGACTCCTCGGGGGAGGATCATACTCACTCGGGTATTTTGGCTCCCAATGATGTCCTTGAATCTATTGAAAATGATCCCTCTGCTGCTAATGACCTTGACTGTCCTATTGGTCATAGGATGGGTGTTAAATTGTGCAGCACTAAACATCCCATTTCCAACTTTGTTTCCTATGAGAACATTTCAACCTCATTTCGTGCTTTTCTTACTTCCATTGACAATGTTCCTGATGGAGGAAGATTTGGCCCGACCTCTTGGCCACCCAACACGTGGAAGCAACCGAGGGTGACCTGGCAGGAGCGACAGCTCGGCACGGCAGTGCGCTCAAGGCACGAGCTCCAAGAAGAGGAACCCGCGGTCCGAGCTCCCCAAAAAGAGCCCGAACTCTCCCTTTGACCCCGGGCCTTACGAGGAATGCAAAGGGCAACCACCCGAACTGGCCCACCCCAGGGCAGTTCGGGCCACACTTCTATCCGAACTCAAGACTTCACCTCGCATACCACTCTGACACTTCATCTCCAGGCCGCCGAACTAAACAACGGTACCTGACACCAAAGGAGTTTGTATCCCATAGACGGCGCAAATTGATGGAGCGCAATCCGGTCGGTCCTAGCTGTCAACGATCTTGCCTCTGACTAGAGCAAAAGGTGCCTGAAACGGGGAAGAAAGCGAGTAGTCTTCGGGGAGGAACCCAGTGAGAGTGCTCCGAAGCTCAAGTTAGTATTTTCTCAAAGGCAAGATAAAAAACCAGATGGCGCAAAGTTATCACATACCTCCATTCTTGGGGGGAAGAGGGCCTTTTATAATTGATGGAGCGCAATCCGGTCGGTCCTAACTGTCAACGATCTTGCCTCTGACTGGAGCAAAAGGTGTCTGAAATGGGGAAAAAAGTGAGTAGTCTCCAGGGAGGAACCCGGTGAGAGTGCTCCGAAGCTCAAGTTAGTATTTTCTCAAAGGCAAGATAAAAAACCAGATGGCGCAAAGTTATCACGTACCTCCATTCTTGGGGGGAAGAGGGCCTTTTATAACCACTTTGCATACTCACTCCCAAGCTCTTGTCAGGTCGGATATCATTACCTGTGCACTTCTGCCAGTTCGGGTGTCATCACCTCTGCACTTCTGCCAGCTCGGGTGTCATCACCTCTGCTGGGGCAGACAACCACCACTGCTCTCTTTGTCGGAGCCGTCTCTGTAACTGGAGGTGGCACTAGCAGGTGGCCGTTGAAGTACGACAATCAAGCATCAGATCCTAAGTTAGTCAGGTGCGCCGCCTCAGGATACGGACTCCTTTGGTGTCAGGTACGGTTGTTTAGTTCGGCGGCCTGGAGACGAAGTGACGGAGTGGTGTGCGAGGTGAAGTCTTGAGTTCGGATAGAAGTGTGGCCCGAATTGCCCTGAGGTGGGCCAGTTCGGGTGGTTGCCCTATGCATTCCTCGTAAGGCTCGGGGTCAAAGGGAGAGTTCGGGCTCTTTTTGGGGAGCTCGGACCGCGGGTTCCTCTTCTCGGAGCTCGTGCCTTGAGTGCACTGCCGTGCCGAGATGGCGCTCCTGCCAGATCACCCTTGGTTGCTTCCACGTGTTGGGTGGCCAAGAGGTCGGGCCAAATCTTCCTCCATCAATTTCCCCCCACTCCTCGCGCTAAGGGTCTTGCCCTAGCGCGGGGAGTTCGCGAGGTAACAGGTGGATTTGACTCGTACTTCAAACCGGTTGACTGATGGCATGAAGTGTGCGTACGTCAGGAGATTTCCGGATTCCTCGAGCGCCAAAAAGTTAGAAAACGCGCCAATCCATCATTAAATGCTGGGAGACGTGACGGCGGGCGTTATTCCAAATTCAAAAAATGCACCACTACTGCCTTCAATGCTGGGAGACGTGCGCCGGCGCCGCTTCGGTTTCCAAAGATGTGCGGCCAGTCACGTCTCGGTCTTAGGAGGCGTGCGGTCAGCTTGATCGTGAGCCGTTGGATTTGCCTCGATCAAAACCGTCGGTTTTCGGTCACTGTGAGTATAAATAGTGGGGGACCCCCAGTCGCTTTCCACTGCCATTCTCATGCGTTCGCTTCTTGAGCTCGCGTCAACCTTCCGTAGTCTGTTAGCTTTTTCCGGGTGAGTTAGTACTTTCTTCCTGGTTTTCCTTTCCTCCCGATGTCTAGCTCGGACAGCTTAGACAGCTTCTTGAGGGGGTCAGATGCTGGTTCCTAAGGGAAAGGTTCCTAAGGGATCTTGTTGATGTTCCTAAGGGAAAGGTTCCAGTTGGATGTAAATGGGTGTTCACTATCAAACATAGGGCTGATGGAACAGTGGAGAGGTACAAAGCTCGCTTAGTGGCAAAGGGGTTTACTCAAGTGTATGGAGTTGATTATGCTGAAACTTTTGCTCCTGTTGCCAAGATGAACTCCATTAGTCCTTTTCTCCCTTGCTGCTAATTTGGACTGGGATTTACATCAGCTTGACATCAAAAATGCTTTCCTGAATGGTGACCTTGAAGAGGAAGTTTACATGATTCAACCCCTTGGAGTTCTGGCTCAAGGCAATGAACAGAAAGTGTGCAAGTTGAAGAAGTCTTTAACTTGGTTCAGCAAATTCCATGTAGCAGTTCAGCAGAAAGGATACAAGCAATGTCAATCAGATCACACATTGTTTGTGAAAAGAGGAGAAGGTAAAATTGCTGCCCTAATTGTATATGTAGATGACATAATTGTTACTGGTGACTGGGAAGATGAAATTCAGAGGTTGAAGTTCTTTCTTGTCACTCAGTTGGAAGTGAAGGATTTAGGACCTTCTAGATACTTCATTGGAATTGAAGTTGCTCGATCAAAGAAGGGTATCTTCATCTCTCAAAGGAAATATGTCCTAGATTTACTTCATGACACAGGGAAGATGGGGGTGAAGCCAGTTGACTCTCCCATTGACCCCAACCATAAATTAGGTGACAGTCGAAGTGAACCTCTCAAGGATGTGAAATAGTTTCAGAGGCTTGTAGGGAGGTTGTTATACCTTTCTATGACTCGCCCAGACATTGCATATGCTATTGGTGTCCTCAGTCAGTTCATGCATGCTTCTAAGTCCTCTCATCTTGAAGCACCAAAGAGATGATATCTAAAGAAGTATCCGGGTGCTGGTTTGTTATTTCAAAAGCACGAACATTTAAAAGTTGAGGTTTATACAGATGCAGATTGGGCTAGATCCCAAAGTGACAGAAAGTCTACCAGTGGCTACTACACATTTATAGGAAGGAACCTTGTTACATGGAGTAAAAAGCAAAATGTGGTGGCTAGATCCAGTGCTGAAGCTGAATATCGTGCTATGGCTCACGGGGTAGCTGAAGGCATGTGGATAAAGAATTTGTTGAGTGAGTTGGGTTTCTTAGTGGATAAACCTGTCTCTATTCTGTGATAACAAAGCAACTATAAACATTGCTGCCAATTTGGTGCTACATGATAGAACAAAACACATTGAAGTTGACAATCATTTTATCAGAGAAAAAGTCATCACAGGCGAAGTGTGTACTCCCTATATCAATTCTGAGAACCAACTTGCAGACATCTTTACAAAGGGTCTAAACCATTTCAGACATCATGATCTGTGTGACAAGTTGGGCATAATTGATATCTATGCTCCAACTTGAGGGGGACTGTTAACAGTTGTTTATGTTCTCAGGTTTAGTACCGCAAGGGTACTGTTATAATTTTTCTCGTGTCTTTGTACGACTGGGCCAGTATAAATAATAATACTAACTCTCGCCCACTGAGTTAAGGAGGGCTCTCAGTCCACTCGAGTCTCCTCTCTTCTCCTCTCTATTCTCCTCTCCTCTTCTCTCTTCTCTAGTTCTTGCTCAACACTCAATATTCATCGTCTCATGTTGTGTGCAGAAAGTGATAGATCATGGTGCATGGAAAATTCTGC
This sequence comes from Nelumbo nucifera, assembly GCF_055504915.1. Classification (NCBI taxonomy): domain Eukaryota; kingdom Viridiplantae; phylum Streptophyta; class Magnoliopsida; order Proteales; family Nelumbonaceae; genus Nelumbo; species Nelumbo nucifera. Next base: position 55,171,542 of record NC_142653.1, read on the forward strand.
TAGAATGTGCCACAACCAGAGAATAAGTACTGCTGTCTAGTAAAGGCAGAGCCAAGGGAATCTCGGTTCAGGAGGTGGTTTTCATGCTGGAGGTCTGTGCATACGAGTAGTGACCTCTTGCTTGGCTTCCTAATCCATCTCAAATATAATATCTGACATTGTGGTGGTTTACCCCTTGTTTCTCTTATTTGCAGCAAGCAACAGGTGTTGTATCTCTCAGGATCCCAGATAGGTCATTCTCTATAGAGGTTGGGGAAAGGATGACAAGCCTAGTGGTGCCAAGAAAGACACTAGAAATTCAGTTAAGACTTGACCAGACAAAGTGGTAAACAACAGTTCACGGCAGCAACCAGACTTGAATGTGGATTTCAGAGTAGCCAAGAAGAGGTAAACCTGTAGACTTGGATCCCAGAGTAGCCAGGTTGGATTTCAGAGTATCCAACCATTCATTTTTTGAATTTTTGTCTATCTTTAATATATATATATATATATATATATATATATATATATATATATCAAGACCTGAACCCTTGTCATTTATGTTAAAAAACAAATAGGATTTGCAAATTTATTGTTGTATAGATTAGAGGTGGCAGTGCAGGTCCATTAAGTTAAATCTTCACAATGTTAAAGAGGTTGAGTCTTTGACTTAAAGAATGAATATATTCTTCAAAGGGTTAAACAAGCATCCTAGCAGATGTGTTTGCAAGAGAGAGGCAGGTCAGGCCTCTCCTACATGCTAAGGGCCTATGCCGGACCCCTGTCCCTTATACCCTTGCTAGGACCCTGATTTCCACTCATAATTTACTTCGAAAAGGGCATAAGTGACACTTTGTTGTATATTTAGAACTATGCTCGCTAAATGTTGTCTTTGAATTTTTTTATCATCCATACAGTTTATTCTTGGGAGGAATGCCTCTGCACCTATCTGTTTTTTTTTTGTTGCTTAAAATTTCCTTGTTCTTGTATCAATCATTTTCCACTAGTTTGAAGAAGTCCTCATCATCTTTATTTGACTTGGTACTGGTTTTTTATCTACTTTATTTTTGAATTTTGTGTCATTGGTACTAGTTTAGTGCAACTCTAATGATCTATTAGATTATAATCATTCAATGCATGTATGACCAGAGGATATTTTTTTGTTGCAGTTTGGTATAGTTTTTGATTATGACTTGTTTGCACTTGACTCCATATTAGGTTTTTGTCACAATTTTTAAAACCCAGCTGATTAAGTCATTTTGGTTGGTCTGGGGAGCTTTTTATCATATATTGCTTGGTTCTCTATTTTCAGTGCAATTCTTATAAGTACTTGTTACTTTGGTTAAGCTCTGTCACGAATTATTATGGCATAACACCTTGTTCTCAATGCACAAAAATACTGCAATAGATTATTTTTCATACAAAATCTAGTGTTGCCGATGTGTCGAGGCGATGGCTGGTAACTTTGTGACAAAAGCTAGTTTTGATAATGTGTTGAGATGATGATTAGTTACTTTGGCCTCCCTATGTTAGTGGGTCTGTTTAAGTAAATCAACATTGACTGATCCTAACAATTTGGGTCGGGTTGTCCTTATCTGGGTTTTGGATCATTTTCAGGTTGTGCCCACCCTATGCCTGATTCAATCCATTTGCATTGTAGCACTGCAGTGTTTGTAAATATAGCCTTGATTGAGTACAAGTTTATTGTTATGGGGTAGGTTGTCTCATGTTCAGACTCCCAATTCATTTAGGGGGTCAAGATTGGAGTTAGGGTTGGTTGGAGTGCTTTCAGCTCAGGGTCGGATTGAGCCAAAATCATACCAAACCCGACCTATTGACATACCTATCTATGTGTATGTGAGCGGTCCGCCCGGTGGTCCGCGATGAGCAGGCCTTGTGGTTTGCTTGGCGGGTTGCCGCGGGCGATCTTCACGGTCCACCCAGTGGACTGCTCAACTCGGAAAACACACGATTCCTAGGACAGCCATCCCCTGCATGGCATCCCCCCTAACGTAACCTGCTCGTGCATGATATGGGATACCCCTGCCAAGCTGAGGCATCCACATCGCACGCGTTTCCAAACTGAAGAGGGATGATGCAAACAGCGAAAATGACACCACAGCAGGACATCCCTCGACTGACGAATCCAAGGGTGTAATGACCACTATTCCCAATGACCGAAGCCGAGGCCTCACCTCGATCTCAAGAGTGGGGGGCCAGTTATGCGGGTTAGCTTGGCCCAGCCCACTGATGCCTAATAGCATCAGCCACAGTAGGAGGAAGCCCTATTGCCTTTGTACGAAGCCAACCACATGACAGTCAGACGTACCCACCAGGGCCTGCAGCCTGACCTCGTACGGCTCTTATCCAAGGCGTTCATCTTCACCTACCCCCAGCACGCTCAAGTATAAATAAGAGGTAATTGCCCCTTTTGGGGATCCGGAACCGAAAACTCCAACACCACTCACTCATTTACTCCCTGCACCTACTTTGTCTTCTTAGCATTAATTTAGGGAGATCTGGTGCATTCGAGGACTATCTCCAAGGCCTCTCCTGCACCCTCTCCTACTTTACACCTTGTACTAATTTGAGCGTCGGAGCCTTTGCCTCGAGTATTCGCCCGAGGCCTCAGAAATTCCCTATCTTGTAGTCCTCGGCTACCATAGTCCTCGGAAGGAATACCTCACCTTGGCTTGCAGTCCTCAGCTTTAGCCCATCTTTTCCGAGGCCTCAGGGTCCTTAGCTAACACTCAAAACCTAAAGAGTGAATTTACTTCATTGCCCCTGGCCAATCTGTGCGGCAACAACCACCAAATTTCATGCCTTGCTTCAAAATGGTAATTGGGAACTAGTTCCCTATGATGCTTCTATGAATGTGGTTGGTTCCAAATGTGTTTTAAAAATTAAACGACACCCTAACGGTTCCATTGATCGCTACAAAGCCTGTCTTATTGCACTTCTCTTGCTCTTGTAGTTCCCCGTTGATGGGACGTTTGGCAGCTGGATGTTCATAATGCCTTTCTTAATGGTTTCATTATAGAGTATTTTCATGTGACAACCGAAAGGCTTTGAGGACAATAATTATCCCCATAATGTCTACAAACTTCATAAGGCCCTCTATGGGCTGAAACAGACTCCTTGAACTTGGTTTTCCCAATTGAGTAATCGTCTATATGACCTTGGTTTTAGGAGTTCTTAGTGTGACCCCTCTCTATTTATTTACAACCATGAACAAATTACCATTTACATTCTTGTTTATGTTGATGATATTTTTATTGCCGGATCCTCCTCTACTCATGTCTTTCAGCTTATCAGCAATTTATCTTAGACCTTTTCCCTAAAAGACTTGGGGTTGTTGCACTACTTCCTTAGGGTTGAATCTCATCGTGATGCAACCAGATTGTTTCTTTCTCAACATAAGTATATTTTGGATCTACTGTTGAAGACTAATCTTGATGCGGCCAAACTTGTTTCTAGTCTAATGGCCACCTCATCTCAGCTTTCTCGGTTTACTGGTGAACCGCTCCCTGATCCCACTCAGTATCGGAGCATTGTAGGTGCTCTTTAGTACGTCACTCTGACACGACCTGATGTCGCCTTCGCAATAAATAAGGTTTGTTAGTTTTTACAAGCTCCTACTCATGAACACTGGGGTGCAGTAAAGAGGATTCTACGATATCTCAAAGGAACCATTGGCTCCAGTTTGTTTTTCTCGGTCCACTCGCCACACATTTACAACATACTCTGATGCTAATTGGGCTAGTTGTCCTAATGACAGACGTTCTACTGGCGGCTACGGTATTTTTCTTGGTTCTCATTTGATTTTATAGAGCGCTAAGAAGCAACCTACAATTGGCACAAAGGCAAAATTTCGAGCTCTAGCTAATGGCACCACCAAACTCTTGTGGCTTAATTCTCTTCTCTCTGATTTGGGGATCAAACTCCAGTCTCCACCGATTCTCTACTACGATAATATCGGGGTCACGTATCTTGCAACTCATCCCATTTTTCGAGCCCGTACTAAACACATTGAGGTTGATTTTCACTTCCTTCGGGATCTCATCATTAAGAAGTGTCTGATCATGCAATTTCTTCCCGCATAGGATTAACTAGCTGATATTTTCACAATACCACTTTCGTCTTCCCAATTTGAATGGCTGCAGTCCAAGCTTCAGGTGTTTCCAGCCCACTTTCGCTTGAGGGGGCGTATTGAGGAGCTGGCTAACCCTAGGTTGGCCAGCCCTAGCTCTTACACCTTTACCAAAGAAAGCTCCAGCCCACTTACCAAAGAGAGCCCTAGATCTCCTACAAAGAAGACTCTAGTCTTCCTGCCAAAGAAGGACCAGCTACTACACAGAGGACACTTACCGAAAAGAGGTCAATCAGAGCAAAAAGGAAACTCTCTTCTTAGCAAGTTTCCTCCTGAAGACCTTTCCTTATTTCTACTCTTGTAATTATTTCTAATTTATTCTTTATTATTGTGTATAAATATTTAGCCATGTACATCCATTCAGTACAGTGAAATTTGACCCATTCTTTAATCTTTGTCTTTCTAGCTTTAACTATCCCCTACGTAAGAAGGGGGAAAGAGAATGGTTGCCCACACTAGATAATAAATCTCTTGAATAAGTTATTTATTGAGTCCTAACCACAATAAGCTTTTTAAAAGAAGGTAAAAGGGTAAAGATACAGATTTGAATATATTATATACTTTTAGTCTAGCATAGGAAAAAGAAGAGAAAAAGCAAAGACTAGGAAATTTTTTTGTAAAATTCCAAGCTCACAATTAATCAAGTCTGATTACTTATTACAAGCAACCCAAAAAAAAAAATAAGTGACAAGGAAAACTTTAGATTCCAGCCCTTGTCTACTTCTGCCTTGATGTATATTTGCATCTCTCTCTCTCTTAAAAATAGGACTCTAAGCCAGTGAATTGTTACTACTATAGTGATGGTAAGACAGAAGAATACTTGGATAGTGCTCTAGATATGGCTCTAATGGTATTTGGTGTTGTCCTGCAGCAGCCTCCTATGAGGGAAGCCTTGGCCTCGCACCATTTACTTACATATGAAATAAAATCTTTATCTGACACTCCAGTAGATTCTTGCATGAAAAAAGAGCAACGGCAAGGCAAATAAGATGTGATTAATTACAACCAGCATCTAAACCAGTTTGTCACAATATGATAAGGACTAGTAATTAACATCTTTATTTCATTTCACATTTTCTGAACCAGAAGATAATGCATGGCTGAAAAATGAAGGCAGCATAGGGTAGGAGGAGTTATATAGCACTAAAATAGAGATTTTTGTCAAAGCACTTAATGAATGAAGCACCAAAATTTCCTATCATTCAAAATACACAAAGGGCATGATCAAGTATGCGTAACGGGACCCCAACTTGAAAAGCTTATTGCCCAAAACTGCTGATAGTTATTGTAGACCAGATTGTCTAGATTTTGAGCTCAACCTCACACCAATAGGAGGGTAGGTACCCAGGTTGGAGACTTGGCAAGAAGGTTCAATTTCTTGCCTACACAGAGAAATGGTTTTTCTTTTTTTATTGAGTGAATTTTACAGGTCAAAACCTAGGTGGCCCTTGTGTACAACTGCAAAAAGAAGTAGATGACAAATACTATCCATCAAATGGATAGAAAACATTAAAAGATACAAAGTCTGAAACTTAATTGTCCACTAATATGGTAGTTTTACATAATAAGAAAAAACAAACTGTGAACTTGGGGAATGGGGAGCACAATTCATGTCCTATTCAAAGAACGTCAATGGTCCCCCCAAGCCAATATCATGAATGTTGCAAATCAAAAATATTGTAACTTGTAATAATTTAATAGAAAAGGTAAAAGAGGGAACTTACTACCCACTCCTTGCGATCAGGGTCATAAGTCTCACCAATGTTTGGATAAATAAGTATCGGTTTAGATGTCACACGTGGGGTTAGCTAGTGAAACAATGAGAGTTTATTCTTTTTGTTAAAGGAAAATGTTTTATTAAAAGAGAAAAAGCTAACACAAAGAATAGGTGATAAGGTGTCACGCCCAACATAACACAAGGAAACAAAAAAGTATTCAGCATAGTGCTATCTGGTGAGCAATAACAGAGCTTTGGATTTTTTCGAGAAATACATGCATTGTTGAATGAATTCACACATTTATTGTAAAGTCATCTAAGATGAAAAGGAAAATAAATAAAAAGCTCTTTCATATTTAATCCTGATTAAAGAACAACATAGAAGAAGAAGATTATACCTTATGAACTAATAAAACAATATCAAGAATAAACCTTGGAGGAGTGCAGTTAATTCCAACAGCAACAATCTTATTACATGAATCAGCAACAGATGCGCATTCAAGAAAAGAATCTCCACCAACTATATTGACACTATCCTTATAGTTGAATGAAAACCATGTTGGAATCTTTATGCCATCTCCCTCGAGAAGTTCAGCATAGGCCTGCATGACCACCAACCAAACCAAGAGATAAAGTCAATACCAAACTGAAAAGTTCAAACCAAGTAATACAATGGGAATATCATTTTTGAAAAACCCTACCCACTTAACATACACTGGTAAATATGCTTGGATGTTCTACCAAATCATCAGTTTGGCTCAATAAATAGGACCCTCAAAACTGCACGAACAAAATGCTAAACATCCACCTACCATCAATGGTCCAATTTATTCTGACATTTCTTTCATGGCTTGAACCATTTACTACAGCTGTCCAGATTTTGGATCTAGATCAGAGAGTCTGTAGTTCTTAGGAAAGTCTCATGCCACTTATTGCGCAATTGCAATAGTTAATTCTATTAACCCTTTGTAAAGTAAAAAAACAGGAGAGAAACCAATCACTATCATTTGCTACAAGCACCAAAGTCCTAGTCTACTTCCAGCTTATTCGAAATTGTTTCAAATGCAATTAGGTCAGCACCTGATTCTGCTAAAACTTGAACCCTTCTCCTATGAAAATCTTTCAAAGTTGCTAGAGTAACTGCATCACCATAGTCCCTGTTGAGCAGGAGACCAAGAAGAAGAAGAAAAAAAGGAGAAAAGAAGAAGAAAGGAGAAGAGGAAGAAGAATAAGAGGCAACTGAGTTAAGGCCTCAATCAAAAACTTAGCTTCAGTCGAGTGAAGCTTTCTATTTATACTATTCTGACCGTACATAACAATATGTCTACAGAATTACGAAAATACCCCTGCGGGTACTAAGCCTGTGTACAGTATATATAATACACCTGTTAATACTCCCCCTCAAGTTGGGGCATAGATATTAATCATGGCCAACTTGTCACAGAGACCTTGATGTCTGGAATAGTTTAGCCCTTTTGTAAATAAGTCTGCAAGTTGGTCTTCAGAGCTGATGTATGGAGTGCATACTTCGCCTGTGATGATTTTCTCTCTGATAAAATGCTTGTCAACTTCAATGTGCTTTGTTTTATCATGTAGTACCGGGTTGGCAGCAATACTGATAGCTGCCTTGTTGTCACAAAGTAGAGTTATGGGTTTACCAACTAGAAAACCCAACTCTCCCAATAGATTCTTTATCCACATACCTTCGGCTACTCCGTGTGCCATTGCACGATACTCAACTTCAGCACTGGATCTAGCTACCACGGTTTGCTTCTTACTCCTCCAAGTAACCAGGTTCCCTCCTACAAAGGTGCAGTAACCACTAGTAGACCTTCTGTCACTTTGAGATCCAGCCCAATCCGCATCTATGTAAATTTCAACCCTCAAGTGTCCATGTTTCTGGAATAATAAACCAGCACCCGGGAACTTCTTAAGATACCGTAGTACTCTCTCCGCTGCTTCAAGATGGGTGGACCTAGGTGCATGCAAGAACTGACTGAGGACACCAACAGCATATGCTATGTCTGGACGAGTCATAGAGAGGTACAACAATCTCCCTACAAGCCTCTGAAATTGCTTCACATCCTTAAGTGGTTCACCTTGACTGTCACTTAACTTATGGTTGGGATCAATGGGAGAGTCAGCTGGTTTAACCCCAATCTTTCCCGTGTCCTTGAGCAAATCTAGGACATATTTCCTTTGGGAGATGGAGATACCCCTTTTTGATCGGGCAACCACAATCCCAAGGAAGTATTTGGCGGGTCCTAGATCTTTCACCTCGAACTGAGTGGCAAGGAAGCCCTTCAAACTTTGAATTTCATCCTTCCAGTCACCAGTAACAATTATGTCATCCACGTATACTATTAGGGCAGCGATTTTACCTTCTACTCTTTTTACAAACAGTGTATGATCTGACTGACATTGCTTGTATCCCCTCTCCTGAACTGTAGTATGAAATCTGCTGAACCAAGCCCTTGGTGATTGCTTCATCCCATATAAAGACTTCTTCAACTTACACACCTTTTGTTCACTTCCTTGAGCCAAAAAAACGGGGGGTTGAACCATATAAACTTCCTCTTCAAGGTCACCATTCAAGAAGGCATTCTTGATGTCGAGCTGATGTAGATCCCAATTCAGATTGGCAGTAAGAGAGAAAAGGACTCTAATAGAGTTCATTTTGGCAACAGGAGCAAAGGTTTCTGCATAATCAACCCCATATACTTGAGTGAAACCCTTTGCCACTAAATGAGCTTTATACCTCTCCACGGTTCCATCAGCCCCATGCTTAACAGTGAACACCCATTTACATCCAACTGGATCCTTTCCCTTAGGGAGATCAACAAGTTCCCATATGTCATTCTTATGAAGAGCATCAATTTCTTCCTTCATGGCCTTCATCCATTCTGGAACTAAGAGAGCTTCTGCCACATTCTTGGGAATAGGGATACTGTCAATGGAGGTAAGAAAAACACGAAATGAAGGTGAGATGTTCTCATAGGAAACAAAGTTGGAAATGGGGTGTTTGGTGGTGCACGACCTAACCCCTTTCCTGTGGGCAATGGGAAGGTCAAGATCATTAGCAACAGGGAGGTTAGGAGTCAAGTTACCTGAGTGAGTATGATATTCCCCCAAGGAATTTGATGGCATTTGAGGTATGGCTTCTGGATTCTCCTCAGCTCTTGAACCTGATTGGCCTTTACGACGACGAGAAAAAACACGGAAAGGAGGAGGATCAGAGGGAGAAAGGGGAGAAGGAGAAGGAGAAGGAGTAGGGGAAGGAGTAGGGAGAGGAGGAAGTTGAACCAGTTTCTCCTCATACTACACTCCCCCTGAGGAGAAACAGGAAAGAAGGGCTCATCCTCAAAGAAGGAAACATCCATGGAGACATAGAATTTCCGTGAAACAGGATCAAAGCAACGATACCCTTTCTGAGAGAATGAGTAGCCAAGAAATATGCACGGTATAGCACGAGAGTCCAATTTTCCCCGAGTGGGGGAAAGGTTTTGGACAAAGCACCGACAACCAAAAACACGAGGAGGAATAGAAAGAAGAGGGGCCTTAGGAAAGAGAAGCTGACGTGGAGCTTTGTACTCTAACCAACGAGAGGGCATTCAGTTAATGAGGTATGTAGAACAAAGGACGACCTCAAGCCAAAAACGTTTGGGAACATTCATGCGGAGTAGTAAACCCCGTGCCACTTCAAGAAGGTGACGGTTCTTCCGTTCAGCCACACCATTTTGTTGTGGCGTGTGAGCACAAGAGCTCCGGTGAAGTGAGCCATGTGAAGCAAAGAACTCCGTGAGGTCACTATGAAAAAATTCTTTTGCATTGTTTGATTGAAATATTTGAATTTCAGTCTGAAATTGGGTGAAGACCATCCGCTGAAAATCTTGGATAATTTTTGGTACTTCCTCACAAGTTCGCATTGGATATACCCAAGTGTATCTGGAATAATCGTCAATGAAGGTAATAAAGTACTTGTAGCCACTCTCAGAAGGTAAAGTAACAGGGCCCCACACATCCGAATGCACAATGTGAAAAGGAAACTCAGATTTACTATTTCTTTGAGGAAATTGAGTTCTACAATGCTTGCTTAACTGACACGTTTGACAAGAAAAATTGGAAATAGACACGGACTTACACAGTTCTGGGAAAACAACTTTCTACGACTCAAAAGACAAGTGACCCAAACGACAGTGACATAAATACATTTCTCTTTCTGAACTGACTCATAGACTCTGTAACAAGAAGGCCAGTCGTATTCTCCAGCATATAGAGTCCATTAACCATACGACCCCTACCAATCGTCCTCCCCGAGGCCAGATCCTGAATCACACAATAGGAAGGGAAAAAGGTCACGGAACAGTTTAAGGAATTTGTAACACTACTGACTGAAAACAAATTCATAGGAAATTTTGGAACATGAAGAACATTAGAAAGAGTAAGGCCAAGGGGAAGAGAGAGAGTTCCTTGACCAGCTATGGGAGAGTATGATCCATCAGCTAGTCTCACTTTATCTCTTCCGGAAAGAGGGTGATAAGTTTGGAAGAAAGAGGACATACCAATCATGTATTTTGACGCTCCAAAATCAATGATCCATGGAGAGTCAAGGTCGTGAGAAGCAACATGGAAAGCTGTGGCAGGATTACCAGATGTGGATGCAAAAGAGGTGGTGGGAGGAGCATCCATCTGGCGAATTGTTCTACCATAAAGCTCCAAATGGTCACGAAAGGAGTTGACAATATCCTCCCTTGGGTCGGATCCAGAGTAGTTATGTTGGCCATGTGGTGGTCGAGTCACAGTGGAGGTGGAGGGCTGATTCTCTCGAGTAACCATATTGGCCATGTGGTGTTTCTTGGTACCTTGCTGCCCGGGTCTTCTAATACCATCTGAGCCTTGCTTCTTAGGTAAATCCTAAGCCCACTTCGGTTTCTCATGGAGATCCTAACAAGTATCTTTGGTGTGCCGGGGCTTTTGACAATTAGTACACCACAATTTTTCCTTATCTTCTGCTTTCTTCTGGAGATCCCCTCTCTTGAAAGAAGGTCCACCACTAGTAGAGAGACCCCCCTTTGCCGCCAACACAATTGCATCCCCTCCGGTGTTGTTCATCAAGTTCCTTCTGCTCTCTTCAGACTGGACAAGTGCATAGATCTCCTGAATTGAAGGAAGATCCTTAGAACTTAGAATTTGTACTCTGATTGGTTCATAGATAGGATTGAGACCATGTAAAAAGGCAAACACCCTTTGCTGTGAGACAAGCTTCTTATACAATTTTGCATCTTCTTCACACTTCCACTCAATATTCTGGTAATGGTCCAGCTCCTTCCAAACAGTTGTCAAGTCAGAGTAATAAACTGATAAACTCCTCTCCCCCTGTTTACAAGTAGATGAAGCTGCTTGCAGTTGATAAATTTTGGCATAGTGTCGAAGTTCAGAATATGTGGACTTTGCCCGATCCCATATCTCATTTGCAGTTTCAGCCCACATGAAGTTCTTCCTTATTTGCGGTTGCATGGAGATCAAAAGCCATGACATAACCATACTGTTCTCCTGATCCCATTTATCATGTTCTGCATTTCCAGAAGGTGGTTCTTTGATTCTTCCATTTATGTAGCCTACTTTTCCCCTTGCAGTTATGTATAGTTTGATCCCCCTTGACCACTCTAGGTAGTTTAACCCGTCAAGAGGAACAACAGCCATAGGGAAAGATAGATCACTGTTCCCACTCATTCCATTCAGCATTGTGGAGATTCCGAATGTAGCTGAATCTTCACTACTCATGAAGCACAGTCTTACAGAGCTGCAACAGTCCACAACTAGACACTTGCTGATTTTCGGCCTCACAGAGAACCAAGCACAAACATTGCAACTGCAGTATTAGGGTTTATGACCTACATTGTGTAGGAGTCCACAAAACAATATACGAACTGCACATGCAGTGTAACCAAGTCTGAATGACCTACAGTTCACAACTTTGATACAGCTTCTCAGCCCCAAAAAAAACACAGTAGGAGCAGCAATACAAGTGGTGATTCACCACACCTAATCGGCTGATATTGTTATGGGCCCGTGCATAGGATCTCGTCACGGGTCGGTCCACCGGGAGAAAGCCCTGCTTTCCCTTGCGTGCAGAACCTATTGTGGAAAACCGAATGGGTGATTTGTCCAAGAAACCACCCTAACTCTCTGAATGGGTGATTTGTCCAAGAGACCACCCGAACTCTCCTCACTCTTTTCTTGACTGGAAAACTGAATGCTTTATTTCAACTCGTAGCTCCTTAAATAGGAGATTACAGAAGGGAATTCCTTGTTGGATTCGGCTAGGCAAGGGTAATCCAACTCAAACTCAAACTCCTAATTACCTACTCCTAATAGTAACACACTCTTAAGATAAGATAAGGATAAGATAAGATAAGGGATAAGGGATAAGGAATGGTGTAGCTGGCGGCGAGTTGGCGGGCAGAGCTGATGTGGTAAGACAAGTGTGGGCCTACCTTGATGAGCTGTCATGTGGGCCCCGCCCTACTGCTGCTGTCGGGTGGTGCGCGCGTCTCGTAGTGCTGCTGCCGTGAGGAGCGTGCTGCTGCCGTGCGGTGCGTGCTGCGCGCTGCCGGGCGATGCGTGCTGCGCGCTGACGGGCGGTGCGTGCTGCGTGCTGCCAGGTGGTGCGTGCTGCGCGTTGCCGGGCGGTGCGTGCTGTTGTGCGTGCTGTCGGGCGGTGTGTGCTGCGCCCTGCCAGGCGGTGCATGCGGTGCGCTGCCGGGCTGCTGTGCGGCGTTGCCGGACGGTGCGTGTTGCTGGGCGGTCCGCTGTGCGTGTTGCTGCCTATGACTGCGCCGCAGTGCGTTGCCGGGCGGTGTGTCCATAACATCACACCCCTCCTGGACTACGAGCTTGTCCTCAAGCTCGAATTCCGGATACGTGGCTTGGAACTCTGCGAATGGATCAAACGGCTGCACACTATTTCTCAATCCACCAACAGTATGAACAACAGGGGTTGTCCCATAGCTCAGTGCATAAAGCTGGTTCTATTCTTTTGCATCAATCCCATTCACGATGCCCTTCAGCTTCCAATCAAACTCATTTATTATTTGATGCAGACCCCAGCCATCTCCTTTAGTTTCCAGCTCCTAGGCGCTACTGCTCTCAGGCCAGCTGCAAGGACATTTTAGTGTTCCCCACCTCCTGGGTCATATAGTTTGAAGTAGTTTTCTGAAAGATCCACATAACAAAAATCGCGTACTGGACCACGACCCCGGTGTGCTATGTTGTGGATCACAGGAACGCACCGGGTATACTTACAGAAGAGAACCTTAAGAGCAGCCTTACCGAAGCGAACCATGGGTTTTAAAATATCCTTTCGGCCTCCCCCATATATATTTTCCTCAATATTGCGGAACATAGGGCTGTCTATGAACACAAAATCCATGCCATCAATATAAGCTTGAGAGAAAGTTACCTCCATATCCTGCCCATCCACCTTATATCTCTTGCGCACTCCTGTTTCTTGGACTTCTACATAGTTACCATCCCCAGCCAAAGGAGGAGACTTTACAGTTCCATCCTCCGTGCGCTGGTTATGAAAGAATTGCTCACAGCGGTACAGCCATCCCAATGGGTCGCCGCTGCCGCTGTATGAGGAAGACTCCAAACGGCTATCCTTGGAAATAACTGCGGCTGTCGGGGCAGCGATCTACTGTTCACTGGATGCCTCCGCCCAGTCCGGATGCGACTGTTTGTGTTGGCGATTCCCTCAGAACTCCCTTCTTTGTTGGAGAGGAATGCTTCCAGCAGGCGTCGCATCTCCCGAACATCTTCCTTGACTTCACGAACCTCCATGCTGGTTTCTGCTAGCCTATGTCCCAGTTCGTCGACCTTGAATGATAGCTGCTCCATATCGCCCGTGACGTTTGGCTCTGATACCAAATGTTATGGGCCCGAGCGTAGGATCTCGTCACGGGTCAGTCCATAGTGAGAAAGCCCTACTTTCCCTTGCGCCTTCCCTTGCGTGCAGACCCTATTGCGGAAACTGAATGGGTGATTTGTCCAAGAGACCACCCTAACTCTCCGAATGGGTGATTTGTCCAAGAGACCACCCGAACTCTCCTCACTCTTTTCTTGACTAGAAAACCGAATGCTTTATTTCAACTCGTAGCTCCTTAAATAGGAGATTACAGAAGGGGATTCCTTGTTGGATTCGGCTAGGCTAGGGTAATCCAACTCAAACTCAAACTCCTAATTACCTACTCCTAATAGTAACACACTTTTAAGATAAGATAAGGATAAGATAAGATAAGAGATAAGGGATAAGGGATAAGGAATGGTGTAGCTGGCGGCGAGTTGGCAGGCAGAGCTGATGTGGTAAGACAAGTGTGGGCCCACCCTGATGAGCTGTCATGTGGGCCCTGCCCTACTGCTGCTATTGGGTGGTGCGCGCGTCTCGCAGTGCTGCTGTCGTGAGGAGCGTGCTACTGTCGTGCAGAGCGTGCTGTTGCCGTGCGGTGCGTGTTGCACGCTGCCGGGCGGTGCGTGCTGCACGCTGACGGGCAGTACGTGCTACGCGCTGCCGGGCGGTGCGTGCTACGCGCTGCCGGGCGGTGCGTGCTGCGCGTTGTCAGGCGGTGCGTGCTGCACGTTGCCGGGCGGTGCATGCTGCGCGCTGCCAGGCGGTGCGTGCGGTGCGCTGCCGGGCGGTGCGTGCTGCTGGGCGGCCCGCCGTGCGTGCTGCTACCTATGACTGCGCCGCAGTGCACTGCCGGGCAGTGTGTCCATAACAGATATCCACTTTCCAGGGTAGCCGAACAGTCACTCAAGTTCTAGGGTTCATCAACAGCCCCTTAGAGAGCAGACTAGGGCAACATGCAATCGGAGGAAGGGGAACAGTCCCTACTCAGATTCTGAAACATTAACAGTCATGCAAGAAGCCATAAACAGGGAAAAAAAAAGGTTCAGTACTAGCAATAGGCAGTACAGTCATGAACTCGAACTTCCCTTCAGGTCAGAGCCTTCCTTCGAACATCTGGGATGGATTTCTACAGTCCTCTTAGCCGAAGCAACCCAGTTACCAGCAAAAATACATGTAGCCGAACCCTTCTTCTGTGCTAGGAAGTTGAACAGTCAGCATACTTGTAGCAGAGCCCTACTCGGCAGTGGAGACTAACCACAGCACTATAAAAGCTTCCTCTTCCTTGTCTTCAAGCATCAGTACTATAGCTCCTTCGCAGCAGTGGAGAGAGACCTCAGCTAGTTGTTTTCTAGGCCTGGACGAACCTGCTCTGATACCATGTTGAGCAGGAGACCAAGAAGAAGAAGAAAAAAAGAAGGAGAAAAGAAGAAAGGAGAAGAGGAAGAAGAATAAGAGGCAACTGAGTTAAGGTCTCAACCAAAAACTTAGCTTCAGTCGAGTGAAGCTTTCTATTTATACTATTCTGGCCGTACATAACAATATGTCTACAGAATTACGAAAATACCCCTGCGGGTACTAAGCCTGTGTACAGCACATATAATACACCTGTTAACAGTCCCCACTGCAAAATGACACAAAGTTGCTGATGAATTGTATCACTACTGTTTTTCCAGCCTACAAAACCCCACACTGAACTTCAAGGAAGGGTGTTCTATAAATTAAAGAAAATAAGAAATGCCATGGTTTATTAACTTAGCAATATTGTGTAGCATTTGAACTATTCTAAGACATGTAGTTGAGTCTAGACCAGAAGTTGGTTCATCTAGGAAAAGAAGTGATGGGTTGAGCAGGATTTCATTGCCGATGCAGACCCTTTTTCTTTCCCATCTGAAATCCCCCTCACAAATGACCCTCCAATTATCATATTCGGGCACCTGTGCCAAAAACTGCACCAACTTTTCAATTTACAACCGAAAGCTAATATGTGAAAATGTTATCTTTACCTATTTTGTGTTTAAATGGTCTGTCAACTTGTCTGCTGTGAGAAACAGACAGCTGAAAATGTTATGATTTAGTTATTGCTGATGTGATGCAACAAGTCATTCAGTTAATCCATTTCAGATGTTATCAAATGGCCCCCAAGTCATAGTATGCATATCATTTGTGCAGGGAGAACTTGAGGAAGGTAATTGGAAGTCCTGATGAAATTGGAAGAAAATCCCCATGTAGTGTTTTCAAATTCTGACTAGATTTCCTGCTCTCTGCCATTTGGTGACGTGGCTACAAGACACTAATCAGGAAGCTCTGCAAGAAAGCATTATCAAATGACATCAATTTAAGTACTCATGAGAGGAATCCAAGTAATGCAAGGAGTTTCAGTCTGCTTTATTAGTAAGGAATATTTCATATTTTTAGGTAAGGAATCAAGGTTTTATTCCTAAATGATAAAATGTAGAGAGAAAAACAAAATCTCATTTCTAAACATGTGGATGTATTGTGTTTGGGTTTGATAATCATGATTTTGTACAATCAGTTTTGTTGCTCTAGAGGAAGAAGACGTTGTAACCATTTAGGGAAGCGTTTTGTTACCATCCTTTGATGACAGGTAGGCTCCCTGATGTCAAGCATCTGGTCTACTTTATTCTCTCTGATCTATTTTCATTTACTATAGAGGAAAGTTTGATGCATTTGAAAAGAGATGTGCTTGAGGATTAACCTAAAAGGGGGATATAGAACTGGAGCTTGCAATACTCGTTATCCTTGCACTTGAATGAAAACTTTGATAAGAAAGACAATGTCTTTGACTTGGTATGCAAAGAGTGTTGATCTCAATGATATTGAAGACATGAACAACGGTTAACTTTCATTAAGAATATAAAACTATCATCCTTTGATGTCCAAATGACTTTGTGACTGCTTGTCTTTAACCTATTAACCAGATAATGTCAAGTAAAGTTAAAACAGAAACTAAATGGAACTATGGAAGAATAAAGACAGATTAAGATTCAATTTTATTTTCAATTTGACCTCTGCATTTAGTTTGCTTACCTCCATTTCATCTTCCCAAGAACTTTCTCTAACTGCTTCTTTAGTAGATACCTTGGAAGTGTCCTCAACAGTGCTATCTTCCTCTGCAATCTGCTCCTCATAGTGCTTTCCAAGACCATCCATGCCAAGTTCCCTAGACATCTGCATAATAGATGAAACTTGAATAAGTGAAGATGAATAAGAGCAACAGAGATAATGCAAATTGAATGTTATGATTAATATTAGTGAAGAACATAATTTAGAGAATAGTTAGCAGTTAACTTCAAATATCATATTCAAGCTTACCTTGCCCCCCTTTACAAGGGCAGCAGAATGGTCCTTAACAGTGTTATTCTCCTCCATTATTGCTTCCTGTGTTCTTACCACCACTAGTTGTTTCAGGTCCCTCATTTACCTGCTTAACAAATGCAACTTCAACCTAACAAAAAATAGTAGAAGAAAATAAACTCAAATAAGTAGAAAATAAACTTTCAGTTTACAACTTAGAGAGATTAAGTAAGAAAGAAAAGGTCATATTAAATTTTAAATTTTATACTAAAGTGACCTCTTCACTGGGCTATTTTTTGTCTTCCATAGAGCTCTCTGTAACTGTTTCTTCCCTGGTAAATTCCATCAAGAGGTTCTTAAAAATGCCTTCTTCATTTATGACTTGTTGCTCAGTGCCATCTGGACCAACTTTCTTAGGTTGCCCAGGCACCTGTATGAAATTTGAATAAAGTTTCTATTAGGCTCAGAAGGGTATCAGGCATGGAAATCTTTCACGCTTTCCTTCTTTCTATGAATTTGTAATGTTCTGAGGAGGCCTATGTTGCAAAGCATAGAATCTTGGTTTACTTAAGAGACTTTAAAGTGGAGGCATCTCTTTTGTGTTATGCTGACTATATCTTCATCTTCTTTTGTCAAGGATATTGGGAATTTATTCAAAATTGTGAAAGTATAATTAGATACTTTGAATTATCATTTGTAGTGCCATTCTAAATTATAAGTTTCCAACCACTACTAAATGTGGCTTTGAAAAGGAAAAACTGAAAAGTTAGATAACTTTGATAAAATAAGTTAGATGAAATATTTAATTCTAACTTTTGTACATAAACATGCAAACTAGTTCTCATTTAGGTAATTGACATTTTGGGCCTAGAGAAGACATGATTTGATATTAATCTCATCTAATATATACTTTACTGTTGGTCTCATCTAATATATACATAAGGTACATTTTGACAAATTATGTTGTCAAACTTTGTAGTCTAATTACCTGGAGAAGGCTGCCTCAGCGAATTATGCTGAACCACTGCCCATTTTTTCTCCAAGTCTTGAACTCTCTTCAATGGAACTCTAAGGGAAAAAAAACCAACTCCTAAGAACATGTATAAGGAAAAAAGAAAAAAAGGGAGATATTGTTACTGTAGTGAGGCTGAGAAAGGAAATAGCAATCATCTCTTTTCTCTTATTTTCTAGCTTGTCCAATATAATAGCCTTTGGAGCTTCTGTATCATCTTTAGCTTCAAATGTTGTACTTGGATCAACTGGTAATTTAGCAGAACAGTCTGTCTCCAATGTAACTTGCATTTTTTCCAAGTCAGACCTCCAATACTTCTCAATGATTTCCATTTCCTGTAACCAAATAGAAAAATAATCAATAACAAAAGCAAACTAGAATACGAAGTGCCAAAAATCATTTTTAAGTGGATCTCTTTAACTGTTTATAACCTTGACCAGTGACCATCCTGGTGTATGGGTGGATCAGTTCAACCTTGATGGACAGGCAAAACTGTCCAGAGAAAACCTGGTAAAGTGGTGATATAGGATTACCTCAGAAACAAAACGTTAAGTAAAATATTTAACCATTAGTGAGTTAATAATGTCAGTTAAACAATATTCATAAAAAAATGTCAGTTAAACAATCCAACCAGCTGAGAAGGCCAGTTCAACTAAGCAATATGATGGTTCAGCTAATTTAAGGCATAACCAGATCTTGAATCAGTCCAACAACTTAGGGCAGTCACTCAAACTGGTCCTAATATCAAAAAGATCATAACTATAACTCTTGGTATTCTGAACTCTAATTAAGCAAATATGTGTGTTCCAATTGATCTCAAAATTGGTTATTGGTTAGTGAGGTGCAAGTTGGTCACCTGGCCCATTCAAATTTTAACAAACCCTCAACTCAACCCCACCCAAGTTGCAGCCCTACTGGTTAGATGGTCCATCTCAGTTGCAGAGGAAGGTCAGTTAGATTTTAACTCTACAGAACAGAAAGGTGAAGCTTCAATCAGATTTGGTAAAGGTAGCAGCAGTTCAGGAGATAAGGAGAGTAAGTTTAGTTTAAATGTAATGTAACAAGGAGAATGACTCAGGTCAAATAAAATGAACAAATCAGAGTAATGCAGGTGATGTTACCAGCGGTAAAAGCTTTAAAGTAATGTGGGGAGACTCCGCATTGAAGGAAAATAGCACTAACATTTGCAAGCTATTGAGGGGATCTAGAAGTAGTTGGTACATATCTCAGAGTTTTTTCAAGGCTAAAGGATGCATTCTTTGGGGCAGATCCATGCAAGAAATAATCATCACATGTAAATGAAATAATCATTGCATGTGGTGTGCAGAAATGCTTGGTAGATAATTCTTTAGTTAAGAGAGGAAATTCCAGGATTAATAAGGGCATAGGGAAACCATGAAAGTAATAATCATTTCATGTGAAGGTCATTTGAGTTCGAATATGAATGGAAACATTGCTGATTCTTCTTCTGAGTGACTTGTGGCTGATTTCAATGGTGAAGTCATTGTAAAGAGTCCCAATAATGTACCATATTCTATATCCCTGTTGTATTGTATTTTTCTTCTTGTTATATATATATATATATATACATATACACATTGGCTTATATGTTTTATGGCAAAATGAAAACTACTGAAGACAGAATTGATTACATATTTCATCTTTTGTAGTGAAGAGAAACACAGCTGGGTTTGTCACTCCTACTCTTTTCTTTTTCAGTTTTGTCATGAGAAGATTGGATTGGAATTGGAAATCTAACTTTTTAATTAATTAGGTCATCTTAAGTAGTTAACTAGAGTCAATTACATACAACTAGAAACTGATGAAAGGCTACAAAAAAAGGGAATTGTGGGTCAAGTAATTAATGGTGATGTTGTTGAGGGCCCAAGCCTAAATGAAAGAAATATCAGAGTGGTTATCGAATTGGAACCCCCAAAATTTCTATTTTTATTTGAGCTTTGAATGCTTAGAAGTTAGACCATCATTTTGAGGAATAGAGGGCTATCAGTAACCTTTTCAAAAGACTGTACCTAGCAGTGATGGGGACTGGGGACTGGGTTTTGGAATTTCCATGAGAAGAAGGGTTTCAACACCAAATTAAAAACAAAATGGGTTGCTAGCTGCTTTCCTTTAGAAACCTCTACACAGGAAAAGCCATTAGGTTATCCATTAAAAGACAAAGCAATAAGCTTTTCTGTTCTTCCATTTCAGATATTTTTTTTTAATTCATTAAAAGACAAAGCAATATAAGCTTTTCCCATCTGCCACTTCAGATATTTTTTAATTATTAAAAGACAAAGCAATAAGCTTTTCAGCTATGCCACTTCAGAGACATTTTAATGCCAAAAGATAGACTTTCGTCCTCACATTGAGATACAACATAAAGCCAATGTGAATGTAAATTTCACATTGGACAGCTTATCTAAAATGTATTATGTACTTAAAATATAATCAAATGTTTCTGAAGGACCCCACAAAAGCATAAATATGTCCTTGTTAACTAGGCATTTTAATATTTTAAATCAATATATTTAAGTAGCACAAATTTATATTTTTTTATATCATGGATTTACAGTCATAATCAAGAAAAGGTTTCATTCCCTTCCTAAGATGTTCAAACCACCAGTTTTGAACATTTGTGTATAATCTTCCATTTTTTCAGCTTGTTCTCTTGGTAATACACTTGCTTCATCTTCTTGCTTACTGAATCCAAAAAGGATTAGTGACTTAATTTGAGGTCAAGTTCATCCTAACAAATCCCTTGCAGAGGAAGAAAGTGAGTCACTCCATGCATGATCCAACAAAACCCCCAGTAGGAGCTAGATAAAACTTGAGCCTAACATTGACCAATATCCAAAAGGGTAACCTTATCTACCTGTGCAGCCATACACAAAAAGGGGGTTCCCTTAACCTGCTAAAACTTGGATACTTTGGTTGTATTTGGTTTAATAGAAAATAAGAGAAACAAAAAGTCGAGGGAAAGTTCTTGTTTGTCCTGTAGCTATAGTAGTTCGAACCAGGAGAAGAGAAGAAGAAGAAGAAGAGAACAGTCGAACTTGATAGTCTAAACCCTATCAGTCGACCCTTAATATGGATTAGCCTCTAATTAGTAGTACAAAGACTAAACTGCCCCCACTTAAGTATGGGACAGGAAGTCTCTATTAAAACTGCCACATAAGCACATAACAGAAATAAAATGACCAATCTACCCTTATTCGGCTAGCTCTAACACTCCCCCTCAAGCTGGAGAATATATGTCATATAATCCTAGCTTGTTACATATATAGTTCACTCTCCCTAAGCTTAAGCCTTTTGTAAACAAATCTACCCATTGATCACCTGAGCCCACATGTTCTGTGCTTATCTCTCCAGTAAGGACCTTCTCCCTCACAAAGTGGCAATCAATCTCTATGTGCTTTGTTCTCTCATGAAAAACAGGGTTGGATGAGATGTGGAGTGTAGCTTGATTGTCACAGTACAATTTCATAGGTCTATCCATGGAGAACCCGATTTCTTGTAGGAGATTTCTCAGCCATACTAATTCACATGTAGTGTGTGCCATGGTTCTGTATTCGGCTTCAGCACTGCTCCTTGCCACAACCGTCTGCTTTCTACTCTTCCATGTCACAAGATTTCCTCCAAGAAATGTACAGTAACCTATAGTAGATCTTCTATCAGACACAGAGCCTGCCCAATCTGCATCTGTATACCCAATTACTTCAAGTTTTCCTCCTAGTTTGTACAATAATCCACGGCTTGGAGCTCCCTTCAAGTACCTTACAATTCTAAGAATTGCATCCCAGTGAGGTATCCAAGGGTTCTGCATAAATTGGCTCACCACACTGACTGCAAAGGAGATGTCTAGTATCGTGATAGTCAAATAGTTCAGCTTCCCCACTAACCATCTATACCTTCTGGGATCATCAAATATTTCCCCTGTATCACTGCTCAACTTAGCATTTGGCTCCATGGGAGTTTCGGTCGGTTTTGCACCTAACAGTCCTATTTCATCCAGCAGATTAAGAACATATTTCTTTAGCACAGGGTTACACCTTGTCTTGATCTAGCAACTTTTATACCCAAGAAATACTTCAATGTCCCAAGGTCTTTTGTTTGAAAATGATTTTGCAAAAATACCTTTAGTTTATCAATCCCCAATTTGTCACTACCAGTTATGACAATATCATCCACATAGACCACTAATAAAATCTTTCCGGCTTCTGAATCATAGCTGAACACCGAGTGATCAACCTGGCATTGTTTCATTCCAAAATTCTTCACCACTTCACTAAACTTCCCAAACCAAGCACGAGGCGATTGTTTCAACCCATAAATTGCCTTTTTCAGTCTGCACACCTTACCATCCTCCCCCTGAGAAACAAACACAGGTGGTTGCTCCATATATACCTCCTCCATAAGGTCACCATGAAGGAAGGCATTTTTAATGTCAAGTTGAAACAAGGGCCAATCATACATAGCTGCTAGGGAAACTAAGACACGGACAGAGCCAATCTTAGTCACTAGAGAGAAGGTCTCCATATAGTCCACCCCATACAACTGTGAATAACCTTTAGCAACAAGTCTGGCCTTCAAACGCTCCACACTACCATCTGGCAAGTATTTAACAGTATACACCCATTTACAACCCACAACATGCTTACTAGGTGGAAGAGTAGTGAGCTCCCACGTGTGAGTATGCTGAAGGGCAGAGAGTTCCTCCTCTGTTGCCTGCCGCCACCCAGGTGAGCTCAGAGCCTCTCAGACATTCTTAGGTATAAAAATAGATGAAAATAGTGAAACAAACTGGTGATGTGAAGTGGAAAGGCGAGAGACTGAAACAAAATTGGAAATGGGATGGAAGGTACAACTACGTTTACCTTTTCATAAAGCAATGGGAACATCAAGTCGTGAAGGTTCAAGGACAGGAGCAACAACAGGATCTGCAAACAAGGTAGAAGCTAAAGGAGGAGCCGGTGTTTGTCGATGAGTATATACGTGCCGGATCGGTGGTCATTCAATAGGGATCTGCACTGGAGGAGGTGAAGGGTCAACCCTAACTGGAACACCCGGAACGGGACCACTGACTAGAAGAGGAAGAGGAAGCAAAGGTAGAGACACGAATGCTTCAGGTCCCCAGAAGAAGGGGACAGACTCAAAAAAGGTGACATCAGGACAGACATAACACTTTCGAGTAATGGGATTGTAACACTTGTACCCTTTTTGAGTCTGAGAGTAGCCAAGAAATACACACTTAATAGAGCGTGCATCCAGCTTGTCTATTTCAGGACTTAGATTGTGAACAAAGCACACAGCCAAAGATACGAGGTGTTAATGGAAAGGGAGACAAGGTGGGGAACAAAATAGAGAAGGGAGACCGACCATGAAGAATGAAGGAGGGCATCCGATTAATAAGGAAACACACAGTAAGTACAACATCACTCTAAAATCGTTTAAGAACACTCATATGATGAAGAATAGACCGAACAGTTTCAAGGAGATGACGATTCTTTCGTTCAGCCACCCCATTTTGTTGAGGAGTGCATGCACATGAAGTTTGATGAATGATGCCATGCTATTCTAAATACTGTTGAAAGGAAGTAAGAAAGTATTCACGACCGTTATCTGAACGAAGAACTTTGATTGGAATACCAAATTATGTACGTATTTCAGCATGAAATTTTTGAAAAATGGAAAATAATTCACTCATTTCTTTCATTAAATAAATCCATGTCATTCTTGAACAATCATCAATAATAGTGACAAAATACTTGTAACCATTATAAGACTCTATTTTAATCGGGCCCCAAACATCTGAATGAACCAAAGCAAAATGACTCAACATACGACTTTCAACTCTAGGACTGAAGGGAACACGGCGATGTTTCCCATACTGACACGACTCACACTGTAAAGACAACAAATGACTCAAAGACGAAACCAGTATCTTAAGTGCCTTGAGAGATGGATGTCCTAGTCGACAATGCCACTATAGAGAAGTGAGTGAAGTCTGAAGTGCAACTGATGATCCACCACCGTCAAGGTAATACAATCCACCAGCCTCATGCCCCCCACCAATCTTCTTCCCGTCTTGAGATCCTAAAAAACACAAAAGGAAGGGAAAAATGTAATAGAGCAATTAAGAGTCTTGGTTAATTTACTAATAGACATAAGATTGAATGGAAACTTGGGGACATATAGAACAGATGATAAAGAAAGAGAAGTCGTGTCAACATTACCAACACCACAGATGGGAGAAGAGGAACCGTTGGCAAGGGTAACAGTTTGAGATGTGGAAGTTTCAGAGAAGGAAGAGAACACACCTGGAGTCCCGATCATGTGATCAGAGGCTCTAGAGTCAATAATCCAAGGAGAGGGTTTGGATGACCGACAAGCTATACTGAGTGGGCAAGGGTGGCAGTAGTATGCTGTGAAGTAGTCTGGAGAAACCTCTCATACTCATCACGCGGTACACTCACCATCTCCTTCCCAGAAACAGATGTAGATGTGGAAGGAGTTAGATTTGCCTGTTGGTTATCACTGACATCAACCCCACCAGCTACTGCATGATTGGCCCATGTAGAAGGAGGGCCATGGAGATCATAACAAAAATTCACCGAATGTCCGTCCCTGCCACAATGGATACACTTCCTTGTAGAGTTACTTTTTCCTTTACCACGGCCTCCCCCTAAGTCACATCCACCACCATGGCCAAATACGGAACCACCACGACCTCCTCGGGAGGCATGTCCTCCCCCTTTAGTACCACGTCCACCTCCTCTGACTATCACAAATGTTGATCTATCAGACTGTGTGGGATTCTTTGTAGGTCCCAAAGAAATCCTACAAAGCTGTGCAAACACTTCCTCAAGTGTAGAAAGAGTAGAGCCTCCTAATATTTGAGCCCTAACTGGTTCATATTCTGATTTCAACTCCACTAAGAACCTAGTGACATCTAGTTGTTCCCTCTGTTGTTGCTGAACCTTAACATCTAGAGTGATGGGATGATAGACACTGAGTTCATTTCTGAGGTTCTTCATACTGGCATAGTACTCTTCTAGGGTTTTATTCCCTTGCTGCAGATCGAAATACTCCTGATAGAGTTGATATACCCTTGTAGTATTATCCTACCCAGGATAAAGCTTCTTGGCATGTTTCCATATGTCCTTAGCTGTATCTAAGAACATAAAGTTGGCACTTATTTTGGGTTCCATACTATTCCATAACCATGTCATGATTTGGGCATCTTCCTGTTCCCAGTCATCAAACCCTGAAGAGTTAGCAAGTGGTTTATCTTCCTTCACATGCTTCACTTTCCTCTTTGCCTTGAGAAAAACTTCCACTAACTTGGCCCATGGTACATAGTTCTCACCATTAAGTTTAATTGAAGTCATCTGCACACCCAGATAGTCAAAGGGAATCACCACACTAGGTTTCTGATCACTACGACCATCTCCAATTGCTGCCATGATGTTTTTCCAATGCTACTTCTAATCTGAATTCCCAGTTGCCAACAAAGTACTGTTGTCAGGAGTTTGATGTTCCAGACACTACAACAGTCCCCAAACATAGTTGATAGGTACACAAACTTTTGTTCTTGTTCACACCACTACTGATTTCACAAAACCATGAATTACACTGACATTAATTCAGCAACTCAATGACCGCATACAAGCCCTCTTGAAGCTGCTCAATAGAGATTGAGCATCACAAGCACCACCACACAACCATAGCTGTCACACATGGTACAGCTCCGTCTGACCTTTTCAGAGGGCACTACAAGTCCAAAGAAAACATCAACTACTGCCACTGCAATAACCTGTCATTCAATTCAGGTCACTTGTGACCAACAAAGGCTTCAAAACAACTACAGACCAACATAAAAGGGTCAAACATACCCTTACACCATTCGGCCACTGCAAACACAGCTTGTTCTTGGATCTTTTTCCAAGAACCAAGGCTACAAACAACCTAGTTCTCTAGGTTCTGATCAGTCCCCGCAGATTTTGAAGGCTTTCAACCCAGAAATACCAACAGCACACAAATAAAAAGAGGTAACCAACCTTCGATGGAGAGCTCCAGTCGACCATCCACTTCTAAAGTTGTTTTTTATCTTGAAAAACAGTCAAGTTCTGCGCAGAGGAAGAAGGACTGAGGTGTTCTCAGACCTAGGTCGAATCTATGTTATCCATTTTTCAGCCCAGAAAGAAGAAAAAAAATGAGGTCACGAACAAAAAGGAGCAGGTCACAAATCTGTGATGAGATTTAGAGAGCAACGTCCTGCTCTGATACCATGTTTGTTCTGTAGCTACAGTAGTTCGAACCAGGAGAAGAGAAGGAGAAGAAGAAGAAGAAGAAGAAGAAGAAGAAGAAGATGAAGAGAACAGTCGAACTTGATAGTCTAAACCCTATCAGCCGACCCTTAATATGGATTAGCCTCTAATTAGTAGTACAAAGACTAAACTGCCCCCACTTAAGTATGGGACAGGAAGTCTCTATTAAAACTGCCACATAAGCACATAACTTAACAGAAATAAAATGACTAATCTACCCTTATTCGGCTAGATCTAACAGTTCTCATAAAATACACATCTGGGGTAAGATCTCAGTTTTTTCCATAAAGGTCAGCAGTCACACATATGTTAAGCACAACAATACATAGACACATGACAGGCTGAGTTAATAGTGGAGCTCTTAAATCACAAGACAGAAAATTGAGCCAAAGCCACATCTGTACTCTTGTCTTTTTGCACCAAATCCCATGTTTTATTTTGTCCTACTTTGATTTAAAGTTCCATGCTCTTGCTCATGATACCAGTATTTGTCTATTTTATATAAGATGTGCATAAGGCACATGAGGCATATGCCTCTAGCACGCCTCAGGGCATTCTGGGAGCCTTGCCTAGAGGTGCACTTCTAGGCGTACGCCTCCCACGCCTTTTAAAACACTGATTTGGACCAACAAATGTTGGTCAATTCACATCATGTACAGGAAATAGGCATGCAAACTTACTTGCAACTTATATACTAGTATGGTTATCTCTTCAAGATGTATGTGTCCTGCATCTTGTTTTTAAGAGTTCTACTTAAATGTTGTGCCACAGATAGAAATAACCACTTTCCATACTTCATTGTCAGAATAATTCTCTAAATGGTCACAGTTTCCTCACTGTTCCCTCGAACATTGTTGGGTCCTGTGGAATGATGCTAAGTCTGGATCTCATCTTGCTGACAAGAATTTACCTTTTCTTTCTTTTGTTTTCACCAAATGCACTTCAGTTTTCCTTGTTGCTAAAGGGTTTTTTCTGCATGCTAATCTCACACTGATGTCAGTAACTTTTTTGTTTACTCTTATAAAGAGCACTTTGTCTAACCTTCCAACTTATTTCCTTTCCCTCTTCCTGATCCTAGCTAAAATTGTCAAAAAGCTAGAGTGCTTACAAAGAAATTTCCTATGGAAAGGTTGGTAAGAAGAAAAGAAAATCCATCTCATTATTCATTAAGTAGGAGCAAGCCTGTCTTCCTATTGAAGAAGGGGGACTGGGAATTACAAAATTAAAACTATTTAACAATACCCTCCTTAGTAAGTGGATTTGGAAATTTGGCACTGAAAGGAATTCTTGGTAAGGAAGCCTTATTGCGACCAAGTTTGGGGTGAACTGGGGTGATTGGTGTTCTCAAGACCCCTTTCCAAATTGGGGTTGTTCTATTTGGAAAGGAATCCTGAAATGTTCTCCCTGTTTCAATGAAGGGGTGGGGTTTACGATAGGTAAAGGTGACAGGTTAAGACCCTTGGTGTATGGACAGTACCTTGGCTGAGGCCTTCCCTCTCCTCTTCCGTTCTGCAACTAACCAAGATGTCTCAGTGGCTGATTCCCATGTCTTTTCTGAAGATTCAATAGTTTGGGCCCCTCAGTTCAGAAGAAACTTGTTTGACTGGGAGTTTGGTGAAGTTTGGAGTTGTTGAACATGTTACAGAGGTAGGAAATTGATATAAGCAAGGTGGATGAGTGGTTTTGGAAGTAGAATGGTGAAAGGTGTTTCTCAGTGCGATTGTTGGCTTTAAATTTCTAGTTGCACATGGAGCACACTTGACACCTGTACTTTTTGTCAAGTTTAAATTTTTAATTTAACTAGAACTCATCATTGTTAAGCCTGTCTTACACTGCTGTCCCAAACCCAGATAAAGTTGGAGGGATGTGTCAGGTTGGAAGCAAGCATTAGTTCTTATTGCCAAACTTTAATGAACATGGATCCTGAATTGTCATTTTTAGTAGAATTGAGTGTTTAATTGAACAAACACTAGGTCTTCACATAAAGATAGATCAACTCCACTATGCTCAAAGTTTTGCAAGCATTATTAGCAGTTCATATAGATTATTTTAATGAGTTTTGATGACTGTGTAACTCTTATGAAAACCTTAATGCATTGTAGTTGTTCCCAAGGCTGTGTTTGGTTGCTATGTAAATAAATTTGTACTGATGCAAAACCATGGCAGTGCAAACGATTTGAGTGTAAATTCTGAGAAAGCAGAGCAGACGTATAACACTGCACGACTGGTTGAAAGCAGAGTAGTCTAGCAGTTAGTCAAACATTGATCTCCATTGTGAATTAATAGGAAATGGAGATGATGGAATCTCAGTCCTACCTGAAATTTCCAGGAACCTACAAAAGCAACAATGTGACAGGAATATATCCCAATGAATGACAATGTTAGACCAACCAAAAGCTAGAAAATGGAAGCACCAACCATGCCAAAATTCTAGCTGCTATCTCTTTCAACAATCTCTCAAAGAAGATTTATGGTTTCTTTTGTACTTCATTTATTCAATCTCAGTACAAGAGTTTGTACTTCAGATCTTGAAAAATGACCAAAACTTGAAATTAAAAATATTAGCTTCTCTTTCTAATATTTTAAGGGAAGGCTGAGAGTGGATGAGACGAGATGGTAGGGAACACTTGGGGTTTGTTCTGTATTTTCCAGATAAGGGAGTTAAGTGAAGGAAGCACTAGACCAGAAGTTTGTGGTTTGAAATGTCAAATTGGAACCTTTGAGAATGTTAGAATGTTAGAGTTATGTTTGGCTGATAAGAGTTCTTATTAGTCCATTCTTATGTTCAACTTATCTTGTAACTGGGCTTGTGTTAATGGACCTAATCCTGTTTAATGATTTAAGTCATCTGGGTGTTCCATCACTAATCAGGGGCATCCCAGTAATTTCTTGTACCTTGTACTATATTCATCTATAAATAAAGAACTGGTCGATTGGCTAGTACTGCTCGACATTCTATTCTTTTCTGTCATTCTCTTTTCTTTCTTGCTACTTCGAGTATAACACTTCAGATTACATGGTATCAGAGCATTAGCTCCTTCCTGGTTTCAGCAGGCGCACTCTCTTCTCTTGCTGTCTTTTCATCTTCTCTCTTCCTTTTCTGGGTTGTTGCAGTGAAGACCTAGGAGTGTAAGAGAGTAAAGCAAGTTCGAACCTAGGGTTTCTCTTGGTTGTAGGACTCAAGAGAAGTAAGACCCAGAAGTAGATGTCCTACTAGATTATCTCCAGCAAAGAGTAGCTATTGGGCTACTAAGAGAGGTCTGTATAGGACAGACCTAGTTGAGGACTGATTTCAGCAGTCCTAGCACTAGCCGAAAGAGGGAGAGCTTCCTCTACAGTTGCAGCTTCGTGCTCCAGCAAGACTTGCGCAGAACAA
The DNA here is from genome assembly GCF_055504915.1 of Nelumbo nucifera. Taxonomy (NCBI): domain Eukaryota; kingdom Viridiplantae; phylum Streptophyta; class Magnoliopsida; order Proteales; family Nelumbonaceae; genus Nelumbo; species Nelumbo nucifera. Next base: position 55,201,330 of record NC_142653.1, read on the forward strand.
GTGGTAAAGACTTAGCCTTCTCTACAGTTGCAGCTTCGTGCCTCAGCAAGACTTGGGCAGAACTGTGGTAACTTCAGTTACAGATTCAGTTACTGCACTGTACAGTTACTTCAAGTTGCACAACAAGCCCTAACTGAAGTAACTTCAGTTACTAGCACTGTGAACTGGTTCAGTTAGCAGCCCTGTACTTGCTACTTCGGTTATCAGTACTGAACTGGTTCAGTACCCGAACTGTGAACACTTCTACCAGCACGGTGAACACTGTAACCACTTCGGCCAGTCCTAAACAGAATCAACTACAGCACTGTGAACAACTCCTGGACTGAAGTCAAGATGTCCTCACTATCCGGTGAAGTTTCCTCTAGAGATAACAGACCTGTTACAAGGTCCTCAAACCTGGAAAACCCTAATCTGCACAGCTTGCAGATTACAAGTGTGCTGCTAGATGAGTATAACTTCAGAGAGTGGTCTGTCTCAGCAATGCTGTTCATTACCTCTCGTGACCTCACAGGCTATTTGGATGGAGACAAGAAACAACCAGAAATTGGCAGTCCTGAATACACCGTGTGGCGTAAGGAAAATGCCACAGTCATGTCTTGGTTGCTGGCCTCTATGACTCCTAGGGTGGCCAGAACTGTTCATCACTTCCCCACAGCTGCTAAAATTTGGGAGAAAGTATCTAAGACATATGGCCAGAAAAAGAACAATGCTAGAATTTACAGGCTGAACCAAGACATTGCAGCCCTAAGGCAAGGAGACATGTCCGTGGCAACCTACTTTGCAACACTGGAAGGCCTCTGGGAAGAGCTTGACCACCATTTGATTTTGGATTGGGAAAATGCTAATGATAAGGAGGGGCATGATAAGCAGATTGAGGAGGGCAGAGCCTTCAAGTTTCTGGCGGGTCTTGACCCTGTATATGAAGGTATAAGGTCACAGATTCTAGGGAGAGATGAATTACTTGAGCTTCACCATGTCTACTACCTGGTGAGGAATGAAGAAGTAAGGAGAAAGGAGATGCAAGTTGACTCCCAGACACAGTCAACAGAACAACCTGGAGAACATTCAGCCTTAGTCTCCACTAAGGGGAATAGATTTTCAGACAAGAAGTCCCTCAAGTGTACACATTGTGGTGGTGAGAAACACACAAAGGAGAAATGTTGGGTCCTGTACCCTCATCTGAAGCCAGTTGCTCTGAGAAAGGACAAAAGGCAACAGAAGGACCACACAGCAAGTGGGAATCTTGCCACCAACAACAGTAGTGACAACTCACAGAGTATTCAGACAGTGTCATCTTCCACCGCAAGGCAGGCTGCCGACTCCTCTGGACCAAGTACTTTGGGCTTCACAGCTAGTGAGGTAGAGGTTCTCAGTCGGGCATTAGCCCGTCTGAAGAACAATTCTTTAGCTTCCACCTCTCTTGCCAAATCAGGTACAGCCTCTGCATTTAGTGCATCTAGTTCCATTAATTCTACCTCTTGGGTGATTGATTCCGGAGCCATTGACCATATGACACATATGTCCTCCTTATTCTCCACATATCATTTGTTGTCTGGCCAGGATAAGATGAGAGTAGCTGATGGGTCCCTCTCCACCATCTCTGGAAAGGGGGTGGTTGACCTAAGCAAGGATCTCTCTCTTAAATCAGTCCTACATGTTCCTAGTCTTACCTCAAATCTGTTGTCTGTTTCAAAGCTTACAAAAAACTTGAACTGCAGTATAACTTTCTTTCCTTCTCATTGTGTCTTCCAGGACAGATTGACGAGGAAAACGATTGGGAATGGTCATGAGTATGGGGGCCTCTACTACTTTGATGAAGATGTCAGCTCAGCCATGCAAGCTTCTACTACTAGTCCGGAGAGTGTGGAGTCAATAGTTAGGCTGCACTTGTGGCATGCTAGGCTAGGTCATTTGTCCTTTTCTTCCTTAGCAATGTTGTTTCCCGAATTATGTAAGGGCATTTCGAGTCAGAGTTTAATTTGTGATGTGTGTCAAATGTCAAAACAATGTAGATCAATGTATCCAATTTCTAGTAATGAAATTCAAGCCCCTTTTGACTTGGTTCATTCTGATGTTTGGGGTCCTTCACCCATTGTTTCCATTGATGGCTTCCGTTACTTCATCAGTTTTATTGACCATTATTCTCGGTGCACTTGGATTTATCTGTTGAAAGGACGTGAAGAAGTTCCCCGGATAACTATGATGTTTTGCAAGATGGTTGAAACACAATTTGATAAAAAGATCAAGCAATTCCGTTCAGACAATGCAGCTGAATACGTTGAAAAATCCCTGAACTCATTCATGGAAGATGCAGGCATGTTACATCAATCATCGTGTGCTTACACCCCTCAGCAAAATGGGGTCGCTGAGCGCAAGAACAGACATCTATTGGAGACAACTCGAGCCCTTCTTTTCCAGCACAATGTGCCCAAGCAATATTGGTCTCAAGCTATTCTCACTGCATTATACCTGATAAATCGGATGCCATCTAAGGTACTGGGTATGAAGACTCCTTTCTCTGTTTTGTGTCCCACTCTTCCAAAATTTCCTCTTCCCCCGCGGGTTTTTGATTGTACATGCTTCATACATGTGAAAGATCCAAAGAAGACCAAGCTGGATCCTAAGGCTACAAAGGGAATATTTTTGGGGTACTCTCCTACGCAGAAGGGGTATAAGTGTTATGATCCTGTCTCCAAGAAAAAATATGTCACCAGGGATGTAGCCTTTTTTGAGTCTCAATCCTATTTCGGGTCTTCTCAGAATCCTCTTCAGGGGGATAGTGGGTTGGAAGAGGATTCTCATTCTCCCTTCTTTTTTGTTCCCATTTCAGCACCTTCCACTACTACTAGCTATAACATTCCGGGTCAACCTAGTGAGACTTCCACTGTGCCAGTTGCTTCTCCAGATTCGGCTGATACTTCTAAAGGTTCCAGTAAACAAGAGAAAGAGATACTTACATACAGTAGAAGGAAGAAGGCCCCTCAACCTCATGATTGCAACCAGTTGAACTCAGATCAATCTGTCTCTACAATCCAAGGTAATTCTGATTCACTCAATTCAGATTTGGATCTTCCTATTGCTCTCCGTAAGCCTGTTCGTTCTTGTACCACTCGGCATCCCATAGCCGATTATGTTTTTTACTCACACTTATCCCCTGCCTATCATTCCTTTGTGTCTGCTCTTTTCTCTGTATGTGTCCCTTCCAGGTATTCAGAGGCGGCATCTAATCCAAGGTGGAAAGAAGCCATGAATGAGGAGATGAAAGCCCTAATGAAAGCAAGGACATGGGAATTGGTGGACCTGCCAGAAGGGAAAGGCACTGTTGGGTGCAAGTGGGTATTCACAGTAAAGCACAGGGAAGATGGGTCAGTTGAGAGGTACAAGGCCAGACTCGTGGCAAAGGGGTTTACACAAAAGGAAGGAATTGACTACAAGGAAACCTTTGCCCCAGTAGCAAAGCTCAACACAATCAGGGTTCTACTGTCACTAGCAGCAAAATTCTCTTGGGAACTTCATCAGCTGGATGTGAAGAATGCCTTCCTAAATGGTGATCTTCATGAAGAGGTGTTCATGGAACCCCCACCTGGATATGATGTTGGAAAGAAGGTATGTAAACTAAGGAAAGCATTATATGGTTTGAAGCAATCTCCCCGGGCATGGTTTGAGAGACTTTGTTTGGCCATGAAGAAAGTAGGGTACACTCAGAACAGTGCAGGTCATACATTGTTTACAAGGAGACAGGATGACAAACTTACAGCACTCATTGTGTATGTGGATGATATGGTGATTACTGGAAATGATGTGAGAGAGATGAAGAGGCTGAAGGAGTTCTTAGCTTCAGAATTTGAGATCAAAGACCTGGGAAATCTGAGATACTTTCTTGGAATTGAAGTTGCTAGATCAAGAGAAGGAATCTACATATGTCAAAGAAAGTATGTGCTAGATCTCCTAGAGGAAACAGGCATGATGGGGTGCAGGCCAGCAGACACTCCAATAGAACCAAGCCATGGATTACAAGAATCAATGGGTGAGGAATACTGTGATAAGGAAAGGTACCAAAAGTTGGTAGGAAAACTGATATACTTATCCCTTACTCGGCCAGACATTGCCTATGCAGTACATGTTGTCAGTCAATTCATGCACTCACCAAAGACCCCTCATATGAGAGCAGTGGAAAGAATCCTCAGATACTTGAAGACTTGCCCAGGGAAAGGAATTTTATTCAGAAAAAACAGCAGACTTGAAATTGAAGCCTACACTGATGCTGATTGGGCTGGGTCTGTTGGAGACAGAAAATCAACCTCAGGTTACTGTACATTCTTGGGAGGAAACCTAGTCACATGGCGCAGTAAGAAGCAGAATGTTGTGGCTAGATCAAGTGCAGAAGCAGAATACCGAGCTATGGCACACGGGGTTGCTGAACTCTTATGGCTCAGGACTCTCCTTAATGAGCTTGGTATCAAGACAGATAGTCCTCTCAAGCTGTACTGTGATAATAAAGCTGCTATCAACATTGCCAACAATCCTGTGCAGCATGACAGGACAAAACATATTGAAATTGATCGACACTTTGTCAGAGAGAGAATTATTTCAGGAGAACTCTGTGTGCCTTATACTCCATCAGAGATGCAGATTGCAGATGTATTAACTAAAGGGTTGGCATCAACGAAGTTCAAGGACATACTTGGCAAGCTAAACATGATTGATATCTATGCTTAGCTTGAGGGGGAGTGTTAGAATGTTAGAGTTATGTTCGGCTGATAAGAGTTCTTATTAGCCCATTCTTATGTTTAACTTATCTTGTAACTGGGCTTGTGTTAATGGGCCTAATCCTGTTTAATGATTTAAGTCATCTGGGTGTCCCATCACTAATCAGGGGCATCCCAGTAATTTCTTGTACCTTGTACTATATTCATCTATAAATAAAGAACTGGTCGACTGGCTAGTACTGCTCGACATTCTATTCTTTTCTGTCATTCTCTTTTCTTTCTTGCTACTTCGAGTATAGCACTTCAGATTACAGAGAACTAATTACATTAAAAAACCATTCATCATTCAAGTTTGTGGTTTGAAATCCCAAGTCTTGTAGGTAAATCTGTCTGTTAAGTTGCAGCTCTGGCACTGAACCTGAGTGAGAAGTTCAAGAATAGAAACACTGTATTCACCACTCACTATCTCAAGCTATTATAGATCCCCGATATAAAAGGGTTGTACCAAGTTGGCAGATGGTTCAAAAGCCTTTTGAGCCACACCTATAAGGATATGAATCTTGCATATTGGTTGCATGGCTTTGGGAAGAGCATGGTTAAATGGATTTATTAAGTTAAGCTGAGATTCATCTATTAAATAATGATCATGTATTCAGTTCATTTGGTATTTTAATCAGACAAAGTAGATCAATAGATGCCAAATTACTAATAAAAAATTGAGATTTTGATAATAGAAGAAATGTTAAGAAAATGTGATAACTAGAAGAAAGCAAAGATAAAGAGTGGCCAAATATGAATAGGTAGTAGAGAAGGATCATAATTGAATTGTAAGTTTTGGACACTAGAAAAAGGTAAGAAATTTCAGGTGAAATAATTGTCTACCCTGATACCAGAAAACAAACATTTCCAACATATGATCAAAAGGCATTCAAAGCAAGAGATAAAGTCAATACCAAACTGAAAAGTTCAAACCAAGTAATACAATGGGAATATCATTTTTGATAAACCCTACTCACTTAACATACACTGGTAAACCTGCTTGGATGTTCTACCAAATCATCAGTTTGGCTCAATAAATAGGACCCTCAAAACTGCACAAACAAATTAAAAATATAATTTGCATTCCAATTCAGGAAAATCTTCTTACTAAGGGGTCATTTGGCTTACTTTTAAAGATTTTCACCAAAGATCGGTTCAAGAATCTATTTTGCCATTCTCTAAGCTGGCAATTATTTTGCAAACTCACTTGACAAAATGGGTTTCCATAAACACTTGATCTATGATGTGCTCTTCTTTTTCTTTGTATTACTGACTTGAGTAGACTTATTTTTGTGTAATATTTGTATGTTACATCTATTTGAAACAGAAATACTAAATTTATCTCCTGTTTATCTTTGGTAGATCCAGCTGCCACATCTGCATGATTTGCCAGGCCAGACAGCAGAAATTTTAGCCGATAAGTTGCTATATTACTTGATTAGTAGCTTCTTGTCTAGATCTTCAATGCTTTTTATGATTCAGGCAACTAAGCTAACTTGCTATATGACTTGAGTGTATGCATGGTATCTAGCTTGATGCTAGAGGGACCCACTCAGCTTGCAGGGAATACAATAAAGAGACTTTTGTTCTGTTAGTGTCGAGTATGCAGGGGTATTTCTGTCTTTGTGCTTTTAGTTAGGTGCTGATGTGTAAGTTTATGTTAGATCTGATGTCCCCAAACTTAAGTAGGGACACTTGTGACTTTTCCACAATATTTCAATAATATAAAAACAAATATGGCCGAATGGGAGGTTTGACAATTCTCATTCGAACCAGAATTTCTTCTCCTTGTTCTCTCTTCTACTATTTTCCTTTTTTTCTCTTTCTCTTTCTCTCTTCTTTCTTTTCCTTGACTGTTATCAATCTAATAGGCAGGCCAAACTCTAATATGGTATCAGAGCCAAACTGAGCAAATCGGATCTGCCCAGAATTCTACTCTCTACGCACCCAGTCTAAGGTTTTTCTCTTGCTTTCTTCGCCATCAGTTGGAGATAAGGGAAAGGGCTGAAAAGGAGTGATCACCCTCTTCCCTTGGAGATAAGGGAAAGGGCTGAAAAGGAGTGATCATCATCATGTTCTGTTTAGTCCTAGAGTTGATCACTATATGTCGAGTCCTTTTTCTTTGGTTCATTCAGATGTTTGGAGTCCTTATAAAGTGATGTCATACAACGGTTATAAATATTTTGTCATTTTTGTTGATGATTATTCAAGGATGACGTGGCTCTATTTAATGAAAGAAATGAGTGAATTGTTTACCATTTTTCAAAAATTTTATGCTGAGGTTTGCAAACAATTTGGTGTTCACATTAAAATTTTTCATTCCGATAATGGCCGTGAATAGTTCTCTTCATCATTTCAAGAGTACCTAGATCAACATTGTTTAATAACTATAAATGATGGCAATTTACTCTTTTCCTGGTAAACAAATAGATAGTATCTCTGATTGATAAAAATCGCTTTTCCTGGTCAAAAACTAATCAATCAAGATTATTATAGTCTTAATCCTTGTGCAACTATTTACACCCAAATGTGACACCCAATTCCATGTTCTACTATATTGCCTTCTGAAGCTAAATGTCACAGAGTGACACAATGGGGTGTTTGGCTACAGGGTTTATTGGGGCCTCTAGCCAATTCTGTAAGTTTTTGGGCTGTTCCAGAGCGTTCTAGGATGTTCTGGAGTATTATCCATGTGCCTAAAAGGGTCTAGACGTTGGTGAAATTCTCTAGAACATTGTGGAATAATCCGAGCTTGTGTGGAACAACCTAAAGGGGTTGGGAGCAATCCAAACTTCCTCTACAGTATTCTTGTATCTTATGGATAAAGCATCCCCTAGAAGAGTGTAAAAGGTAGAATGTTCTAGAGGTGCTTCTAGATGATGCCAGTTGTACATAGTTCTAGAGGATTCTTGGAGAGGGTTAGTGTATATATAAGGATCCCCTTCCTCATTTGTAACAGGCTTCCAAGTTGTAGAAAACATCCAAATTGTAATCTTTCTTCTAGTGCAATACAATCTCTTCTTACATTACTTGGTGTGCTCTTGTGTGCCTTGGTGAGTGTCCTTAGCACTTAAGCAACCTAGCAAGAGGGGTCTTGGGCATGCAGTTTGGCTGGCTTGCTTGGAGGGCCAAGTAAGTGCCACGACTTAGCCAACAGGAGCAATCGGGTCCCCTCCCTCATTTGTAACACGCTTCCAAGTTGTAGAAGACATCAAAATTGTAATCTTTCTTCTAGTGCAATACAATCTCTTCTTACATTACTTGGGTGTGCTCTTGTGTGCCTTGGTGAGTGTCCTTGGCACTTAAGCAACCTAGCAAGAAGGGTCTTGGGTGTGCAATTTGGCTGACTTGCTTGGGCGTGCAGTTTAGCCAACGGGAGCAATCTAGTGACAAAGCTCAAATCTTTTCTTCCTACCTCAACCTATTTTTCCTTTCACCCTTTCTTCTGCTACCTTTGTTTGTTCTTATTCTTTGCATATCTAGATTTTCACTGTCAATTGACAAAAGAAACATTTGGCACATGCTAAAAAAGGTGCTTTGACACCCCCACCCCTTCAAATTATGAGTTCACATATGCTCCGACCATGGTGCTCAGATTATCATCTCCAAGGATGAAAGGATTAGCTTTCAATTACTACAATAACAAAGGAACTTTGGGTAGGTAAGCACTCTACTTTAAGGATTAGCTCTCATTACATCTTATACCAAAAGACCGAATAGTGTACCTAGCCTTTGAGAAAATGGGGGTCTGTCTGCCCACTCAACTACTCCAACACCTTCACGGCTTTGGTGAGACGATCTCCAATTTCGCCGACGGAGATGTTGAGGACTAATTCTTGAACTTTGATCTCCCACATTGGATTCAAGAGCTTCTTCTCTGAAGACATTGCTTTCTACAACCGAGGTTACAGAGGCAACCGAGTAGGTTGATAGTTTACGGAGGGAAGTGGTGGGATAGAAGAAACCCTCACCATATTCAAACTTTCACCTGATTGGCTCTTAGGTGAATACGGGGAGGATGATGTTTAACGGCATCTTTCTTATCTTTAAATGAATTTTTATTTTAATTGTTGTTTTCGAAACCAGTTACCAGCGATTATCGTATTCATTGAAATAGAAAGTCCAATGTTGATTGGTCCATCTCATCCGATATGATATGGAAAAGATTCTTTTTCCATATCATAGATTAACCTATGAAAAAATTCCACCATTCCACCTGTAAAAGTTACAATAAAAAAAAAGAGCCCGAATGAAATCGCCTGATTTATGTGTACTAAAGCCTATTGTCTTCATGATGAAAGGAAGAAACGCTTGTTCTTAAACAGAGGCTAGGCCCTAGCTCTGCATCAATCTAACAATTTCTACTGAATCATCAAGACAATACTTGGTCTTACTGGGTTTTCCACCAACAATACATACAAAAAATTCTGTATTTGGACTGAAGGATTGACATGCAATGGAATTGGCCATCACTTCAAACATGTATTCATCAGATCCGTCATCTTTTATGCAGAGCACAAGACCTGGCATGGTGGCACCATTCCCTTCTCCTTCATGATGGAAAGTAATTCAACGAGAGATCCCTTGTCGCTCACTCCCTGAACATAGAGAGAGAGACAGACAGACAGACAGACATACAGGAATAATACGTGCTGATGACTCATGGCAGAAACTGATAACTTGATAAAAGAAATAAATGATTAATTTCTCATATGTTTTAATTTACAAGCATATCTATACATACATAATCAAGTGTTGCCTGTATAAATCATGTTCTACCACTGCATTGTATGAAGAAGAGTCATGTCCTCAGTCAGGTTTTAAGTATTTACATCAACTAGCGGGAGGAGCCCCTATATGGTTTAAGTGTTTTATGAGTTCAAGCACCAAAAATTTGGAGCAAAGGCTAATATATTTTACTGGCTGTATGATTTCAGTGATTATGAAATAATTTCAGGAGAATAAATCAGAGGGGGGGGGGGGGGGGGGGGGGGCTGCTTCGCAGAGGCTATCACTCAATTATTTGAGTCAGTCTACATAAAAAAATATAAAGTTAGTGAACTTGTTGGTAATTGTAAATATATAAGAAGATAAAAGACATCCAATATATACATAAATGGCGTTTGCTTCCTTCACAACCTGCTTAGATTAAAGAACAGAGGATCACGCCCTGTTAGAACTCTGAAAGAAACATTATATTTCCTTTGCCAGAAGATCTAGCCCTTGTGAAAGAGACTACATAATACTTACTCAAATCCAAAACTACATTATCTAACATATCTGCTTCTGGAGAGCCAACACCATCACAAGTCATTTGATACAATTGCTTTGCTTGCTCCAGCTGCTTTCAGATCTTTCAATAGTGCATTATCTTCTGTTGGAAACTAAGGACACGTTTGGCAAGTCTTTTTAGGAAGATCTTCCAAAAGCTCAAGACTTCAAGAGACTGACAAGCTTTCACAGGTAGATCTTCAAAGACCAAAGACCGTTTGGTCGTAATTTTTTCAAAGATCTTTTCAAAAGCTAGAAAGACTGAAAAATTGTTTGGCAAGTATACTTGTCTCTTGTCAGTCCCTCTTACATACATGTTAAATGTTATGTGCAGGACCCAATCACCCAATAAAATATTCAAAAAATATTCAAACATGCAAATATTACTTGTGGGTTCCACTTACACATTTACCTACACAAAATATTGAAATGGGCGCCACTCATGCATTTCCCTATACAAGACAACAATGTAATCCCTATTTACAACATTGACATATGCAGTTATCATCTATGGGCTCCACTTGTGCATTCACCTATATAAAAAAAAATCAATATGGGCCCCACATGGATCACTACATGACAATTAATACTTCAATGCATGCAATTAGTTTAATATTCTTTCTAACAAATTGTTCAGCACAAACAATTCAATACATTCATCAAATAAGAACACAACATATTTGAGAAAAAAAAAGCACTAACCATGTTGCCCGCCTTCTCCTAAGGTTGTGTTTGGTTGCTGTGCAATTTTATTTGCACTAATACAAATGCATGGGAGTGCAAATGAAAAAAAAAATGTAAATTCTCATTTAATTTTGTTTTGGATTTTATTTTATTCTGCTTCATGTCTTAATTAACTTCATTTACACTGCAATCAAACAAAATAAGCTAAAATTTGAAACAAAAATAGGTCAAAATTTACACTCGAATCATTTGCACTGCCATAGTTTTGCATCGGTGCAAATTTACTTGCATTGCAACCAAACACAGCCTAATTTTCCTTGGCCGAGGGCAATTGTTGTTGCAGCTCCACCGCGGTTGTTGCACTCCCCCCCCCCCACTCGATTGAAAATAATCTTTAAATAGAACTGATCATTTAATCTATATATACAAAATGGCAAGCTTTAAATAGAACGGATTGGCGAAACATGATTCATGTAGCCAATCCCATATAGTTGAGATAAGGCATGGATGATGATGATGATGATGATACAAAGTTGCAAGTGGAAAGAGTATCAGTTTTTTATTAGTTTTTGATTAATTGACTTGAAATGGACTGGTCTTTTATGCTAGGAATGAAACGAATTTATCCCAATGAATCTGGACGGTATGAAAAGAGTATCAGCACAGTAACAACTGAAAAGGGAGAATGACGGTTCAACCCAGGGTCAGAATTTGTAGACCCAAAGTACTGTTGGGGTAGGTGCCAGCTCAGAATTTATGCCAATTCACAGGCGGGAGCTGGTGCATAGAGTGTGGGTTGTTGACATTTTGAATGTTTATAGCTCTGCAGTGGAAATCAGAAATCTGCATTGGGCCTGTCCATACTTTTCCGCAACTGAAAATTTCTTGGTGCAAAAGTGATGGTAAGACTTTGGGCTCAGAAGTGTGAGAAGATAGGTTTGAACCTCAGAACAGCCATTTTGTCCAATGAACGCTGGAGGTTAGGTCTGTATCCAGTCAATCCCTCCCAAGATCACATATAGTTGGGACCAGAGTTGGGTAATAGTCCTTTATTGTGTGTGTGTGTGGGGGGGGGGGAGTATAAAATTTAAAGGGCATGTAACAAATTCACCTGAAAAAAGAGGCACAAATGCAAATATCAGTAAAAAAAAGGAAATGTACTCATCCAATATATCATTTGCATTCAGGTGGAGTTTCCGGATCAACAAAATAAGGGGTTTTGAGTCTCTCAAGTATGTAACAAAAAGCTTTTTCAAGAAAAAAAAAAATCAACCAAACTGGAAATGAGTAGGATCAGAAAGTGTTACCTGCAAGGAATTTAAAGTGCTGATTTTGATTGGTATTTCACGGATAGAATTGTTGCTGATGTCCAGTACTTGTGCAGAAGGTCCACATTCCCATACCCCATCAGGAATGATCTTCTAAGTTTCAATTTACAAGAAGAAAGAATAAGACTCCTAATTCCAACAACATGGAAATTAAAGGTACAATGACAGTTAGATTGTTTGCTCCTTTTGCCAAGGAAGTTACTGGAAGCCTTTAAAATCAGTGGGATTTTTAGGCTATACTTGGAGAAGTCCTGGCATGACAAGGAAGAAAAAGAGGGGAAATGTATTGAAAAGGAAACCAGTGAGTCAGTGACAAAGGTAAAACTCCAACTTTGATAGCTGCTCTCTAGGAAATCCAAGTTCATTCAGAACAGAGCTCACATATGACTTGGATAGGTGATTGCTGCATGGTCTGGCCTATTGAAGAAGCAACAGCTGTAAGGGCAGTGATGTCATCTCTTTTACATGGAACAAGATTTTTTGAATACCCCCTATGCCTAGAGGCAATTCAGGTGGAGGGAACTCATCACTACCTGATGGCCCTTGGGTAGTTAAGTCATCATTTTAGGGAAGATAGATAATTAGTGTTGAGGATGAGCATCTCATTCAGTTTGAATCCAAGATCAGCCAAGTCGTTAGCAGGGAAATCTGGGGTGGAAGTGGATCTGTCAGCATGGTAATGAACATATATTAATTTTTTTTAGTCAACCTGGTAGTTTTTCTTTTTTTTGGCTAGTTCTTCCTCTCAAAACTTGAGAAGCAAGGTCGCATGTATATACATATTTTTGTTTACATAAAATGCTTTTGGTTTCTGTTATCAATAACAAAATTATAGGACAATATTATGAAATAATTTAATTTTGATGTTGGTGCAACATCTTAAACTTTCACAAGAAATATAGGGCAATGAAGGACATAAAGACATTAAATCAGCAATTGTGATAGAATTCACTTTGTGTGACAAAGGTTAGGTCCCCTACAAGTGATGTAGGAGATCATGGCATCCTATATTGCTATCCTGGAGCAAATTTGGTTCAGCATATTGAGCTTATTATGTCTATGGAGGATCCTTGTGAAATTTTCACTATTTCTCAATCACTAATTACAACCCTATCAAGAATGCAACTATTTATATCATTGATTTTTTTTTGTATTCCAATTCAATTACAATTTAAAATGAAATATTTCCAATATACTCCTGTATGGACAATTGTACAAACAAATTTCACTGATATCCCCTAGATTCCCAATATAAGGGCATTATGAAGTGGTTTGACACAGAAAGGATGAAGCTTGCTAAAGAGGAAAAACTTTGGGTTTTGATATAAACTTGAGGAAAGGCTTAGATGTTATAATGTAAACTTGAAAATTTTGCCTTGATTAATTTTAGCCCTTGAGAGATGTGAAGTGAACTTTTAATGAAGACTGGGATGTTAATTGCTGTAATGGCTGCTTGCAGGATTAAAGAGAAGATAGAGAAAAAGAAGAAAAAGAAAGCACAGAATCAGACAACAGGCACCTAAGATCACTCTTATGGTTTATAAGAAGCATTCACCATAAGCTTTGTAAGCATAACCATTCACTCAAATCTGAATCATTAAATGAAATGTAACTAAACTATGATTAGACAAATCAAACTCTTAGGCTGGAACCCCCCCCCCCCCCCCCCCCCCCCCCCGCTGTTAAGGGCCCGCGAATAGGATCTCGTCACAGGTCGGTTAACGGGAAAAACTTCTTGATTTCCCTTGTTTCTCCCTTTTCTCGAGGAACCTATCTTTAGAGCCTTAATGGTGATTTGTTAAAGAGATCACCAACTCTCCTCTGCTCTTTCTTGACTGAAAATATCGATAATCTTATTGAATATCATCAGCTCCTTTAAATAGGAATTACAAGAAGGTAAGAGTCTTTCTTTAGGAAAACTACCTAACAAACATTTATCTTTAAATAGGAAATAATAATGCTACCGCCTAATTAATAGAAAAATATTTAAATTGGAAATCTTAAAATTTAGCTAAGAGATAAGATAGGAATACTGAATTTAACGCCCATTACTATAGCTGTTTGCGGCTGTACTTCTTTCTAATAAAAGCATCCACAACATTTCTCCCCTCCTGGACTAAGAGCTTGTCCTCAAACTCGAATTCAGGATAGGTGTCCTGAAACACAGTCAAAGGAATCCAGGTAGCTTTAGCCAATGGTAAGCTGGCCCATTCCACCAAAACTTCAACAACACCTCGATTAATTCTGGAATGAACAATAGACTGAGGTTGGGGAATGATTTTGCCCTCCTTCAAAGGTGGTAAGGAGGGAACACTGGTAGGAGGAACACCCTTAAACTGCTTGAGCAAGGAAATGTGGAAAACATCATGAATCCTACTGTGCGCTGGAAGTTCCAGCTTATATGCAACCTCACCAATTCGCTGCAAAACCTTGAAAGGCCCATAGAACTTAGGAGCTAATTTATGAACAGCCTTGTGACTCAAAGAGCGCTGACAATAAGGCTGAAGTTTCAACCAAACAAACTGCCTAGGTTCAAACGACAATTCCCGATGATGCTGGTCATAGGCTTGCTTCATGCGGAGTTTGCCTGTTGTAAACGGAGAGAAATTTCAGCCAAAAGAGCATCTTGCTCTTGTAAGGAACGATCAATCTCCTCCAAACGAGTAGAACCAGGTTCATAGGACAACAAACGAGAAGGTTCACGGCCATAGACAACTCAGAAGGGTGTCATTCCTAAAGAAGAATGATAGGCAGTGTTATAACAATACTCGGCCCAAGGAAGCCAATCAACCCACCGTCTCGGTTGATCCCCAACAAAGCAACGGAGATACATCTCAATCGTTCTATTCACCACCTCAGTTTGATCATCCGATTAAGGATGATAAGCGGAAGAAAAGGCTAAAGTGGTACCATTTAACCGAAACAATTCCCTCCAAAAGGTACTAGTAAAAACCAGGTCCCTGTCGCTGACAATAGATTCTGGTAACCCGTGTAAATGAAAAATGTGAGTGAAAAAGACATGGGCGACAGAAGTAGCGCTGTACGGATGAGAAAGAGGGATGAATGAGCATACTTAGAGAAGCAATCCACCACTACATAAAGAACTGATTTTCCCCCAACCTTGGGCAGTCCCTCTATGAAATCCATGGAAATATCAGCCCATATCTGCGTTGGAATCGAAAGGGGCTGAAGAAGACCAGCTGGATGTAGATTTTCCCATTTGTGTTGTTGATAAATAGAGCAGTTTTGTATGAAGTCCCTAATAGAGGTCTTCATACCTTGCCAATGGAAATCAACTTGGACGCGATACAGTGTTTTCTGAATACCTTCATGGGTGGAGTTATGAATACTGGAGATGACGGAGGGAATCAAGGAGGAATCAGCCGGGAGATATATCTGACCCTTATACATCACAAGCCCATCTGTAAAAGCCCAATTGGAGTCTGCAGCTCCAGACTGAATTTTCTGAACAAGAGTCGTCCACTCTGTTGATTGTGGCATCTCTTTCTTGATGTCATCCAATAAGGTGACTCGATGACGTGAAATCCCACAAAGGAGCATAGTGTCCTCTTCGCGCCTAGACAATGCATCTGTTGCGCGATTTAAAGATCTCGCCTTGTAATCCACCCGGAAATCAAACCCAAGCAGCTTGCTAACCCAATGTTGTTGGGGAGAAGTAACAAGTCGCGGATCCAACAAGTACTTGAGGCTATAGTGATCAGTTTTGATAACAAATGATCTTCCCCACAAGTATGGTCTCCAGTGTTGGACTACCCTAGCTAACACAATCAATTCGCGTTCATAGGCTAGCAATTTCAAATGTCGATCAGCTAGTTTACGGTTCAAGAAAGCAATCG
This sequence comes from Nelumbo nucifera, assembly GCF_055504915.1. Classification (NCBI taxonomy): domain Eukaryota; kingdom Viridiplantae; phylum Streptophyta; class Magnoliopsida; order Proteales; family Nelumbonaceae; genus Nelumbo; species Nelumbo nucifera. The sequence continues at coordinate 55,217,218 of NC_142653.1, forward strand.
GGTGCCCTAGTTGTTGTAAAACGGCACCAATCCCCATTCCGGATGCATCACATTCAACTATAAACTCAAGATCAAAGTTCGGTAATTGCAAAACTGGAGTGGTGGAGAGGGCATTCTTTAAATTTTCAAAAGCCGTGGCAGCTGCATTGTCCCAATGAAAGGCATTCTTCCTCAGCAGGTTGGTTAATGGGGTACCCATCACGCCATAATTCTGTACAAATTTGCGGTAATATCCTGTCAAACCGAGGAACCCGCGTAGAGACTTGGCGGATTTGGGCGTGGGCCATTCCTTGATCGCTTGAATTTTGGAATTGTCCACTGTTACACCCTTGCCGTTAATGACATGACCCAAGTAAAGGACCTGGTGCTCTCCAAAGGAGCACTTGGATTGTTTAAGGAAGAGCTTGTGTTGGCGCAGCAGCTCAAAAACAATCCTCAGATGATGCACGTGTTCTATCCATGTTTTACTGTAAACCAAAATGTCGTCAAAGAATACTAAAACAAATTTGCAAAGGTGGGACTAAAATACCTCATTCATTAAGGACTGAAATGTGGATGGCGCGTTTGTGAGACCGAACGGCATAACTAAAAACTCAAATTGGTCATGATGAGTTCGGAAGACAATCTTCTCAACGTCTTCGGAAGCCATTTCAACCTAAAAGTACCCCGATCTTAGATCTAATTTTGTGAAATACTAGGCACCATGAAGTTCATCCAACAACTCGTCCACAATGGGAATAGGAAATTTATCCTTGACAGTCCGGTTATTAAGCTCCCTGTAGTCAACACAGAATCTCCAAGTACCATCCTGCTTTGCCACCAATAGGACCGGGGAAGAAAAAGGGGAACGGCTAAGGCAGATTATCCCCTGCTCCAGCATTTCAGCACATTACCTTTCTATCTCATCTTTATGCAGGTGTGGGTAGTGATATGGCCTTACTACTACTGGTTCTGAACCCGTCATCAGAGTGATCCGGTGATCGCAAGCTCGGGAAGGAGGAAATCATTTGGGTTCTTGGAATACATCTGGAAAATCAGTGAGGAGCCTTTCCATGGTTGTTGTGTGTGTCATTTCATCTTGGAGCACATGAACCTGTGGGTATTTTGCCTTCACCACTTTACCCTGCCAAGTGACTTGCTTTCCGTTCAAGTGGAAGGTCATCGTTAGGGCGTTGAAATCCCATAGGATTGGGCCTAGAGTGTTTAGCCATTTCACCCCAAGAACTACATCAAATCCATCCAAGGATAGCACAAACAAATCAGCAAGGAAGGATTCGGAATTGACCTGTATTTGGACTCCCTTACAGATGCCCGGGCTGTGTACTCTTTCACCATTTGCTACGGCTACCTGCAGTCTCGGTTTGATTTCCATTAGTAGTTCCAACTGGATGGCAGCTTGTTCACTTACAAAATTATGTGTGCTTCCTAAATCAACAAGGATCAGTATTGGTTTCCCTGCTACCCGCGCTTGCAATTGCATAGTTTGAGAGGTTTTTATTTCAGTAATTGCGTGGAGAGAAATCTCGAGTTCCAATGAAGAGGGTTCATCCTCATCTTCCTCTTGTTCATCCACTAGGAGGCAGAAAAGTCTCTTGCACTTGTGCCCTGCTGAGTAAAGTTCATCACAATTAAAGCACTGCCCCCTCGCCCTGCGTTCTGCCATCTCAGCCCTGGACAAGTGCTTAATAGGGGGTACAACAATGTTGCTTCCCACACTGAATGTCGATCTGGAATTGTTGCTCGTCTGTGGTTTTGTTCTCGGCTGGCTGCTGAAGATGGAGCTGTTCTGAGTGGTTTCGAGGTTGCCCATGTTGTTTGAGGCCGCCCTATACTGATAATTCCGTAGTTGAGTTGCAATTTTCATTCAAAAGCTCGAGCCAAATTCATAGCAGCAACCAGATTGGGGGGATTTTGCATCTCCACATCCACCCTCAAAGTTTCCACTAATCCCGCAGTGAACATGTCAACCTGTTGGTCTGGTCGTACCGAAGTTGCTCTTGCAAGGAGTGTCTGAAATTGGCGCTGATACTCAACCACAGTTCTAGTCTGTTTGAGGTTGATTAGTTCGCCTAATGGATTGTTTGTTAATGGGGGGCCCAAATCTAAAAAGGCAATAGGATTTGAATTGGGTCCAACTGAGCCCAGGTTCCTCCTGCTCCAATTTATAAAACCAGAGTTGCGCCTCCTCTGTCATGTGGAATGCGACTAATCCTACCTTGTCCCTGTCCTCTATCCGTTGGTTGCTGAAAAACTATTCACATCTGTACAGCCATCCCAAAGGATCTCCAGCTCCATTATAGGAAGGAAATTCCAACCTGCTATATTTGGGAACAATCACGATTCCCTAGGCAACGACCTGTTGCTCGCCAGACGATTCTGCCAAGTTTGGTCGGCGGCCATTTGTGGTTGCAGCCCCTTCTGAACTCTTTTCCTTGCTAGAAAAATGTAACTCCATCAAGCGCCTCAATTCTCGGACGTCGTCCTTGATCTCGCGCACCTCCTTGCTGTTTTCCACGAGTTTGTGCTCCAGATCATGAACCCTAGTCTTCAATTGCTCAAACTCACCCATAACGGCTTGCTCTGATACCAAATTGTTAAGGGCCCGCGAATAGGATCTCGTCACAGGTCGGTTAACGGGAAAAACTTCTTGATTTCCCTTGTTTCTCCCTTTTCTCGAGGAACCTATCTTTAGAGCCTTAATGGTGATTTGTTAAAGAGATCACCAACTCTCCTCTGCTCTTTCTTGACTGAAAATATCGATAATCTTATTGAATATCATCTGCTCCTTTAAATAGGAATTACAAGAAGGTAAGAGTCTTTCTTTAGGAAAACTACCTAACAAACATTTATCTTTAAATAGAAAATAATAATGCTACTGCCTAATTAATAGAAAAATATTTAAATTGAAAATCTTAAAATTTAGTTAAGAGATAAGATGGGAATACTGAATTTAACGCCCATTACTGCTGCTGTTTGCGGCTGTACTTCTTTCCAATAAAAGCATCCACAACACCCCCCAATCATGCAAAATTATCAAAATAATTTCTTATTTTACTCTCCTATTCAAGTTTCTAAACTTTGGCAAAATAAATTGTGCCTGTTCTGTAGCAAGTTAACTAGAAAAAGTAGCAGCATTCTACATTCTATTGCAGTTGACTTTCTGGTCTGAATGAAAGTTCTTTAAATTTTCTGCTCTTCTCATCAAATTATTTAAAACAGGTCCTTTAAACATCAGCCTACAAATATAGACCACTTTTGCCACATAATATGAATTTATGCATGAAGAATTTCTTTGAATCCCCCATGCCTTGCTGGTCATCAATGATGCCTAGTATGGTCATTTTGGATAGTATGTCAACATCAAACACTAATCAAAATACATTTTTTTATCAATAACTCTGAAAATTTTCATTAATTAAAAAGCTGTAATATAGAACAATAAGTTACAGGGAAATCAGCATAGAAGCTGACCCAAGACAGCATTACAAAAATGCCCAAAACATCTCTGTTCTTTGAACCCCTTGTTTTGCTAAGCTATCAGCCAAGCTGTTGGCCAATCTCCTTACCCAACCCACCTGAATAGACATATTTCTAGACATACATTTGAACCTTCTGAAATCATTCTTCAGCTGCCAGGTCACTCCTTCCCCTTTTTGCAACCATTTTATCACAGTTTTGAGTCTCCCTCAATGAACAGTCTACTAATCCCCAGCACTTTGGCCTTCTAAACCCCATATACTGCAGCTAGAAACTCTGCCCTAGCTACATCACCCTCTTCCACAGGACCGGAGAACCTAATCAAAATACATATCATGCTTGTTCCTTTGCAAGTTAGAAAGATCCCTTACATCTCTTCATTTTTTGAGCCTGATTTCTGGATCTAGATCATCAAATTTTCAAAATCTCAAATTTTAGTTATATGTTCTTCATTTTAATCCTATACCCATTGCTAGTTCTTTTCTATCATTAACATAATCCATTTTCAGCCTTTTGAAACCCTGTTCAACTGACTTTATTTTCAGTAAGTATAGCACTTAACAATCTGGCCCTTTTTCAATCCCTAGCCACTACACTGTGAATCCTGCAAGCAGGCAATTTTAGATTCCATCCATGACTCAATTCCTTTCAATAGTGAATACACTCTAGACCAAATCACCAATAACAATAATGACTTCTACAGAGAATAAAAACAGAGGGTCAAATATTAATACAAAATTAAAAGGCAACCTGCAAAACCGCATGCCTTAAGTTTAACCAAAATGATCTCCAATCAAGGAATGAATTGATGTATGAAATGAACTAGGAAACTACAATATTTCAGATCTATGATACCTAGACACTTATAAATGAGTGCTCTCTCATGTCAGACTTGTTAATTTTTAGCACTCATAACCTCAAATGGGTGTCATTGTTTCAAGTTACCTTATTCAGAGTTTAACAAACACTTTGTTGTTTTGGTTAAGCTTTATATACTTCTTACCAGTCTGCAGTCCCAGCTGAACTATCAGTAATTCAACAAGTTGAACAGTTAAACAGATGGTTGAACTTGTTCAGATTAGACCTATATATCTAGTCTGAATCTGACAGAATTGGTTTAGTCCAGAAACATTTTTCTATGCATAAGAATATGAACCAAACCAGTGGTAGACTGGTAGGAGATTCCAATGTGGTAGTGGGTATGAGACCTTTTCAGTACTGGTATACTATCTGTGAAGTGAGGAAACTAGCCAGGATGTTGGGCATGACATTCTATATGGGTAGCAAGATTAATCAATTACCTAGCTGAGTAGCTGATCCTTTGTCTAGACAGGGAGTACAATGAAACATTATGTTTTGAGGAGCTGACAGAACTTGGCTGGCAAAAAGTATTATATTAATAGTATGAGAATGAGAAGGGAGGGGAACCCTCCGCTAGGGGTGTCAATGATTCAGGTTGGACCTCGTTCGAATCGCATCTAAATTGTATGGGTTGAACGGTCTAAAATTTTGTATCGGATAGGGCTGATCCATGCATTTATGACCCAATGTAATTAGTGGACCGAAACGGACAAAGCTCATTAGTCCACAAACCGATTGGGAGACTGAATCGATTGAAGGAAAAGTTCAGACTCTAGTCTAGGTTTTCCCCTGAGCAAACCATCTCTCTCTGACGATTTTCTCTCAGAAGAAAAATAGTCCAAAAGAGTGAGAGGACTGATTTAAAAAGTTGTGAGAAGGATTAGATATCACAGCAATAATAGGGTTTTGGGAGAATAGTTGTTCGAACCTAACTCCCTTCCCTAATCCTTTCATTAAAAAGTAATTTACAAAGTTTATGTATTTACAAAGAAGCCCTTAATTGGGTGAATAACTTAATTAAACATAAACATAAAGAAACATAAAAGGCCCATTAACAAAAGAGATAGAGACAAATAAACAAGATGAAAAGATTTACAAGCTCTGCCAATTTATAAAACAAATATTGTTGGAGGGTGTTATCTTAGCACCTTCTTGTTTGTTTAATAAATTTTTGCTTTTTCATTGCCAAAAACATTATAAAACAAATAAAATAAAATGCGATGATTTATTATCCATACCTTTCCATACAGATTGAAGAACAAAAATAATGATAAATATCAATTATCATATGGAAATTTTTCTGCTTTGACTGAACAAATAAAGAAAAGCATTAACTCAGTAGAGAAGAAATATGAAGAATATAACATTCATGTACAAATAAAGTAAAATATTCACCCATTTAAAAATAAAGTATGAGAAGTTGCAATAGGCCTGCAATGATGACAAATGCACAAGGTGCAAAGCCAAAAAGTAAAATACAACAATGTGCCTGATGATTTAAGATAACTTAGGCCCTAAGACAAGAGGATTTATCTTCAAACTTTGCATTTACAAGAATATCATAAGTTGCATCATCAGGTACCAGGCCTTTGTCAAGCATTTCATCATGCAATCTAAAAGCCTCTTGTAAATTTCCTTCCTTGAAATATCCAGCAATCAATGTGTTATAAATAAGAACATTGGGAGACATTTTCTTTATTTCCATCTCTTCCAAGACTTTGCGTGCATTCTCTAGCTGTCCTTTGTTGCAAAGACCATGTACAAGAACAGTATAAGTAATCCTGTCAGGCAAGAAACCCTTGCTTAGCATCTCTGTGTAAAGCTCTGATGCAATGACTAAATCGCCTGCTTTCAGTAACCCATCAATTAATGTAGTATAAATTGCCAAATCACAAGGAATCCCCTCATCACACATTCTCTTATGCAAAGCAAGTGCTGCCACCATGTTGTTCTGGTTTCTAAATCCACCAATTAGACTATTGTAAATGGCAGTATTTGGAATTAAACCGGATGCAAGTAGATCAGTGAAAAGCTCATGTGCACTTTTCATATCTCCTCTTTTACAAAAACCATCAATTAAAACATTATACATCATAACATCTAGTTCAAGACCCTTGCTCATCATCTCATTTTTCATCTTCAGCGCAAGATCTATATTATTGTTTTTGCAAAACCCATCACTCAAACTGGTGAAAGTAACAACGTTTGGGGATATCCCTTTCTCACACATTTCCCTGTAAGTCATCAATGCCAAGTCCATGGAACCCTCTTTTATGAATCCATCAATAATGCTATTGTAAGTTATAGCAGTGGGAACACAACCCTCTTTGACAAACTTCTTCAGCATATCACTTGCCTCAGATGTTCGACCAGCTTTGCAAAGACCATTAATGATAGTATTATATGTGAAGTCATTGGGAGCAATCCTTAATCCCAACATTTGGTTATGCATGTTGAAAGCTTTATCAATCTCTCCTTTTTTGAAATATCCATCCATCAAAATAGAATAGGTGATTACATTTGGTTTGACACCCCTCTCAAGCATTTCAGAAAAGGCAGTAGTTGCCAAGGTAGTATTCCCTTGTTTGCAGTGACCAAGTATCAGATTGTTGTAAGAAACCACAGTTGGAACCACTCCTGTATCTACCATCTTACTCCATAGTGTGCAAGCTTCACTGAACCTGTCATGTTTGCAAAGCCAATTTATGAGAATATTATATGTGACAACATTAGCAACTTTGCATTCAACTGCCTCATCAAATAGATTAGATGCCTTTTCCCATAATTGAGATCTCAAGAATCCTCGAATCAAGGAATTGACAATAAAGACACTGGGGTATAAATCCATGAGTTTCATCTGAACATAAAGCTCGTATGCCTTCTCCATTTTTCCATTTCTACAACATCCCTCAATCAAAACTGCATACGTGACATTGTTTGGAGTAATTCCGCCTTCAGACACCTGGGAGAACAAATCTAAAGCACTATCCAAGTTCCCTTGAATGCAATATCCCTTTATTAGGCTTGTTGCAACCACCAAATTCATGGGTAATCCATTGTTAACCATATCATCCTTCAGTTTAAATGCTTCTACAATATTTCCTTGCTTCACACAAGCACCAATGATGCTAGTATATGTATCTTCATGGGGAGCCCACCCCATATCCTTCATTTCTTTAAACAACTTGCCTGCCAACTTTGAATCAGGTATCTTACAAACAGCATGGATAACTGTATTATATGCAACTGAATCAAGTTTAACTCCTCTAGCATTCATTTCTCTAAAATACCTCTCAGCCTCCTCAGGATTCCCTTCTTTCAAACAAGCGCGCATCACAGCATTTAAAGTGAAGCAATTGCATTCTATACCTCTCTCCGTCATCTCTCTATACAAATCCCTAACTTTCCCAGTCATGTTCACCCTAACCAATGAAGTTAGGAGAATATTTCTATACGTAAGTCCAGGAACAATGTCACTCCTAACCAACCTATAAAAACATTCCACTGCCTCTTCAAACCGCCCAGCCCGTATGTAGCTATTCAATAAATAACTAAACAGAAGTGGATTTGATTCACACCTTTTTGAGCTCTCAATTAGGTGATTAACCATAACATCTACACTGGGAATAGAATTACCAGAAACACATCGATTCAGCAGATGTTGAGCAGTAGAAGATTTGCTTGACTGTGCAATGATGTGAAGCACAATACACAATGCATCCACACCTCGAACAAATCCTCGCTGTTTCTCGGCCCATTCGAAATATTTCAATGCTGATATAGGATCGTGTTGGTTGTTAAGAAGAACCTCTATTACATGGTCTTGAGTAAGTACTGTATCTGCACTACGAGAGAAAATTTTTTGCCCATTCTCTGAAACAAGGGGGCTAGATTGGGCACACCTAGAGTCTTTAGAAGTTTCCGAGTCCGCCTTCCGAGAAATTCCTGAAACGGATAGCTCCAAATTTCCAATTTTGGAGTTGGGTTCCTCTAAAAGTCCCATCTTAGAATCGTGTTCCCTTGAAAAATCGATTTCTGAATCAGATTTAGCTGAAGCTGGTTGCTCTGAAATCGTTGTTTCTAACGCAGTTTTCTCCCCGAAAATTAGATCATGAGTATGCTTGGCCGAAGCTGAGCAAAGGACCTTGGGGTTCCTGCAGGAGCGAGACAGCCATTGAGATGAAGAAACTTTTGAAAATCTCATTGTTTTGCGCGGAAAAGAAAATCCGAGGCGGGATTCCTCAGGTTGTTCTAGAGGGTGGTGGCCTCAGCGGCAACGAAACCTTCTGTGTCCTGCTCCATTGCTTCTCAACGACCTCTCTTATAATGCCATGCCCAGCATCGCCTCTCCTCTCGTGGATCCGGTGCTGTGATCGGTGTAACGCCTAAGAATGTTATTCCAATCTACAAGAGCCGAAGTTTGATGGATGCTTTAACCCTAGAGAAGTTGTGCAGAAGGAAGAAGCGGTCTGATCCATTTTCAATTTGGATGCTGTGTAGGGTTTAAGCATAGGATTTGCTCGGAAGCACGGCGATGGCTTCACCCCATGACCCAAAGCACGCATCAGAATAGGGGTGATGATGGGCCGGGCTGGGCCGGGTTGGGTCGGGCTTTGCACTTATCATAAGGGTTATAGTATGGTTTTTAAAACTGGATGGTCGGATCAGAAAAATTGGGAACCGATTAGGTGATTGGTTCTGTTTTCCCCCAAAATCGGATTTTTCTCAAAAATCATTAATTTTGGTTAGCAAACCGCTGAACCGAGCGGTTAACCATTTGAATTGTTTGGGTCAAACAGTTGGACCATTCGAACCGGTAATCGGACCCTTAATCGGTTTGGTCTCCAAGTCGATTTTAAAAATCATGGGCTATAGCTTAGGCTCAAGCCAGGCCTAGATTGGGGTTTCGGGCCTGAAACATAAGCCCTGGCCCAGGTCTATACGGGCCTGGACCAAGTCAAGCCTGATTCCAAGCCAATATCACTCATATATAAAATATTACATATCTACATATTAAATGACATAACATGCATATAAACTTATTTTATACATTATATAATATAAATTATGTGTGTCATGTTATAATATTTACTAGCAGGGACCCGTGTGATGCATGAGAATATGAACAAATATTGTTAAAAGAATATGAACAAATATTTTTTTAATAAATTTTGTTTTATTAATAATCTGTAGTAGTTTTAATAAATTTTGTTCTTTTTATTATTTTTAAATAAAATTTTGATTACTTTTAAATAAATAAAAATAATTATAAAAGCTAACATTTTTATTAATTCCACTAATAATTAACAATTACATAGAAATGACAACGGGGTGGGTTTAGGGCAAGGCACCCCATCCCTTTCCCTACCCCATAGTCAAGACACTCTACCCCATCCCCGCCCCATCCCTGATGTCACGTGGGTTCAAGGCAAGGTAACCACTCCTTAATGTCAAGCGAGTTTAGGGGCAAGGCACCCCACTCCTCATCAATGGTGGAGAATCCTCAAATTTCCCTACCCCATCCCCAATATTGGGCGGGTTCAAGTATAGGGGTAAATTGGGTTGTGCTAGGTTGACACGACACGACCCACATGTGGCTCGTACAAAGTGCGAATCGTGTCATGCTAGCTCATGAAGCATCCCGGGCCATGCCTCCCTCCTCTAGGATAATTTGGGGGTTTGGTTTGGTACGGCCCATGGCTCGAGCTCACATGGGACCGTGCCATGCCGTGGATCAGGAAGGTCCATGGGCCAGGCCTTGGGCAAGGCCATGCCACACACCAAGCCAAATTCAAGGCAAGGCACCCACTCCCTGTACAAGGTTTTTAAAATTGGACCGGATAAGGAACCGTTTTGGGCTCGAACAATCTAATTGTATGGTTTAAACGGATGGCCCGCTCTAACAAAAAAATAAAAAATTATAAAACAACAAAAAAGGCCAAAAATTGTTGCTCGGATTGACGATTTGACCGCCTAGGCAGTGGTTTGCTAACCAATTAAACGGTTTTTGAACAAAAAGCGGGTTTGAGGTGAAAGGGTGTCCGGTTCCAAATTTTTATGGTTTAACTATTTGGTTTTAAATTTAATATTTTAATACAGAAAAGTAGGAAAACTCCCATATTTGTTAGTCTAAAATATTTTATATCTTAGATTTAATTTTTGTAATTTATTTTTTAATAATATCATTCTAATTTATGAAATTTAAAGTTGATTTTTAAATTTAAATCTTTTGAACAAATAAACTAAACTGAAAATAGACCCAAATCGACACAACCCTAGTTGGTTGGTTCCACTAATGGTCAATCGGTTTAGACTGACAAACTATAGACTTGACGAGATCGATGATTTGGTTGGTGAAACAGCTTGCAACTCAGCTGATCCAATCATTAAACACTCTTAATTTCAACTAAATTTATAGTCTAATCTCTAATAAATAACAATAGTTTAATCTTCAATAATTATTGAAAGTTTATAGCAAATATGCACAATCATTGAAAATAAGTTTATAAGGAAAATATAATAGATATATAATAAAAATATAATAATTACAAAAATATAAATAAATATTGAAAATATACTAAATTAGTCAATAAATAGTATAATCTTAAATAATAGTTTAATCTCTAATAAGTATAAATCTACAAATTACTAAAAATAAATTTATAAAAAAATACAATAAATACATAAATTAAATTTCTTTCTTGTAGTTCTGCTTCTTGCTCTAACAATTCAGAAAGACTTGTCGGAAATCGCCGGTTGGGTTTGTCCCCCCAAAAAAGGCATGGAGTTCTCCGGTCAGGCCAATGACAGAAATTCCAAAATAGGGAGCATTGTGAACTATCTGCTTCAAAAAGATAGTGGGTTGAGTGAAACTTCAACCTTCTTTCTCGGAATACGGATGAGATCTGAAAGGTCGGGCAGACTATGCAATAGCTTCGATTAGAGCAAAGCCCATATTCCTTTCCTGATAGCCCTCTTTTCTTCCAACCACTGCTTGCCATGGCCAATTGTTCTAGTTGTCATCTTGGAATCCCATTTTTTTGGAACGAGTTGAAAGAGTGGGCATTATTGGTGGAGAGAAAGCAATAAATTGGGGTTCATCACGACTGATGCTGTGAGCTTCCGGAATCCAATCGGATCTTTGTAAAGTTGATCATTATGAGTGTTACTAATAAATATAATTTATTAGTAATAATTTTACAATAGTAGTGTATATTCATTCTATATTTATAAGTGTACTATTATTACATAATTCGTTACTAATTTTGTAAAATATTAAATTATTATTAATATGAATTTTATGAACTCTATTATAATTATTTTTCTACTTTTAAGAATTTTTTAAATTTATTACATAGTTTCGTTATTTTATCTATTTAAAATTATGTCATGTTAAATATTTTGTTATTTAAATATTTATATAATATGGAAAATATTTAAAATTTTTCATTATTTGAATTTTATTTATTGTAATGTTATTACATAATATGAAATATTTTGTTATATTATTTAGCTATTTTGTAAAATATTAAATTATTATTAATATGAATATATGAAATATATTATAATTATTTTTCTACTTTTAAGATTTTTTTTAATTTATTACATAATTTCGTTTTTTTGTCTCATTAAAATTTTGTCATGTTAAATATTTTGTTATTTAAATATTTAAATAATATGTAAAATATTTAAAATTATTCATTATTTAAATTTTATTTATTTTAATGTAATTACATAATATTAAATATTTTGTTATATTATTTAGATATTTTTAATATTTTTATTTAGGATTTTAGTTATTGAAATATTTAAATAATGTTATTTTTTAGTGTTAAATTTTTATTATTTGAATAAGATTTAAATTGAATAATTCGTAAGATTATAATTTATATTATTACTGCATAATTTAGTAATGAATTTTGTAAAAATACTGAATTATTAATAATCCGGTCTCTTTCTTTATTGTTGTTAGAAATAGTTAAGCATATGTGATTTCCTTATTGATTTAATGGGTAATTATGTGGAATTACAAAAATAAAAAAACAGAAAATTACGAAGGGGGTTTGAAGCAAGGAGAGGTATGGTGACATGGACAGACCAATTTTAATATATACTAGTAGGGGACCCGTGCAATGTGAAAGATTTAATAATTTTATTAGTATTAAATTAATAATCAAAATGTGTTGTTAATTAGCTTAAAGTATTCAAAATTATTGTTAATATCTAAAATTTTAGGAATTGTATTTTTCATTTAATGTTGATTTATAGAAAATAATTATTGTCAATTTAATATGCATAAATATTTTTTAATAAATTTAGTTTTATTAATAATTTATAGTAATTTTAATAATTGTTATTATTTTTATTATTTTTAAATGAAATTTTGATTAATTTCAAATAAATAAAAATAATTATAAAAACTAACATTTTTAATAATTTCACTAATAATTAAAAATTATATAGAAATGACAACGGGGTGGGTTCAAAGCGTGGCACCCCATCCCTATCCCTACTCCATAGTCAAGAGACTCTACCTCATCCCTGCCTCGTCCCTAATGTCAGATGGGTTTAGGGCAAGGCAACCACTGATTGACGTCTTCCCTCCCTTGGCATAATTTGGGGGTTGGTTCGACATGATCCACGACCCAAGTCCACACGGGCCCGTGCCATGCCTTGGGCCAAGTCGGTCCATGGCCTTGGGTCAGGCCAGGCTGCGGACCGAGCCAAGCTATGAGAGGTCCATTTTATAAAAAAGTTGAGAAAGATGTTTGAATTTTTATTTTATATGATTTTTGATATATACAATTGTTTATATATGTATATACATCTAGTTTTGAAAACATTATCCCCGTCAACCCAATATTCAATTTGATGATAGAAATAATCAAAAGAATATATTGAGTATCAACTACATGGTGAATTTCTAAAAGTACACAAAATTGTCTTTAATATTCAAAAATGTAATTTTATGAAAAAATTGGAAAATTTATTGTACTTGTGTAATTTTGAAAATGTATTCAAATTTATTTATTTTTATTAAATAATTTATTTTCTTTTTAAATGGTTTACTTACTGAGTTATACTAATTTATCTTATAATTTCTAATATAAACTAACCAATAACATCCTTTTTCCAATATTATACTAATTTATCTTAATAATTTGTGTAATTATTTGTTCAAATTATAGATTTCCATTTCCAGTAGTCATTTATCTTTAATAATTTTCAAATATTTGCATTGAAAATTACATAATTTTCAATTGTTTTCCAAAATCTATCAAATGTAATAAATTTTTCTAAAATTTCCGGAATATTCTATTAATTTTTAATAATTATTTAATAAATTTTAAATAAACTTTCAAATACATTATATCTTTTAACTTCAAAAATGTTATTTTACGAAAATGTAGTTTTATGAAAATTTTTGAAAAAATTATTACATTTGTGTACCTATGGGGATTTATTGAATTTTTTTAATTGTTATTAAATATATATTTTTATTTGGTAATTTATTAACAAAATTACACTAATTTATCTTTTGTTTTTCAATATAAATTAATTAATAATTTAATTTTCTAACATTATAATATTTTGTTCCCCCATTTGTATTTGGTTATTAATTATAATAATAACAATAACTAAAATTTTATACTTTCTGATAATTGTTAAATATAATTCTCAATTTTATAGAAATTAGTTAAAGAGTTTTCAATTTCTATAAAATGTTATTAATGTGTTAATTAATAATATTATTTATTAATTTTTTGTAATTTATTAACCGTATTTATTTACTTTTGCTAATAACATAATTAATACTCAGTGAGTATGGGTGGGATTAAATATTAACTGTATTTAACTATTTATTACGTAATATTATATATTTTATAATTTTATTTTGCTATTTTAATGTTTTTATTTAAGATTTATATTGAAATATTTAAATAATGTTTTATTTTTAATGTTAAATTTTTATTATTTGAATAACATTTACATTGAATAATTCATAAAATTATAATTTATATTGGTACTACTTATTTTTATTATGAATTTTGTAAAAACATTGAATTATTAATAATAACAATATTATTAAATCTATTAATTTTTTGTGTTTTGAATAAATATTTTAAATTTAATATATAATTTCATAATAGCATTTAAATAGTTCTGATTTAATTGAAAATTTCTTTAGATAGATATAGATAAAAAGTGGGGGTGAGGATAAATAGGAATTAGAGATAGTTTAGGAAAAAGTCTCCCTACTAAATTTGAGATAACTTAAGAGACAAAAAGGTGTATAAGATTATTTACGAGGTAAATAGGAATTAGAGACAATTTATGAGGAAGTGGGGGAACATGGTGTCACTTGGCTAAACATTAGAAAAGCAAATCCTCTTTCTTTATGGTTGTTAGAAATAGATAAGCATATGTGATTTCATTATTGGCTTAAGTGATATTACATGGACTAAAAAAATAGAAAGTTCAAAATTTGGAGAAATTTGAAAAGGGGTGAGGGAGAAAGGAGAGAGGTGCTCACATGGTAGGACCAATTTTAATATATATATATATATGTATATATATATTATAATATAATGTAAAATAACATATATACATATGTATACATTATATACAAAATGTGTAAGTTTAAATATATGTAGGTCGGGCCAGGCCTAAGTTAGGCTTGAAGTATTAAGCCCAAGCCCGACCCTAAAATTTACATGCTTGATGTGGGCCTAGGCCCAAGCCGAGCCTAAACACAAAACCTAGGCCCAAGCCTAGAAATTTTGGGTCAGGCTTGTGTGGGTCGGGCCGAGCCGGGTTGAAATGATCACTCCTACATCATAACATATATATGTAAGTTCTTTTAGCCGCTAGATTAGAATTACATCATAATGATAGAGCACAAACCGACAAACGACCCTTGGCTTTCTACTTTTCCACAATTTTACGCGTTGTGCGTACATGTTGTACGCACCAAATCCGTAAGGTGCCTCACCTTCGTGCTGAAATGTAAACTAGCAGGGACTCGTGCGATGCATACAAAAATCTGAAAGATTTTAATAATTTTATTTTAAAGCACTACCCAAGTTCCCTTGAATGCAATACCCATTTATTAGGCTTGTTGCAACCACCAAATTCATAGGTAATCCATTGTTAACTATATCATCCTTCAGTTTAAATGCTTCTACAATATTTCCTTGCTTCACACAAGCACCAATCATGCTAGTGTATATATTTTCACGGGGAGCCCACCCCATATCCTTCATTTCTTTAAACAACTGGCCTGCCAACTTTGAATCATGTATCTTACAAACAACATTTATAACCGTATTATATGCAATTGAATCAAGTTTAACTCCTCTAGCATTCATTTCTCTAAAATACCTCTCAGCCTCCTCAGGATTCCCTTCTTTCAAGAAAGCGCACATCACAACACTTAGAGTGAAGCAATTGCATTCCATACCTCTCTTTGGCATCTCTCTATACAAATCCCTAACTTTCCCAGTCATGTTCACCCTAACAAATGAAGATAGGAGAATATTTCTATATGTAAGTCTAGGAACAATGTCACTCCTAACCAACCTATAAAAACATTCCACAGCCTCTTCAAACCGCCCAGCCCGTATGTAGCTATTCAATAAATAACTAAACAGAAGTGGATTTGATTCACACCTTTTTGATCTCTCAATTTGGTTATTAACCAGAACATCTACATTGGGAATAGAATTATCGGAAACACATAGATTCAGCAGATGTTGAGCAGTAGAAGATTTGCTTGATCGTGCAATGATGTGAAGTACAATACACAATGCATCCACACCTCGAACAAATCCTCGTTGTTTCTTAAATATTTCAATGCTGATATAGGATCGTGTTGGTTGTTAAGAAGAACCTCTATTACATGGTCTTGAGTAAGTACTATATCTGCACTAGGAGGGAAGATTTCTTGCCCATTCTCTGAAACAAGGGGGCTAGATTGAGCACACATAGAATCTTTCAAAGTTTTTGAATCTGCCTTCTGAGAAATTCTTGAAATGGATATCTCCATTTTAAGTAGGGAGTTCACCCGGCGGGAACTCTCCAACGATCAAGTTAGTAACTCAGGCTGGGAGCTGTGAGAGAGAGAGAGAGAGAGAGAGAGAGAGAGAGATGCAGAGAAATCAAGGAGCTAAGAGTGATGATCACGTGATCCCCTTGCCCCTGGGGGTTGGGGTCCTTATGTTGTGGTCTTTTGACATATCAGGTGTAACCGCCTCCAAATCTCTGCTGCGGCGATCTTCTGTCAAATAACGGCTTGGCGTGGCTGGCTGTTATCTGTTAGAGCTGTGCTGGCGGGCAAAGGTAATCGCTACAGAGTACGGTCCTGCCAGACGCCGCCAGGCGAGAGACGTGGGTGCAATCTGGCAGGTACGGTTGTCAAGTAGTGAATCTCCCATGATACGCCGAGCTACTCTGCCGCGAGCTACTTTACACTGAGATACTGGTGATGCACCGAGGTGCTTCTCCGAGGCGGGTCTCTGAGAGCCTAAGTTTAGGCGGGAACGAGATGATCCTAGTTAGGGGGCTGATGAGCCTAGCCGAGGTGTCTTCAGCTCGGGGTGCCCCTCTACTTAGGATTCTTAGCTCGGGGTGCTCCCTACTTGGGAGTCTTAGCTTGGGGTGCTCCCTACTTAGGAGTCTTAACTCGGGGTGTCAAAGTATCATCTCGCGGCGAGCTGCCACTTCGAGTGAGCTATCAGGTTGAGCTGTACTAAGCTCATTATGCTGAGTTGTCACTTATGTCGGGTCATGTCCACGTGTCCCCTTATTATGAGGTCGGGCCAAATCACCCTCCATCAATTGCCCCCGCTCCCTAGGCCAGGGGTCCTGACCTTGTGTGGGGAGTTCATGACATGACGGGTGGATTTGGCTCGAAGTCCAGGTCGCCTAGTCGGATAGTTCGCTGGTTGGACCAGTTCACTACTTGGCTCGATCAAGGATAACCTGGGTTGCATACAGTTCACGTGCGGATGTCATGCGATCTATAGACTCCGCGGATGCCAAAAAACGCGTTAAACTGATTTCACCTCGGGGGTCGCGCAGCCGGTTTTCTTGAGAGTCGTTGGATCGCCTTGATCCTGACCGTTGATTCTCGGATATAGCGGCTATAAATAGGGGGGACCCGAGTCATTTTCTCCGCCATAAGTTTACTAGTGTTCACTCTAAGGTCGCACCTAGCTCGGGTTCTCCAGCTTGTCAGCTTCCTAGTTCGGTCGTTTTCCCTTGGTGAGTTTCCCCATCTCCTCTCTTTTTCCAGTTTGTTTCAGTTCCTAGTTATGTCAGACCATAGCTTTGATAGGCTTCTAGATGACCCCGAGGTGGGTACCTCGGCTCAAGTAGGTATCTCTGAGGCACAGTCGACCTACGAGGCACAGGAGGCCTCGGATAACCCAGCGTCTACCTCTCATCGAGTTCGGGTACCAGACAAGTTCGGTTCCTCAACTATGACCGTAGAGAGGCTTAGGGCCTTGATTTGTTAGTATAATCTTCCGAGGGAGTATACCTATAATCTTTCCACAGGTAACTTCCCTTGGGAACACGGTCACGATGAGATCGTGATTTTCGGACGCGGCTGGGCTCTGTCTTTCTCTACACCCCCTGATCATAGAGGTCTTAAAGTTTTTCAACGTCACCATAGGCCAACTTCACCCAAACTCCATTCGGAATGTGGTCAGGACAATCTCCCTCTTCTTCGACTACGCCCTGCCACTTGATCTCAAAATTTTCTCCTCTATCTTGTCCATAAAGAAGAATGCCTCTAGCGTTCTCCCCGAGCATAGGCGGGCCTACTACCTGTCGCCTCGCTCGGGCTATAAGTTGTTGCACAAGCTTCCTAGTGAAATCCCGGCCTGAAAACGAGATTATTTCGTAGTCCGCAAATCCGCGGGGTGGCCATTTCCTACTCATTGGAGGGCGGCTGTTCAGGACTCTGGTATTAGGCTGGACCTGAAAACAAGAGAGATGCTCCAATCTTAGGCGGAGCTCAGGTTCGACTACAAGGACTATATCACAGAGGACAAGCTAATAGAAGCCGGTTTGATCTCTGGTAAGTCACTTTGGTCTAGAGTTAGTATCTTATCTTAATAGTTGCCATCTCTTTTTTATAGCGTCACTAATGTCGAGCTTTTTTGCAGGCCCAATGGAACAGCTCAGTGCGGATAAACTCTTCGGGAAAATGAAGGGGAAGAAGAAGCGGGCTGTCAAAAGAGCTCGCGTCGAGTCTCCTCGGGCTCCTACTCCCAAGCCTAAATAACCCTCTGTTGCTCCGGTGATTGACTTAGAGGAACCGGAGAAGGCCCTACCTCAGGAGCCCGAGACAACTGTGGAGCCTGCTCCTGAGACTGCCGTTACTACTTCGGGGAGCGGGGGATCGCCCCGGAGTATTATGAATCCGCAATACAGCCTTCGCAAGAGCAAAGGGCTGCATGCATCGAGGAAGTCTCTAGCTGAGCCAAACTATCGCTTGCTCAGTCGGAGCTCGAGCAGCTACCCACTGTATGGTGGTAAGTCTTGTTTAAGCTTTGATTTCTGCATTTGTAGCCTTACTGGTACTAACCAACACTCTTGGCAGGTGAACAATGTCGTGCATGCCCTGACCTACTAGTCTGAGCAACACTTAAAGCGGGCTCTAGCTGCTGAGAGTTCGTCTCGTGAGGCCCATACCGAGATGAAATTAGCCT
The DNA here is from genome assembly GCF_055504915.1 of Nelumbo nucifera. Classification (NCBI taxonomy): domain Eukaryota; kingdom Viridiplantae; phylum Streptophyta; class Magnoliopsida; order Proteales; family Nelumbonaceae; genus Nelumbo; species Nelumbo nucifera. The sequence goes on from NC_142653.1 coordinate 55,236,273, forward strand.
GTGGCCAGATTCACCGGCTAGAGAGTGATGCGCTAGCTCAGAAAGAGTTAATCAAGTCGCTGATGTCGGAGAAGGAAGACCTACTGCGCAAGGTGGAAAACCTTGAGATAGATAAAGGAGCTCTGAGGCGCCAGATAGAGAACCTCGAGGTGGATGTCAAGGAGCGGACTGAAATCTTTCTTTAGTCCATGGAGGAGGCCAAAGTCAAGGCCGTCCAAGATTATAAGAGGTCGGAGGAGTTCGAGGGAGAGCTGGTTGAGGCTGGGGCGGAGGGCTACCGCAAAGGCTTCAAGCTCAGTAGGTGGCTGATCAAGCATGAATTCCTGCAGCTCGATGTGAGTGCCATCACTACCTCGCGAATCACAAAGGAGGTAGCCCTTGAAGCAGCTAAAGACCCAAACTCGGAAGCGGAGAGCGACGGTTACGACATTGCAAAGACCAATGCCGATGACAAGGCTGGCTCCTCTGTCGAGGCTTCGGGCAAGAGCAACGAGTGCCCCAAGTAGTTTTTGTATTGTGAGCCTGCAAGCTCAGCTTCTTTTTCTCCTTTCCCCCTTTTGTAATGAACTCTTTATAATGAAATACATTTTTTGTTAAGTGTTGTGCAATTGATATTCTAGCCATGGTGATTTTTTTCGAACTGTTGAACTATCGAGTTAGATGACCGAAGTAGGGGTTCCTTAGCTGTTACCCTGAACTGTCAGTGCTTAGAGGCAACTTCACAAGGTGTACGCCGAAGTGAGCGACATTGTAGGGTGTATGCCCGACCTGTCTGCGCACTGGTTACCTCGTCTATGTCGAACTGCCTGGTATGCCCGAGCTATCATAGGTGCTCATACCTGAGCTGCCTATTCCTTAGGCATTTTTAGAGTACTTTGCCTATGTTGAACTGGCGACTAGGTCTTTGGTGGTGCCGAGGTCTTTTGCTAGCTCGGCATTTTAGCCCTTAGGCTGGGGGAGCGACTCATAGTCCACTCTCTTCTGGAGTTCACCTAGGCCGAGGAAGCGACTGGGTCTTGTATGTTGCCGAGGTTTAGCTCAACACTTTGGCCCTTAGGCTCTAAGAGCGACCCGTGGTCCACTCACTTCTGAAGTTCACCCATGCCAAGGAGGCGACTAGGTGCCGAGGTCTTTTGTTAGCTTGGCATTTTAGCCCTTAGGCTGGGAGAGCGACTTGTAGCCCACTCTCTTTTGGAGTTCGCCCATGCCAAGGAGGCGACTGGGTGCTGAGGTCTTTTGTTAGCTCGGCGTTTTAGCCCTTAGGCTCGAGGAGTGACTTGTGGTCCACTCAACTCGGTAATTATAGGTAATATTGCCTTAGGTTGACAATATTCCATGCCTGAGGTATCTTCTTCCCTTTTAGGGTTTCGAGCTCATATGTTCCTTCCCCGAGTACCCGCTTTACTTGGTAGGGTCCTTCCCAATTTGGCCCGAGCTTACTAACACCGGGCTCAGGTACCATGACTTTACGAAGAACCAGGTCTCCGATGCAGAGGTTCCGCTTCTTGACCCTGGCGTTATAGTATCGAGCTACTCTCTACTGTTAGGCCGCGGTCCTAATGTATGCGAGGTCCCGTACCTCATCAAGTAGGTCAAGGTTGGTGCATAGTCATCCTTGTTTGCTTCGTCATCGTATGCATCCAGGCGTAGTGTAGGGACCTCAATCTCGGCTAGGATCACTACTTTCGTGCCGTAAGTGAGGTTAAAAGGGGTCTCGCCCATTGCGGTCTTCACCATGGTTCGATAAGCCCATAGTACACTGTACAGCTCGTCTACCCATAGTCCCTTAGCTCGGGCTAGACGTGCCTTCAGTTCGCGGAGAATGGCTCTGTTTGTGACCTCCGCTTGACCGTTCGCTTGAGGGTGCGCCATCGAGGTGAAATTTTGTTGTATCCCCATGTCTTTACACCAGTTCTGGAATTTGATGTCCTCGAACTGTTTGCCGTTGTCAGAGATGAGCACTTGGGGTAGTCCGAAACGACAAACTACATTCTTCCAGAAGAAGTTCTGTACACTTCACGCTGTGATTGTTGCGAGAGGTTCAGCCTCCACCCACTTGGTGAAATAATCAACTGCTACCACTAAGAACCTCCTCTGTCTTGTCGTTGGTGGAAACGGTCCGAGTATATTGATTCCCCTTTGTGCGAAGGGCCATGGGCTGGTGAGATACTTTAGGTCGGCAGCGGGCTGGTGGTGGATGTTGGCGTGCTTCTGACACTTGTCACACCTCCTGACGAACTGAATCACATCTACCTTTATTGTTGGCCAATAATATCCCTGTCCTAGCGCCTTTTGGGCGAGAGCCTTGCCCCCCATGTGTGTGCTGCACAAACCCTCATGAGTGTCGCGAAGTACGAGCTCGGCTTCGGAAGGTTGTAAGTAGCGCAGATAAGGAAGCATGTAGGATGTTCGATACATCCGTCCGTCTATCATAACGTATTTGCCTTCCTGATGCTCTACCCTTCTGGCAACATTACGATCTGCAGGGAGGGTCCCATGTAGCAGGTAGCTCACGAGTGGATCAACCCAGCTCGACTCTGCTTGTACGATAGGAGCGACCTCCTCTGCCCCCCAAGAATGCTAGGCTGAGGCAAGTTCTCTATGTACACAGTTCTCATGGTGTTGTCGCTTGTGCTGGCTAACCGGGACAGGGCATCAGCCTCAGCGTTCTCGGATCTCGGGATCTACTTGATGAAGTAGGACTAGAAGTCGAGTAGAGCCTCTCTGACTTTGGCTAAGTAGACAACCATGGTTGACTCGCGAGCTTCATATTCACCAGTGACCTGGTTGACCACGAGCTGGGAATCGTTGTAGATAACGATATGCTTAGCTCTCACTTTGCTTAAGGCCAACCTGGCTATCAACGCCTCGTACTCCGCTTCATTGTTGGATGCAGAGAACTCGAAGCGTAGTGCATATTCCAATTTCACACCGCTTGGCCCATACAAAATGATTCCAGCCCCGCTACCCTGCTGATTTGATGAGCCATCCCCATGGAGGATCCAGGGCTCCTCATCCCAGGTTAATTTCGGTATAACCAGGAGAGAAGCCGCGCTGGTTGGAGCTTCCTCGGCGTGCTCGGACTCGACTAACTCAGGGACCTCGGTGCTGAAAGTGCATTCCGCAACAAAGTCAACTAAGGCTTGGGCTTTAATGGTAGTTCGCGGCTTGTACTGGATGTCGTACTCGCTGAGTTCGATGGCCCACTTCGCCAATCTATCGGAGACTTCGGGCTTGAGCAAGACTTGCCTCAGAGGCTTGGTGAGGATGACGATTGTATGAGCTTGGAAGTACGGTCGAAGTTTCTGAGCTGCAACAATTAGCGCGTACGCCAACTTTCCGAGCTGCAACACTTTGCTAACATAGTAGATGGGTCGTTGGACTCGATCTACTTCTTTTATCAGTACCGAGCTGACTACCTCGTCACTTGCGGAGAGGTACAGCTCCAAAATATCCCCCTCCTCGGGTCGGGTTAACATCGGGATGCTAGCGAGGTACTTCTTGAGCTCGTCAAAAGCGAGCTAGCACTCTTCAGTCCATTCGAAGTCTTTGCTTCTTTTAATTGCCTTGAAGAAAGGCAGGCAACAATCTGCCAATTTTGATATGAAGCAGCTCAGAGCAGCTATACGACCATTCAACCTCTGAACCTCCTTTAATTTCCGGGGTGGTCTCATATCTAAGATGGCCATAATTTTATCAGGGTTGGCTTCAGTGCCACGTCGGTTAACGATGTAACCTAAGAATTTACCCGAGGTGACACCGAAAATGCACTTGTTCGGGTTTAATTTCATGTTAAACTTGTGCAAAATTTCAAAAACATAATGCCGATCTTTTGTTTAAGTCATTTGAAAACTGGGTTTTGACAACCATGTCGTCTACATAGCACTTTACTTTCTTGCCGATCAACGACTCGAATAATCGTTTCACAAGTCTTTGAAAAGTAGCCCCGACATTTTTCAGCCCAAAGGGCATGACCTTGTAGCAGTACAAGCCTAACTCGGTTATGAAGGCTGTTTTTTCTTCATCGGTAGGGTCCATTCTGATTTGATTGTAGCTTGAGTAAGCATCCAAGAAGCTCAACAACTCATGCCCTGAGGTCGCGTCCACCAAACGGTCTATCTTGGGAAGTGAGAAGCAGTCCTTTAGACAAGCTCGGTTACCCAACTCGGGTAATAGACCTCCCTGATGAAGTTGGCTGCGAGGAGCTTCCCAACCTCCTCGTCGACTGCTCTCCAACTCTTTGAGGCTAGGTTGTGTTTCTTCTATCTAACGGGCCTAACTATAGGATCAGTGTTCAGCTTGTGAGTAATGACTTCGGGGCCTATGCCGGGCATCTTTGCCGCGGACCATGCAAAAACATCTAAATTTTTGAGTAGAAAGCTTATCAGCTGAGATCGTAGAGGCTCCTCGATTGAAGGGCCGATTTGGAGAGTCCGAGCTAGATCGTCTATCGAAGTAGGTACAGTAACTATCTCTTTTATGGGCGTAGCTCGCTCTTCATATTGCTCCGTAGGTCGCTCCAACTCGAGGTCGTCGGCCACCTTAGTTTTCCATTTCAGGGCGACAACGTAGCATTTGCAAGACTCGAGCTGATCACCCCACACTACCCCTACTCCGAAGTTCGTTGGGAACTTCATGGCCAAGTAATTGGTGGACACCACTGCGCGTAAAGTGTGGGTGATCGGCCGACCTATTATGGCGTTGTACGGGGAGGGAGTCACGGCCACTAGAAAAGTGTGGTCGAGTCTCACGATACTAGGCCACGTGCCGACCTCCATGGACACTGTAATTTTCCCCAAGGGCCTGACTTCCTCTCTGCTGAAACCCACCAAGGGAGTGTTCGCGGGCTTAAGATCGCTCTCCTGAAGCTGAAGTTTGTCAAACGCAGTTTTGAAGAGTATATCTGCCGAACTGCCAGAGTCGATGAGGACGCGCCTTACCTCGAAATCATTGATTCTCATCTTTACAGCGAGCGCGTCATCGTGGGGGTACTGGACTCCGCGCGCGTCATCTTCGGTGAAGAAAATTGGTTCCTCTTGCCTCGGCCGCTTCTGGGGATTTTGCTCTTCTCTTTCGATCTCACGAGCCGAGTTCCTTGCCGCGGCTGAGGTGCAGCCCGTGACGATCGACCCGCCGGTGATCATGTAGATTGTTCCCCGAACTGGCCTCTCTTCGGGGGGCGGCCTCTGCGGCTGCTCGCCTTGCCTACTGCTGGACTCAGGAGCGTCTCTACCTTGCTCCCCCAACCATCCTGTCTTATTATCGTACTGTACAAAATTTCTCAAATATCCGCGACGGGTGAGCTCTTCTATCTCATCAGGGAGGTTTTTACAATTTTCGGTACTATGACCATGATCTTTATGAAAATGACAATACACATTTTTATTTCTAACATTCGGATCTCCTCTCAGCTGGGGTGGCCACTTCACGTACGATGCGTCCTTGATCGCCATGAGGATCTCAGCTCTCTTCACATTCAATGGCGTGTAGTTCTGCATTTCGGTTGGAGGAGCTCGGAAAGACTGATCTGGCCTTCCTCCCCGATCTGGATCTTTCTTCTTCTTGCTATCCCCGTGGGTCGAGGACTCACCTTCTCTTTTCCTCTTCTCATGCGGGTTCTCGCTCTTCTGGTTCATCTCCTCCTCTGTTCTGATGAATTGGTCCGCGAGCTTGAGGAATTCAGTTACATCCTTAGGTCTGTTGACAACCACGTGCTACTTGAACTCCTTGTGCGTTATGCCTCTCTTGGCTGCTGTGAGCCTCACCACGGGGTCCAGGTCAGGTATCTGAAGGCATGCATCATTGAATCTCTTGATGTAGTTGCGGATGGACTCCCCTTCCCTCTGGACTATGCCGAGGAGGCTTTCTTGGGTCCTCGGGCATCTCTTGCTGGAAACAAAGTGGAAGGTGAAAACCTGCACGAACTGTGCTCAACTCTTGATCGTTCCAGGCGCGAGGTTTTTGTACCACGCGCGAGCTACTCCCTTGAATGTGGTGGAGAATGCTACACACATGCAGGACTCACTTGCCCCAGCTAAGTGCATTTGCGATTGAAAGGCATCTATGTGATCATTCGGGTCGAATGATCCATCATACTTGTCCAGGGGAGGTACCTTGAAGTCTTTGGGCATTGGGACGACCAGAAGTTTGGGAGACAGAGGAGATGGTACAGAGAGAAGTAGAGTGGCTTTCACTGCTCCCGAGCTTGCCTCTTCTTTGGGGAGTTTGGGCAGGTGTTGGGCTGTAGCTCGGCGAGCTCGGCGGCGTCTCCGCTGCTTCTTTGTTGGCTCTGCATTGGTGCTGTTGGCCTCTATGTTGTCGGGCACAGTAAGCTCAGTGCGGGGCTCGGACTGCTGCCGACGGCTGTGGATCGAAGGGCCTTGTCTATAATCCGCAACCAGGACCTCGAACTGGTTCTCGACGAGCGGGATCTCGAACTGTGAAGGCCGAGGTGATGCGGGTCTAGTTGGCTGAGAGTCCCCCGACCTGACTACATGCTGCGAGGTGGGGGGAGTGGCTTGTCTTTCCCTCCTTCCACGGGATGAGGCTTGACTCCCAAGAGGGTTCTGAGTTTGGCAGATCTCTCCCCGGCGAGGGAGGGTGCTCGCTGCGACGGCGGGGCTTGGCCTACTGCATAGCGGGGTATCAAGGTGGAACTTGTTTCTGGTTCTGAGGCAGTTGTGGAAACTACTGCTGGTACTGTTGTTGATGGATGTAATGCAACATTTGTTGCTAGTACCGCTGAAACTGCTGGACTTGCTGCATTTGAGTTTGCATACCTTGCATGCAGTGCATCAGGTCTTCCAATTGGTTTTGTCCAGCCACCGGGGGAACGGACAGTTCTGCAAAGGTCGCATCTACTATGGGGGGGGGGGAGTGGAGCATTTACTGGCGCCACGATCTGGGGCACATTCAGAGTAGAGACTCCATCCGTAGAGAGGGGTATGATGAACTGATCAATGCATACCGTTGGGGTTTGGGGTTGTCCCCCCGGAAGCATTCTGGTCAGCATTGCGTCCGGCATTGCTGGCAGAAGCCATGGAAACTTGACTGAAATTGCTTGGTGAGATAGGCTTTTCGAAACGTTTCCCACAGATGGCGCCAATTGATGGTGCGTGATCTAGTCACTCGTAGCTGAGGGTCTCATCCTTTGGGCCCTCACCCATCACTTGAGCCACAAGGTGAGGGGCAGTTGGTGACGCAACGCACGTTCCGCCCCTAGTGGGATGTTAAAGAGGGAGACTCCCTCGATACAAGGGGTATCGGGGAGGCCCTAGTTCTTGGGATGATCCTTCCAGGGGATGGTCTTGCCATGACCCACCAGGGCCTGAAGGACCTCCATGACTTTGCCCTGGATCACATGGCTGAGGTATGCTGCATTATTGTCTCATCTTTTTTATAATACTTTGTCTTTCTTGTTTTTAAGTTACTATGAAAGGTGCCCTTATTACAGTCATCCCGGTACATTGTTAGCCTTTGCGACAAGATAAAGGTTCTTCTGCATCAGCTGAAGAACTCTATGGAGAAGAGGGATTAACTCGAGGTACGGGTTGCCACGGCCGAGACTCAATTGTATCAACCATGAAGGAGGAAAAGGAGATGAGGAAGGTCTTGGAGGAAGACCTTAAGGCAGAGAAGGCTTTTACTACAGAATGGAAGGGGGCCAAGCTGAAGCGTGTCGAACTGGACAAGGCTCTAGTGACTGCTTGGGCGTGAGTGGAGGATGTTGAGGGTAGAGACGTCGTTGAGATCTGGAAGGTGTCGATTGAGTACAAGATGGCACTCACCAATTATGGGGCTGCGTCCTACTTGGAAGGCATGGATGACATTAAGATACAGGTGTTGCAGCTGATGCCCGACTTTTTGGTGGAGAAATTGGGGTTCCTTGGTGAGGCCCCTTCCACCGTAGTGCCTTCAGTCGAGGCTCTTATCGCTGAGGTCCCTCCTACCGAAGTCCCTACCTCTACCAAGGATCTCACCTAAGTTTTTCCTTTTTATTCTTTTTATTTCTTTTTCTTGAAATATTTTGTAAGGGGCTTGGTGTCCCCTAATTGAGGCCAATTTTTGTAAAGTTGAATAGATACATCAATGAAATACTTTTTGCGTGACTTGTGCCTTTGTTGTCTGTACTCTTTTTGCTCTTTTCTTTCTTCTTTGTTTTTTTTTTGCACTTAGGGGGCGATGCCCCCTTTCGAGAAGTCACAAGTAGCAAAGAAGTTATTCGAAGTAGTTTGTTTCTTAGGCGTTCGCTTAGGAAGCTAAGTTAAGGGAGTCTAGCGGAGGCTGAGCTATGCCGTTAAGGAGCTCGGGGCCCCTTTCCTTAGCGAGGGGGAAAGGGAGGTGAAGGCCTTAGCTTTCTCAGCATGCTCTCTACCCCTAACCAAAAATTGGTTGAACAAGGCTGAACTAGGCTGCCAAGGGGGCGGGGCCCCTTTCCCTAGCGAGAAGGGCAGGGAAGCGAAACCCTTAACTTTTTTATCCTGTTCTTTGTCTCTGCCAAGGAATCTATGTTGAGGCTGCTTGATGCCACCGAGAGGTCACATTGAGGAGCGTGCTTTAGCTGGCTTGGCTTGGCCTTCCTTGGAAAAGTATGGGGTGTGAGCCCTCAGGTGATTGAGGCCCTGGGAGTGTGCTTGGCCGAGGTCATAGTGTGCTTCCTTCTTAGTGAAGTACTTAGATTATTTTTAGTGTATGTTCATGGTGGGCTGAAGTTCTCATTGACCGATCCTTAAGGTTGAGGTCCTCGCCGTTCCTTGCTTTAGGGAGAAGGCCAAGTAGGCATATGGTTCACAAGGAGTCGTGTGCATAGGTTGTCATCCTATCTAAGCGTATAACCTCAAAGGAGGTTGTGTGCTTCGGCCGGTCGTGCGGCCGATGGGTCTTGGTAGTTAGCAAAATAAGAAGTTATACACTAAAGGTGGAGCCAAGGGGGAGGAATTTTGCACTTTATTCATTATTCAACCATTGAAGAGTACATTCATTGATAATACATCCAGAGATTTTTTGAATTCTAGGTTTGAGAGACTAATCTTCCATTCAAATACTCGAGCCAAAATGTGTTGGGGCTGACAACCTGCTTGATTTTGTAGGGACCTTCCTAGTTGGGGCCAAAAATGCTGACAATAGGCTCAAGCACCATAACTTTTTTGAGGACGAGGACTCCTTGTAGTGTCTTTCACCAGCGAGTTGTAATAGCGGGCTACCCTATGCTGGTAGGTTGCGACCTTGAGTTGAGCCTGCTGTCGGACTCCTTCCAGTAGATCTAAGTTGTTCCTAAGTTCTTCATTATTTTCGGCTTTGTTGTACGCCTTAGTGTGGAGGGTTGGATGGCCAATGTCTGTAGGAATGATGACCTCAAGGCCATAAGTTAAGTTGAATGGAGTCTCACCTGTGGCAGTCCGAGGTGTCACCCTGTAGGCCTAAAGAACGTTGTGTAGTTCGTCAGCCCAAAGACCTTTTACTCTATGCAACTTGGTCTTCAATACTTCTAAAATTGTTTGGTTGGTGACCTCGGCTAAGCCATTAGTTTGAGGGTAGCATACTGATGAAAGAATGATAGGATCCATCTAATGGACGCCATAAAGGTTGCGGAATGGGTGGGGCGAATTTCAAAAATTTCCTACCTTCTCCCAACTGGGAATCATATTCCCTGAATTTAGAATACAATATTCAAGGATCTACTTGAACCCTAATCAAACCAGATCTGTACCAAAAATAAATGGGAGGATTATACCTGATCCGGAGAAGCAGTATCTCCCAAAGTTGGTGTTCACGCCCAAAGAATGCTCCAAGATCTGTCCCTGCTGAAGATGACACAGTTGTGGATGGAACAGAACCAGCAGGGTGCGTCCTACACACTGGATCCTTCGCAAGAATCCCCTGGATGTACTAAACACTGAATTCTTTCAGTCTTTCTTGCAAGACTGATGTCAAGAACTGGTTTCTTGACTTTCTTTTCTGCAAAGATCAAATCTTGCAATAATGCAGATGGCGGCGGCAGGAGGAGATCTCTAGAAACGAAAAGGCTGAACTGTTTTCTTTTCTGGAGAGTATGAGATCTAATCTCAAATCGCAGGAACCCTTCTTGCTTACCAAAACCTTTTGGGATCGAAATCTGATTTCTCTCTTGGTACATTCGAAATCTCCTCCTTTCTTCTTGATTAAGAAATCTCCTAATTAGGAGTTATCCCAATCCAAATCAGTATTTGGATAGGGGATAATCTTAATCCCTTTCCCAGATAGAGTTAGCTTACTCCTGATCTTATCAGGAGGTTACCAGATTCAAATCTGATTTGAATTTGGTCTCTAAGAGTGGATAAGGCTAAGAGCCCAATCCTTTTTGCTAACTTCAATCTCAAATTCGCCCCATTGATGGGTGATCATATCAGCCCACCTCGAAATGGGCTTTTGGCCCATTAAGTATTCAGTGTTTAATTAGTTTCCAATCTGCTGCCCAGTTGGGCTTCTTTGTATGGCGTGGGACCCAAGCATTGATCTACACACCAGCCACATGGGTTCGGCTCAGCCTTTAATACAAGGCCCAGCCGAATTCACTGAAAATCTCAATGAACCCCTTGAGTTCATCGTATGAACCCTATGGGCCCAACACTTACATTAAGTGGTCCCTGGGCCAAGCCATCTTATAAAAACCCAGGGACTGTGGGCAGGTGCAAGATTAGCCCATCAGGTATTATCCTAAATGGTCTTACACTTAACCTCTCAGCCCTTAATGATCAAGCACTGCCCGACTTAGTGCTTTTTGGGCCAATGCTCTGCCTCCGAGGTGGTTGTCGTAGATGCCCTCATGGATCTCTCAGAGCACATGCTTGCCCTCCTCCTAATGGGGGCATTAGAGGTAGGGCAAGGAGAAAAACCATTGGTATAGCTTTTCCTTGAGGAGGGTGTAATGGGTTGGTTGCCCATCGGACCTTCTAACTTCATTTCTGTTTTTGGGTAACTGCTCATGTAGCAAATAGGTAATGATGGGGTCCATCCAATAGGGCTCTGTTTGCACAAGGAGCACTTGGACTTCTTCGATGCTGGGGTGTTCTAGTTTCTAGATGTGGACCGTGTGGCTAAGGGCTGTGCCCAAGGTGTTGGCCAATTTGGATAGGGCATCAACCCTCATGTTCTTTGGCTAGGGGACTTGTAGTAAAATAAAGTGTTGGAAGTGGCAGGTGAGCTTTTGCACCTTGGCTAGGTACTTGGCCATGTTGTGTTCTCTAGGTTCGTACTCACTTTTAACTTGGTTCACCACTAGTTGGGAGTCACTCAAGACTTCAATGTGTTGAGAATCAAGGTCCTTGGTGAGTCGTAGGCCTACGAGTAGGACTTCATTATTGGAGGCCAAGAAGTCAAACCACAAACGCATATTCTACTTTGGTGTTGTCTATGGTAAGGAGTATGAGACCTGCTCCACTTCCCTTGGAGTTGTAGGATCTGTAAATGAACAACTTCTAGGTAGGCCGAGGTCCTTCGATTGGTCAGGGCCCCTCCACCTCTTCAGGGGCTTGAATGAGGGGTCAATTGAAGGTGCATTCTGCTATGAAGTCAGCTAGGGTATGCGCTTTGATTGTAGGCCTCAACTGGTACTGTAAGTCGAACTTAGACAATTCGATGACCCATTTGGTCAGCTGCCCAGAAGTCTTTGTCTTAGCAAGAGCGGTCTTGAGGGGCTGGTTGGTTAAGACCATGATATTATGGGCTTGGAAGTACAATCTAAGCTTCCTGGCTGAGACCTCTAAGGCAAAGGCCAATTTCTCCACTTTGAGGTAGCGGGTTTCAGTGTCACCGAGGACATTGCTAATGTAGTAGGTAGGCCTTTGCACTCCAACTTCTCTTATCAAAATAGAGTTGTCTACTTCATCTTCAGCTGAGAGTTATAGGTACAGCATGTCTCCTTGGAGCAGCCGAGTAAATAGGGGAGGCAAGTCGAGATAAGACTTTACCTCGTCAAAGGCACACTAGCACTCTTATGTCCACTAGAAGTCCTTCAGTTTTTTGATGGCTTGGAAGAAAGGTAGGCAACGGTTAATTGATTTCAACATGAATTGACTGAGGATGACCACTCGGCTGGTAAGTCTCTAAGTCTTCTTGATTGACCGAGGTGGTGACATGTCAAGGATAGCCTAAATCTTCTCTTGGTTGGCCTCTATACCTTGTTACGTGACGATGAAGCCTAGTAATTTACCCGAGGTGACATTGAAGGCAGACTTACTGGGATTGAGCTTCATTTATACTTCCGCAAGGTGTCAAAGGTCTCGACTAAGTCCAATGTTTGTTGGTCAGCATTTAAGCTCTTCACAACCATGTCGTTTACATAGGCTTTGACATTTCACCCCATTTGGTGCTTGAAGACCTTGTTATTGGCCGTTGATAGGCAGCTCCTGCGTTTTTGAAGCTGAAGGGCATTACCCTGTAATAGTGCATGCCATGCTTCGTGATGAACGAGGCCATCTCCTCGTTCTCCGGGTGCATTTTGATTTGATTGTAGCCGGAGAAGGTGTCCATAAAGCTGAATAGCTCGTACCCTACAGTGGTGTTGATGAGGTGGTCGATTCTCGGCAAAGGAAAACTGTCTTTGGGGTAGGCTTGATTGAGGTCTGTGAAAATACAGATCCACCACTTCCCATTAGGTTTCTTTACCACAACCACATTGCACAACCAATTAGGGTAATGTACCTCTCGAATGAAGCCGACATTGAGTAGCTTATCAACTTCCTCTCCGATGGATTTCCATCACTTTGATGCAAAGTTCATCTTCTTCTGCCAAACTGGCCTAGAGCTTGGGTTTATGCTCAACCTGTGAGTAATGACTGAAGGGTCAATTCCAAGCACGTTATTGGCAAACCAAGCAAAGACGTCGGGATTAGCTTTGAGGAAACTTACCAACTCAAAAAGGTTGTTTGGGGGAAGGTCGGTCCCGATGCGTACCATTTTCTTGGACCTGGCCTCGTCTAGGGGCACTGAGATGAGGTCCTGAACTTGTTGGTTCCTCCCTGAGGTTGAGGCCCTTTAATGATAAAGCTTCTTTTTTCTTGCCCTTTAGTACTACCACATAGCACTAGTAGATAGTTTGTTGATCCCCCCAGACGACTCTCATGCCGTATTCGGTGGGGAACTTGAGAGCAAGGTGGTAAAAGGAAATGACTGCCTTGAGCGCGTAGAGGGTTGACCACCTAATGATAGCATTGTAGGGGAGCCAATCTTCACAACTAGGAACTCATTCATCCTCATCACCTGCTAGGGTTCTATCCCTACCATGACTGGTAGGGTGATCCCTTTGGTTTGACAACATTCCCGGAGAAGACAATGAGTGGCACGTTGTCAGGCCGAAGGCGCTCGGGTGCCAACTTCTTCTTCTCAAAGGTGTCATAGAAGAGGATGTCGACTAAGGAACCGCTGTCGACCAATAATTTGTTCACCATGTAATTTCGTAACGATAGCAAAAGTATCGTCATGGGGGACCGGGATCCCCTTTAGGTCTGCATCCGTAAAGGTGAGGGCTTTGTTCTACTTCGACTTCTTGGGCCGAGGCCGAGATGCCATCCGAGGCCATGCCCTCAATGATGACATCGATGATGCTAGCTAACTACTGCGGCTACTATTATTGTTGTGAGGATGAGGCGTTGGCTTCACCACCCACATATTCCTTCAGGTGGCCACAGCGGATGAGGGATTCATTCTCAGTCTTCAAGTCGTAAAAATCTTCGGTGTCGTGGTCGGTGCCGCGGTGGTACTTGTAGTACCTCTTTGGGTTACCCTTCTTGGGGTTCCTCTTCATCTTCTCAAGCCACTTCACGTACTTTTCCTTCACTACTTGCATGAGAATTTGTGTTCGAGCGGAGTTGAGTGGTGTGTATTTGCTATAAGCTAGGGCCAAGGTCGATGGCTTTTTGTTTTCCTTGTTGTTGTTGTTGTTGTTGTTGCCATTGTGGCTGTCTCCGTTTATCCTCTTATTCTCTGGGCCTCCGCTGTGATGGTTGGCCTCTCCTTCCTGGCGGTCACTGGTTGAGGCCTCCTCAGTGTTGATGTACTTCTAGGATTTCTTAAGGAACTCCGCCTTGGATTTGGGCAGTGTCTTGGCCACAAAGCATTTGAGGGCCGAGCCTAGCAGGAGGCCATTGATGGCGACGTACATGGAGACCATGGGGTCGAGGTCTCGAACTTCAAGTTCCTCATTGTTGAAGTGGTTGATGTAGTAGGCTTGCAGGCTCTCACCACACTTTTGTTGAACGATCATGAGTGACATGACGCTCTTTTTGCACCGTTGGCTATTGATGAAGTGGGAAAGGAAGAGACTGGCGAATTGCTCCCATGAGTTGATGGATCTAGGGGAGAGCCCGAAAAACCATTGGCTGGCTTCCCCCTTGAAGGTCACTTGGAAGGTCCGACACGTCAAGGTGTCGGAATACCCACAGAGGAGCATGAGTGCCTTGAAGCTTTCCAGGTGGTCGTTCGGGTCCGAGGTTCTGCTGTACATCTCGAGTGTTAGAGCTTTGAAGTGCTGTGGGAGAGGCTCCGATGTGATGTCAGTGGTGAAGGCGTCCATCTTCTCGAATGATGGGTTATGACTTGCCAAGGTGTCAGCTCGACTTTTCCTAACCAAGCAGAGTTCATCTTTGACGGCGCCAAGATCCGCTTATAAGTCGACGATCTTTTGGTCGATGGGGGCTTGAGCCTCATCCTAGTTCTCCTAGACACAGAATGGGTCGACCTTGTTCCTCGAGTACTCCGATACAGGTGTGTTTCGATTCCTTCTAATGTGCTGGTCATTTAGGAGCCCTCGGAGGTTCGAGATATAAGAGGGAGAGGTTTGGAATTGGCCCTCGACCCTCGAAGGAAGGTTGTGGTGGCTTGGCTACCTACCTTCATCCCGGGGGCTTTCCTATCGGTAGCGATATCCTTGGTCTCGACGGTGATTGCGAGACTATGCTGAGTTGTTCCCTTGTCGGCGGCTGACTGATGCGTCAACTACTGTTGGACTCTAAGGGTTGGTCCTGTTGGGGCCGATGGGACATATAGCCAACGAGTTTGGAAATGATTGTTCGCTATGGCGCCTTGGGCTCCTAGCGGGGCAGCTACCCTGTGGGTGGCCTTCTGTCGGGCGCTGCTGGTGTTTCTTTGAATTGGTTGAAGACCGCTTTGAATTGTTGAGCCAATTGAAGACCGCTTTGAATTGGTTCATCGTGACCAAGTTTTGAGCATTTGTAGTGTTTCTTTCCATCTTGGCAGAAGCCTAAAGGTTGATTTTAAGACAAGTTTTTAGGTTCAAGTCCAGTTAGGGGAAGTCTTAACAATCGTTCCCACATACAATGCTAATTGTTGTTGTTTCCTTGGATGGAATGAGGGCAACATGGTAATTACGCTTCCAAGCTGAGGGCTGGTTGATGAGTCTGAGGTTTGCAGTGGCTCAGGTCCTACAAATCAGTCTTACGTAGGAAGAGATAACGTCAGAGTTCCCGGATGCTAACCTGAGGCGGAGGCTCTGGCGATCAAGTTAGTGAAAGTATGGTGAGGATGGATGAGGCCTGAATTAGGATAGCTTAGATGAGGTCGCAATGGAAGTAGTAGAACTCCTAGTAGTAGAGTCTCTTAGTGTGTGTGTTCACCATGGGGGGGTCATCCCCTATTTATACTTGAGGTCGCTAGGAGGTAGGTGGGTGCATATAGCTCGACCTTGCATGCGCAGCCATTTGAGGTCGCCACGTGCGGCTATGCCATTGGGCCCGCATTGCATGCCGGCTTCTGCTCCACGCGATGTCCCTATTGGGTCCGCATTGTATGCTGTGCAAACAGTTCAGGGGAGATTTTTGTTAAAGTAAAACCTCAAGGAGGTTTTTATGATTGTGAGAAACTTCAAATGAGGCTTTTATATTTTACCTTTTTCTATTTGATTAAAAGGGAGATCCCAATTTCAAGGCATGATATGAAAAATGCTTTTTTCAAAAAAAAAGGCTAACCAAACAGCGAACCTTTTCTCAAAAAACTGATTTCTGATCCGGCACTGATGTGATATAGTTTGAAAAATGGCATTGATGGCAAACACAACACACCTACCAAGGAAATAGAAAATGGGTGTAGGTCAAATCCTCCAACATAAGAGTACCAACAATTTTATAAATGAAAAAAATTATAATTTCAATCCCCACAATTCAGAATGAAAAATTCCGGTAATACATTTGATGTTTTTAGAAACAAAGACAGACAGACTGCTCGGATTGTGATTGAACTTGGGTGAGAGTCTAATCTAAGGCCGGGCCCAGACCTTGAAAATAATTAGACAATCTCCAAAGGTAATGTGGTGATGATCACTGATTATATGGCAATTAGCCAATTATACACATCCCGAGATCCTTAAGCTGATGCAGTGATAATACGTCAATAGGCTGAGCAAATGAATGCCTACGATTGGCCAACTCCTGAGAGACCTTCTGCATGGTTGGCCTAAATTTTGGATCCGAACGTAAGCATGTGGATGCCAGCATTATTACATAAATAACATCCTGTGCAATCTGATCCATAGGAGGCATTAGACGTGGGTCCAACACATCCTTTACCAGTAGATCCCTTGCAACCAATGACGACAATGAACTGATGAGTTCTCCTGGGTGCCTCCCCATTATAGTCTCGAGCACCACCACCCCAAAACTATAAACATCGCATTTTTCAGTCACAGCCATGGTGTATGCGAGCTCTGCAAAATAAATAAGACAAGCTCAACGATCTGAGTTCAAAAAGACATTCAGATCCGTAGATGATGACCTATATATTCAGAAAACAATCAAGATTTTTTCTGAGGTGCTATATTCTACCTGCCTTTTGGGAGGTAATTACTGATTAGTATCCAATCCAACCCAATAGATCCAAGCTTATCCTGCCATATTCTACAGGGTCTAGCCCTACATTTTGAATCCCAATTATGACCACTCCAGATTTTTTGTCCACAACTCTGTACTCAGTTACTGCCTTAAATTGCAGCCACACATTGCCATCTTGTATGTAAGATGGGCGACTGCATTGTAGTGTAGGTAGGGAGGGAGTGGGTAGAGAAAGTCGGTAGGAATTCTGGATTCCATTATGACAGGGTGGGAATTATAATTACATTTACATATGCTTTGCACAATTTTGTAGATAGACATACATATATAGAGATGTCAGTGAGTTGGGTTTGGCTCAACCCTAAGTCAACATGGACCTACCCGCACCTGACCTGACCCTAAGTCAACATGGACCCAATCCAATCCATCCCACATAAATAGTACCCTATACTCAAGGCTAGGCCTGTTCATTTCTTCTTAATTCTTATCGACTTTCTCTACCCAAAAAGATAAACAAAAACTCTCAAATATGGTTTGACAATTTTCAGAATTCAGAACAAATTCTCTGCATGTTTAGAGGAAAGAAAAGTTCATCAATACCAGTATACCTCTTAATGTAATTGTTACACTTTCAGATGTCAGACTTCAAAGCAAACGAACAGGCCCCCTAAATGTTTTATTTCTATTATGTCAACGGGTCATTTAATTGTAGGTTTAGCACTGAACCCAATCCATTGTCAGCTCTGTTTTATCATGAGTCTAATGTTAGTACTGATATTCTCCAATCTAAAATCTAATAGCAGAAGCAAAAGAAAGAAAACAGGAGTAAACCAACTTAATTACCTGGAGCAATGTATCCATAAGTGCCTACAAGAATAGATCGGTTGGATGAGTAAGGATTTAGCAGTCTAGCAGTACCAAAGTCAGAAACACGAGCCTCAAATTCTGAATCCAGCAAAATGTTCTTGCTTGACATATCTCGATGAACTATAGGTGGACTGCAACCATGATGCATGTAAAATAAAGCATGAGCCACACCTTTAATGATGTTTAACCTCTTAACCCAATCCAATGCTGCAGCTTCTACATCATTATGTAACATAGCAGCTAAGCTTCCTCTTTCAATATACTCGTAAATCAAGAATTTGCATTTTGGATGTTCACAAAAAGCATGTAACTTCACAATGTTTCGATGCCGTATTGTGCCCAGCATAGATGCCTCATTCCTAAGACTTGTGTCATCAACGATCTCCTGGCTTTTCATGGAATGGAGTTTCTTCACAGCTACTACTTTCCCTGGCTGCACCGCAGCTTTATAAACGGTTCCACAGGAACCAGAGCCAATGCAGAATTTAGAATCAAAGTTCTTCGTTGCTTTAATGATGTGTTTATATGCTGTGTTCACATCAAAGTTCCATATGGAAAATAGATCTCCATGCTTTCCTGCTCTTGCCTTTCTCTTCATACCTCCTTTCTTCTTCCAGTACAAGAATGTAAATCGGGCAACCATTAATGCACCAAAAAGACAACACAGAACAGCTGATGAGATTATGAGAATTTTCTTTCTTCTAGATAAACCTTTTTCTTTCAAGATACAACCTTCATTATTGGACAGGGAACCTTTCAGATTATTGTATGACAAAGAAATGAATATACACCTCCCAAAAAGGTTGGGCGGTATGGTACCATAAAGCTTGTTGTAGGAGAGATCAAGGTAATCTAATTGTAGCCTGCCCAGTTCTATGGGTATCCTTCCATCAATTGAGTTATTTTTCAAGTCTAGAGTTGCGAGGTGTTTTAGGTTACAAATCTGCAATGGAATCTTACCAGTCAAATTGTTATGTGCAAAAGAAAGTTCCCACAAAGTAGAGCAGTTACCAAGTTGCTCAGGGATTGATCCACTTAACTTGTTTTCCGAGAGATTAAGGTAATTTAGATTGGTCAAGATACCAATTTCACGAGGAATACTCCCAGTGAACTGATTGGATTGGAGTAGAAGGCTGGTTAAAGAAGAGCAATTACCCAGTTGCTTTGGGATTGATCCACTTAACTTGTTTTCTGAGAGATCAAGGTGCTTTAGATTGGTCAAGGTACCAATTTCACGAGGAATACTGCCAGTGAACTGATTGGATTGGAGTTGAAGGCTGGTTAAAGAAGAGCAATTACCCAGTTGCTTTGGGATTGATCCACTTAACTTGTTTTCTGAGAGATCAAGGTGCTTTAGATTGGTCAAGGTACCAATTTCACGAGGAATACTGCCAGTGAACTGATTGGATTGGAGTTGAAGGTCAAATAGTTTCTTCCACTTCCCAAATAAATTTGGATCTAATTCCCCTGTTAGTACATTTTTGTATAAATAGAGTCGTGAAATTTGGGTGAGATTAGCTAGAGAAAGAGGTAGGATACCAGAAAGATGGTTCATAGACAAGTCAAGGTAGGTAAGCTTCGGCCAGTTTCTAAACAAATTAGAATCTATATCCCCTGTTAAGTCATTCCAACGGACATCAAATTCTAAAATATGGGTGAGATTGCATAGAGAACGAGGTAGAGTACCAGAAAGATAGTTGATAGATAGGTCAAGGTGGGTTAGTTTTGAAAGAGAAGCGATGTCAGTTGGAATGGCTCCTTCCAATAGATTATAGCTGAGAACAAGATGGGCAAGATTTGGAAAAGACGAAAAATTCAGATTGTCAAGCTTACCTTTCAAGAAGGAACTTGACAAGGATATACTTGTAACGCTTCCTGCCTTGTTGCAAGATATGCCATACCACTGACATGGGCTTGAGTGTGTATTATTGTTCCATGAGTCTAACTGTGAATAAGTAGAAAGGCTGGCTTTCCAGTTGAGAAGAGACTGAGCTTCTCCCGATGGCTCAGATCCTGATACTACAAAGACTACCAAAATGCTCCAGGAAGCAACTATTTCCAATAGAATGGACGACGCCATGGAAGATGGCCGGCTTCTAGCTCTGGATTCCACTTTCCAGGTTATATTTAAGGCAAGATATTTCTTTCGTGTGGGATGCAATTAAAAGCTCCCCATGAATAGGTTATTATTGTGTTCTTCAATGTAAATTGGTTTTCTTTTACTGAGTTAAAGAAAAAAAAAAAAGAAAACAAAAGCATCTGGTTTTAAGATAAATGAAAAAGAAAAATACAGAAAACATGCATGTACTTTTTTTCCAAAACTGAAATAAATAATACATGTTCTTGAATATATTGTTTAAAAACATTTTTATTTTTTCATCTGATTAGCTCTTGTCGTGTTTAGTTAATCATATATATATAGTTTTACTTTTACAATCCAAAAACATTAATGGTTTTTTTTTTTTCAAAAACAAAACCAACTTGCTTTTAATCTTCAAAACAAAAAGAATGTTCAATAACATGTTTCAATTTTTCTACTGATTTGATGTGGTGGTTTCGGAAACAAAAACATTCATAAAGCCATCTTAACGTCTAACCAAAGTGGCCATTAGGCACATAATGTAGAAAACAACCGTATCCCTGCCTGCATCACTACACCTGGGTCAAGGTAAATTTATCCTCACCGTCCGGGGTCCGGATGTAGTATGCACGTTAACTTAGCAAACTAAGCACCTAATAACAATGTGACAACTGTCCCAGCTAATTTGTCTTTCATCTTAAAGTTTTTGTTCAATTAGAAGTTTTCTATTGTTTTATTATTTGTATCAAAATAATTAAAAATAAAAAAATCATGAATAAGGAAAACCTAAACGTATTGGGAATTGGAAATACTTGGAACTCATTGGATTCTCGATCTCCAACCTTCTGCTGTTTAAGTTTCAATTATAAAGAGGGTTTCAATTATAAAAAAACCAGATTCTGACCGTTTTGGTCTCCAGGTCGGTTTTAAACACCATAATGTTGTGTTATTCGAATACGTGACTCATACGATATGAAAATGGAACCGTTCTTATCACCGGTTTTTTTGATCGATGGTTCAACCATTTGGTTTAAATAGACAGCCCGTTCTGACAATAAAAATTAAAAAAAAATGGCTAAAAACCATTGAATGGGTCAACGGGTTAACGATTCAACCACTCAGGTCAATGGGGCGTTGACCGATTGAATGGTTTTTTGCTAGAGACCGGGATTGGGGTAAAATGAAACTGGTTACTTGGACAATTCCCAATTAAAAAATAAGAAAACGAATGACCCGTTCTGAGAATAAAAATTATACTTTTCCTCAGAGCTTAAAATTATAATAAAACTATTATGAAATTGACCTATAGGTTTTTTCTTGAATTTTGGATGATCTTATTTTTCTTTGATAACTTGGCTTTCATTTGATTTTTCTTATCAATGTACCACTCTTTATTTGTGTCTTCTAACACAATTTAGCTTGCTTTGTATAATTTGTTTTATGATGAGTTCATGATTTTTTGGACTACCACTATAGGCTTAAGAGTCTTTAACCAGGAATTATTAGAGACTGACTCACTTGAGAAAAGTATGTACATTTCTTTGTTTGAGAGAGATGCCTTCCCAAGCTTGACACGGTACCCCAGTTTAAGCCTTCCAAGCCCCTACCCCTAGTTACAAATCCTATCATTATATTTATCTACTTTTGTCCGTTGTCTACCCTTCTACATTTAAATTGTACATTTAGGATTTCAGAGAAGCTCAAGTATCACCATGATATTGTAAACATAAATATATCTATACTGAATGGAAGAAATTAATTTCAAAACTATAACTATTCATTTTCTTTCTAAAAGGAAGATACCACTAGTTAATGGTCAAGCTACTTTTTCAAGAGGAAATGGTTTTGTTATTTGGGTTGGTAAGTAAGCTTTCCCCAATAAATGTATGACAGGTCCTAGTTGGCAAATCAAAAGCAAAATCCTTATTCCTTTCCATAGGAATACGAAGAGTTGTGTTTTATGGGACGAGAAAAACACAATTCTCTTATCCAATCATAAAATATGCATTAATACAACCTTTATGTGAAAATATAATTAATAATTATTTATTGTTTAAATAATTATTATTTATTATTCATTTCCAACATTATATAAAATAAATAAACATTATATAAAATGTTCGATTTTCATGCGTACTATATCAATTTTTAAAAGATATGATACGATACATCTTGTTTTGGGTGTACCGTATCGAAATTTTAAACCTTTCTTATATCATGCTTTTCTAGATTGGATGCTTTCTTTTAGTTTGTGTTTGTTATGAAGGAAAAAGTAAGGAAACCTTTACAAACCTTATATAGGTTTCCTTATGTTTCCCTACCTTTTCCTTTAAACCAAACATTTCCTTAGAGGAGACATTGTGATTTGAGGCATATATTAACTTCAAAGAATTTTCTTCTATTTAACGTTTTGAGGTAATTCCTATGGAAAATGAAGAGTTTCTTTTTATTTCCTTTTTTATATGTTTCGATGAATACTCAAGGAATAAGTAATTATATACTATTCCGCTCTGCTTTTCCAATAAATGCATTTGATCGCTTACACAAAACGAGAGTAGAGACAAGATTATGTTTTTTTTTGTTCCTCTTAAGTCTTAACATACATTTAAGGGTCTGTTTGGTTCGTGAGCGGAATAGGAATCGGAATGGGAATGGAAATCCCTTGGAATTGGAATCAGAATCGTCTATACCCCCTACCTTTTGGTTCAGACATGAGTCGGAATCGGAATGGAAATCCCTTGGAATCAGAATCGGCATGGTCTATTCCCCTACCTATTTGGTTCAGACAAGAATCAAAATCGGATTTCGATTGATGTTGTTTGGTTCATTAAGAGGCTAGAATTATTTTGTGCATCAAATACAATGCATACACATTAGGTGGTGATAGAGGTGTAAAGTGGGTCGTGTCGGGCCGGCATGGCACGGCCCGTGGGCGGCTCGCGCAAAGTGTGGGCTGTGCCACCCTCTCCAGTGAAAAATTTGGGGTTGGCCGGCACAGTCGGCCCAGGCCCATGCAGGCCCGTGCCGTGCCGTGGGTCAAGCTGGCCTGTGGGCTGAGCCTTGGGCCAAGTCGGGCCATGCATCGGGCCAAAGCTATTTATTTAAAAATTTGAAAAAGAACTTAAAATTTTAATTTTATATGAGTTTTGTTTATATAATTGCTCATATATACAACAATTAAATAAATTAGTACAATAAAATGAAAAAAATATTTATTTTATTAAAATATTATATATTATATACTATATATTATTATATAAGTATAATTTATATAATATTATTTAAATATATATAAATATATAATATATAAATAATATATATGGGCTATGTTGGGCCGGGCCACCCATGGGCCCGCTCGATCGTGCCGTGTTATGCCAGCCCAAGGACCTAAAACCCCAGGCTTGGCACAGCCCATGGATCGTCATGCTGGGTCGGTCCAAGTTTATCACGGTACATCCCGATTTACACCTCTAGGTGGTGAGCAAGCACATTAAAAAGAAAAAACAAAGTCACATTGACATAAGCAACAATTTTGGCGTTGATGACATAAGCAAAAGAATCACATTCCCAAAAATAGCATTGATGGCGTCCGTAACTGCAGAATGTGAATCCCATTCCGGGGGAGGGGTCGGGAATGGTCATTCCCCCATATGGGGGAATGGCATTCTGCCTTCTCATTCCCATTCTGTTCCACCAAACATCTGAAAATGGAATGATTCATTCCGATTCCGATTCCAGTGTTCTATTCTCTCGAACCAAACAGACACCAGTTTTTCTTCAAATAAAAAAAAAAAATCCTTTCACTAGATGATAGTACTACAAGAAATGCATTTCTCTGGTTAATGTTTTAAGATGTTCCCTATGAATAGATTTCTTATTTGCTCCAAGAGTCTGATCCTAGACTTCTGATCCTGTTTGGTTAAGCAGGTAATAAGCAAGCAGGAATGTTGAACTGTTGCTTACTGATGAAGCGCAATCCGGCTGCTCCTAGCCGGAGATGACTTGGCTCCTAGCAGATGACGGGCTTGAGTAACCTGCATAGAGAATCTGAGAGCCCGAGGTGGTTCACCCGACGAGGACGCTCTGATGCTTAAGTTAGCACTTAGTTGCGAGCTAGAGAATAACTTTAAGGATGCAAGAGAGAGAGAGCTAGAAGGCAGAGATTACACATGTATCTTGGCCCCTAGGGGGGTTGAAGTCTTTATATACTGGTGCCCTGACGTGTTTGGTGGGGTTGGTCCTGGATCCCTGCTGTGGCATGATCCGTTATCATGTTAGTTGGGTGTAACGTCTCTTTGCAGTGCGGTTGACCATCGCCATTTTCTTTCAGTACAATCATCCTTCTTTGGTGACTCTTCCTCAGCTTTTCTAATTCAGTTATGCTTGTCAACGTCTTCTTTTAGTTTTGACAGTCTCTTGGATGAGGCCGAGGGGGTACCTCGACCCAGGTCAATAGCCGAGATGAGGCTACTTCGGGTTTAGGGGCAGTCTGTGGCCTTCCCGAGGGGCAGCCACCCCAGGAGGCTCGTGAGGCCTCGGGTAATCTGGCATGCACCTCTCATCAAGGTTGGGTGCCCGACAACTTTGGCCCTTTAGTAATGACCTCGGACAGGCTTCGAGCTTTAGTACTTCGGTATAACCTCCCGAGAGAACTCTCTTATAGTCTCCCCATAGGTAACTTCCCTTAGGAACACGATCACAACGAGATCATGATTTTTGAAGAGAAGTTCGTGGCTGGTCTTCGTCTACCCTTACACCCTTTGATTGTAGAGGTCCTGAAGCTCTTTAACATCACCATAGATCAGTTACACCCGAACTCTATTCGTAATGTAGTAAGGACCATTTCGCTTTTTCATGAGTACTGTCTCCCTCTTAACCTCGAGATTTTTTCTTCCATTTTGTCTATCAAGAAGAACTCTTCTTGTGTTCTTCACGAGCATAGGCGGACCTACTACCTATCCCCTTGCCTGGGCTATAAGCTTCTGCACGAACTGCCCAACAGGATCCCGGCCTGGAAACGGAATTACTTTGTGGTCCGCAATCCCACGGGGTGACCCTTTCCAACTCCTTGGAGGGCGGCCATTCAGGATTTTGGTGTTAGACTGGACCTAAAGACAAGGGAAACACTCCAATCTTGGGCGGAGCTCGGTTTTGTCTGTACGGACTACCTTGCCGAAGATAAGTTCGTGCAGGCTGGCTTGAGCCCTGGTAGGTTGCTTCAAGTTTTTTTTTTGGCTAGTCCGTGACTGACCTTATGCCTTTTTGCAGTTACCATGTCGGAGGTCGATGCCGGGAATCTTTTTCGAAGTATGTAGAAGGGGAAGAAGAGAAAGGCAAAGAAGCCTCGTCGGGAGGCCAGCCCTTCAACCCCTTCCCTGCTCGAGGTCCACACTACAGCGCCGAGCTCCGCCGAGCTTCCCCAAGAGGAGGTCCGCCCTCACCCTCCTGTGGTAGATCTGGATGCAGAGGGGAGTGCTCAACAACAGGAGCCAGGGAGCACCCCGGTGCCCGAGCCGTAAGTTGCTCAGCCTCCCGAGCTGGCGAGCACTTCTAGACCTCGACGCAAGCCTCCGAAGAGGAGCATCCAAACTTACTAGTCTACAATTCGCAAGATTGAGGAGGCCCTCTTCACCAAGGAGGTCGCGGATTGGGCTGATATGCCAACGTCTCAGCTCGGGGGCCGAGCTAGTAGTTACTGCATGATGGTAGGTGTTGTTACATTATTTTTACTTCTTTGTGATATTTTGAAACGTGCTTACCTCGGTTTTTTCTTGGCAGGTGAACTCCACCATTCATGCTCTAATGTGTCAGTCTCAGATTCGTCTGAGGCAGATTCAAGAAGCCAAGGAGGTGGCCCAAAAGCTGCATCGCGAACTCGATATAGCTCAGGGCAAGGTGCTCCAAGCCAAGAATGGAGCTCGGAGCCAAAAGGAGATAATTTTGGCTTTAATTGTAGAAAAAGAGAAACAACAGGAGCAGATGTTCACGCTGACCGAGGAGAACTCGGCGCTGGTTGAGGAGAGTGCGAGACTTCGTCGGGAGATTGAAGACCTTCAAGCGGCAGCTAAGGAGCAAGCTCGGGCCTTTGAGACTGCCATCGAAGAGGCACGGAGCCAGGCCGTCGAAGACTTCAAGCGATCGTCGGATTTCCACGATCTCCAGGTTGAGTACGGTTTAGGCTCCTACTACTCTGGCTTCAAACTGTGTAAATATGTGATGCGGAAGAAGTTTCCCAACCTCAACCTCAAGGCTATCTTTGCATCTAAACTCACTTCTCAAGATGTAGAGGTAGCAAAAGCGAAGTCTAGCTCGTCAGAGGAAGAGAGCGACGACGATGTCCAGGAGTGCCCCCCGAGCTACGAGGAAGATCACATGGAGACTGACCCAGCTGACAGACCTTGATCTTGGAGCTCTTCTTCTTTTTTTTGTATTGAATGTACATCCCGAAGTCGTTGAGCTCGGGTTAAAGCAAAATCTTTGTACTCAAACTTTTTTCATTAATGAAATATATTATTTCTGCACAAAAGATGTGGATAACTTTCGATCGAGGCAACATACGTATAGGTTACCTGAACCGTCGAGCTACCGAGCTGGCAACGAGTAAGGATAACCGAAGTACAAATTGTTACTCCAAATTGTGTGGGTTACCCCGAACTATCGAGTTACCGAGCTTGGTAATGAGTAAGGGTAACCAAAGTAGAATTTTTCTAAATGTTTGTCACCCCGAGTTGTCTGCCAGGGCTGTTTAGTAGGGGTGATTCTGATGAGTGACATCATAGGGTATATACCTAAACTATGGTTGTTGCCGAAGTGGCAGAGATATCGTAGGGTTTCTACCTGAGCTGTCTATGCCTTATGCCCATGCCAAGGAGGTGACTGGGACTAGTTCGCCCATGCTGAAGAGGCAACTGGGTCTTGTAGCTTAGCCCTTAGATTTTGGGAGCGACTCGAAGTCCATTTTTGGATTTTGCTCATGCCGAAGAGGCGATTGGGCCTTATAGCTAAGTCCTTAGACTTTTGGGAGTGACTTGAACTCCACTCTGGTTTTTTGGGAGTGACTCTCAGTTTGCTCCCCTAGTTCGATGGTTACAGGTAGTATCGTCTTAGATTGTTGATGTTCCAGGCCTGAGGTACCTATTTTCCCTCTAACGTTTTGAGTTTGTACGTACCTTCCCCGAGTGCCCGCTTCACTCGGTAGGGACCTTCCCAGTTTGGTCCAAGCTTACCTATGCCAGGCTCAGGTACCATAACATTTTGAAGGACAAGGTCTCCAACACGAAAGTGCCTCTTTTTTACTCAGGCGTTATAGTACCGAGCTACCCTTTGCTGGTAAGTTGCAATCCGAATATATGCGAGGTCCTGTACCTCTTCTACCAGATCGAGGTTGGTACGGAGCTCGTCATCGTTTGCTTCTCTGTCGTACTTCTCTAGGCGTAATGTAGGTACTTCGATTTCAACTGGAATTATTGCTTTTATACTGTAGGTGAGGTTAAAGGGGGTTTTACCTGTGGTTGTCTTGACAGTAGTTCGATAGGCCCATAGTACACTGGGCAGCTCGTCCACCCATAGTCCTTTAGCTCAGGCAAAGCGGGTTTTTAGTCCACGGAGTATAGCTTTGTTCGTGACTTCTGCTTGCCCATTTGCTTGGGGGTGCGCTACCAAGGTGAAGTTCTATTGTATCCCCATCTTGGCACACCAGTCTTGAAATTTGATATCTTCAAACTGCTTACCGTTGTCGGAGATGAGGACTCTGGGTAGGCCGAAGCGACATACTATGCTCTTCCAAAAGAAGTTTTGTACATTTCGTGTTGTGATTGTTACCAATGGTTCTACCTCTATCCACTTTGTAAAGTAATCCATTGCTACTACCAGAAATCTCCTCTGTCTTGTCGCTGGGGGAATGGTCCAAGGATATCGATCCCCCACTGTAGGAAGGGCCATGGGCTGGTGAGGTATTTCAGGTCGGCAGCAGGTTGGTGATGGATATTGGCGTGCCTCTGGCATTTATCACATTTCTTGACGAGCTCGAGTGCATCTGCCTTCATCGTGGGTCAGTAATATCCTTGCCGCAGCGCTTTCTAGGCAAGAGCCTTGCCCCCCACGTGTCCGCCGCATAGCCCTTCATGAGTATCGCGGAGAACGAGCTTGACCACTGAGGGTCGTAAGCAACGCAAGTAGGGGAGTGTATAGGATATTCGGTACAGCCGTCAGTCTATAATGACGAACTTGGCTGCCTGTTGCTCTACCCTTTTGGTCGCGTTATGGTTTGCAGGAAGAGTCCTATGAAGTAGGTAGCTCGCGAGTGGGTCGATCCAGCTAGTCTCTGTTTTTTCAACAGGTACAACCTCTCCTGCCCCCCTGAGAATGCTGGGCCAAGGTAGGTTCTCTATATACACAGTTCTCATGGTATTGGCACTTGTGTTGGCTAACCGGGATAAGGCATCGGCCTTAGCATTCGTGGACCTTGGAATCTTCTTGATGAAGTATGATTGGAAGCTGCGTAAAACTTCATTGACCTTGGCTAGATAAGCAACCACGGTGGGGTCGCGAGCTTTATAGTCACCGGTTACCTGGTTGACCACGAGCTGGGAGTCACTGCAGATGACGAGGTTTTTCGCTTTTACATCATTCGCTAACATGAGCCTGACTATCAGTGCTTCGTACTCTGCTTCGTTGTTGGATGCCGCAAACTCGAATCGAAGTGCGTATTCCAGTTTTACCTCACTTGGTCTGTACAAGATGACTCCGACTCTGCTTCCTTACTGACTTGGCGAACCATTGACGTGAAGGATCCAGGGCTCCTCATCCCAAGTTGGTTTCGTTCTAACTGGGACAGGTGCCGCACTGGTTGAAGCTTCCTCCTCGTGCTCGGTCTCTATCAATCTAGGAACTGTGGTGCTGAAAGTGCATTCTGTTACAAAATCGGCCATGGCTTAGGCCTTGATAGTTGTCCGAGGTGCGTACTGGATGTCGTACTTGCTAAGTTCCACGGCCCACTTCGTCAGCCTACTCGAAACTTCTAGTTTGAGTAAGACTTGCCTCAAAGGTTTGTTGGTGAGGACAACGATAGTGTGAGCCTGGAAGTATGGCCGAAGCTTTCGGGCTGCGATAACCAACGCGTACGCCAACTTCTCGATCTCCGGGTATCTTGTTTTTGCACCCTACAAAACCTTACTGACATAGTAGATGGGTTGTTGGACCCGATCTACTTCCTTTATTAGTACCGAGCTGACTACCTCGTCGCTCGCGGAGAGGTACAACTTTAAAACATCCCTCTCTTTGGGTCGGGTCAAAACTGGGATATTGGCTAAGTATTTCTTCAGCTCGTCGAAGGCGAGTTGGCATTCTTCAGTCCATTCGAAGTCTTTATTTTTCTTAATTGCCTTGAAGAAAGGAAGGCAGCGATCTGCTGACTTTGTCATGAAGCAACTTAGCGCGGCTATGCGACCGTTTAGATTCTGAACCTCTTTCAACTTACGAGGTGGCTCCATGTCCAGGATGGCTTTTATTTTTTTGTGGTTGGCTTCGATGCCACGTCGCTTAACTATGTAACCCAGAAATTTACCCGAGGTGACACTGAAGACACATTTGTTAGGATTTAATTTCATATTGTACTTGCGTAAAATTTCAAAAACACATTGCAAATCGCTTGTTAAACAGTTCAAAAATTGGGTTTTGACGACCATGTCGTCTAGATAGCATTCAACCTTATTGATGATCAACGACTCAAAAATTCAGTTTACAAGTCTTTGGTAGGTTGCCCCAGCATTTTTTAGCGCAAAGGGCATGACCTTGTAACAGTACAAGCCCAGTTCCGTGATAAAAGCCGTTTTTTCTTCGTTGGCAAGGTCCATCTTTATCTGATTGTAGCCCGAGTACGCATCTAGAAAGCTCAGCAACTCGTGCCCTGAGGTCACGTCTACTAGATGATCAATCTTGTGGAGTGGGAAAGTCCTTCGGGCAAGCTCGATTCAGGTCGGTATAGTCGACGCACATGTGCCATTTACCGTTGGCCTTTTTTACCAGAACAGGGTTGGCTACCCAGCTCGGGTAATGGACCTCCCTAATGAAGTCAACCGCTAGAAGTTTCCCGGCCTCCTCGTCGACTATCCTCTAGCGTTTCAGGGCGAGGTTGCATTTCTTTTGTCTAACAGGCCTGACTGGCGGATCAATATTTAATTTGTGAGTTATTACTTTTGAATCTATGTCGGGCATTTCTGCCGCGGACCAAGAAAATATGTCTAAAGTTTTGAGTAGAAAACTTACCAGTTGGGCTCAAAGAGGTTCTTCGGCTGTCGCCCCGATCTGGAGGGTCCTGGTCGGGTCTTCTTCCGAGGTGGGGATGTGGACCATTCCCTCGGTTGGCATAGCTCGCTCTTCAGGATACTCTACGGACCATTCAAGCTCGGCGTCTTCTACCAACTTGGCTTTCCCCTTGAGAGCCGCGACATAACACATCCAGGACTCAAGCTGGTCGCCTCGGACTACCCCTACCTCGAAATCCGTGGGGAACTTCATGGCCAGATAGTAGGTGGACACCACCGCACGAAGTGCGTGAGTGATGGGTCGCCTTATGATTGCATTGTATGGGGAGGGCGTCATGACCACCAGGAAGGTATGCTTGAACCTTGCGATGTTGGGCCATGTCCCTACCTCCACGGGTACTGAAATTCGCTTGAGGGGCCTGACTTCCTCTTCGCTGAAGCCCACTAGGGGAGTACTCGCGAGCTGGAGGTTGCTCTCTGGAGTTGATGTTTTTCGAAGGTACATTTGAAAAAGATGTCGGCTGAGCTTCCCGAATCCACCAGAATGCGCCTGACCTCGAAGTCATTAATCTTCATTCTTATAACTAGCACGTCATCATGGGGGTACTGGACCCTACGCGCATCATCCTCGGTAAAGAAAATAGGATCCTTAGGTCACGGCCGCTTTGGAGGGTTCTGTTCTTTGCGTTCCATTTCGCGGACCGAAGTCCTTCCCGCTGCCGGGGAACAGCCCACGACAATTGACCCGTCGGTGATTGTGTTGATGATCCCACGGATTGGTCTTTCTTCAGGCAGCTGCCTCTACTCGCCATGCCTGCTACTAGGCTCGGGAGTGTCTTTTTACTCCCATTGCCGATCTGCTTGGCCTTTATTATTCTTTTGTACAAAATTTTTCAAGTATCCACGACGGATGAGCTCTTCGATCTCGTCGCAGAGATTCTTACTGTTTTCGGTGCTATGACCATGGTCTCTGTGAAAGTGACAATATACATTTTTATTTCTGGTGGCTGGGTCCCCTTTCATCCGGGGTGGCCACTTCACATACGAGGCATCTTTAATCACCATGAGAATTTCTCCTCGCTTTGCATTGAGGGGGGTGTAACTCGTTCTTTCAACCGGGGGAGTTCGGGAGCGCCAACTTGACTTGTTCCCTCCCCTGGTCGGGGGCTTGCTTTCCTTCCTCTTCCCACCATCGTGGTGCGACTTGTCATCGTCTCTCCTCCTCTTCTCTGTTGGAGCTTCAGTGTTTTGATTCATTTCCTCTTCGGTCTCGATGAATTGGTCAACAAACTTGAGGAATGCGGTGATGTCTTTGGGTTTGTTCGCCACCACATGCCACTTGAACTCCCTGTGAGTCTCACAATGGGGTCTATGTTTGGAATTAATAGACAGGTGTCGTTGAAGCACTTGATGTAGCTTCGGATAGACTCTCCTTCTCTTTGGACTATGCTGAGGAGGCTTTCTTGTGACCTCGGGCACTTCTTACTAGTGATGAAGTGTGAGGTGAACATTTGTGCGAACTGCGCCCAACTCGTAATTGCTCCAGATGGGAGGTTTCTATACCACGTGTGCGCTACCCCTTGAAGGTCATGGAGAAGGCAACGCACATGCAAGCTTCATCAGCCCTAACGAGGTGCATCTAAGATTGAAAGGAGTCCACATGGTCATTTGGGTCGAAGGACCCGTCATATTTGTCCAAAGGGGGTACTTTGAAGTCCTTCAGCATCGGGGAGGTTAAGAGCTCGGAGGACAGAGGAGACGGCACAGAGAGGAGTGGGGCAGCTTTTGTAACTTCCGAGCTTGCTCCCACTCTACCTTTGGGTTGCTCGGGTCGGCTGGGTTCTACTAGCTGTTCTAGAATTATTGCATGACATACCTTGGGACGCTGTCTTCGTTGCTTCTTGACCAGGTCTACATTGGTGCTGCTTGCTTTGGCACTGTTGGGCCATGCCTTGGCCTGAAGAGAATTGGACTGCTAATACTGGCTTCTGCGAGCTGAGGGGTCCCGCTCAGAGTCCGCGGCCAAGACTCCGAACCGTTCCCTGTAAGCGAAGTTTCCAGTTGTACGAGCTGGGGTGGACCAACTTTGGTGGGTCAAGTGTCTCCCAACCTGCCCTATTGCGAGGTGGAGAGGGCTACTTGTTTTCCCCTCCTACTGCGGGATGAGGCCTGGGACGTCTCTCCTTGGGGGGGAGGACAGTTGCTCTGACGGCGGTTGAGCTGTTGTTGGTTTTGCGGCGTTACTGGACACCGCGGTGGAGCTGGTTGTTGGTTTTGTTGCAACGGTGGTAACTAATGCTGGTAGAAGTGATGTAGGACTTGCTGCTGGTAGTGTTGGAGCTGCTGAACTTGTTGCATCTGGGCCTGAATAGCCTGTACGCACTGCACTAGGTCATTCAGTTGGTTTTGTCCAGTTGTTGGAGGGACCACGGAAGGTTTGGTGAAGGCAACATTCACCACAGGAGGAAGTGGAGCGTTCACCAGCTCAGTGGCCTGGGATAGGTTCAGTGTGGGGGCCCTGAATGTGTTGAGAGGCACGGTGAACTGGCCAATACGTACTATGGGGACCTGAGGCTGCCCCCCAGAGATATTCATTTCGTTGTTCTATCCGATGTTGCTAGAAGATGCCATTAACACAATGACGGATGATTTAGCAAAGAAGGCTTTTTGAAGCGTTTCCCACTGACGGCGCCAATTGATGAAGCACAATCCGGCTGCTCCTAGCTGGAGATGACTTGGCTCCTAGCAAACGGCGGGCTTGAGTAACCTGCACAGAGAATCAGAGAGCCTGGGGTGGTTCACTCGGCGGGGACGCTCTGATGCTTAAGTTAGCACTTAGCTACGAGCTAGAGAATAACTTTAAGGATGTAAGAAAGTGAGAGAGCGAGAAGGTAGAGATTACGCATGTATCTTGGCCCTGGGGGGGTTGAAGTCTTTATATACTGGTGCCCTGACGTGTTTGGTGGGGTTGGTCTTGGATCCCCGCTGTGGCATGATCCGTTATCATGTTAGTTGGGTGTAACGTCTCTTTGCAGTGCGATTGGCCATCTCCGTCTGAACCGGGGAGTGGGTGAACTAACATAACCGTTGTAAGGTACGGTCCCGCCAGGCATGGGATATGGAAGTACGATCCTCGGGATTGCCAGGTGGGATGATCTGCTTAGATAGCCAACTCCCCGCGAAATAGTGAGCTGGCTGGTAGCGAACTATCTGAGCTCGCGTTCTTCATGCTCGTTCAGCTCCGATTTCCGAGGTTATCTTGCCCGAGGTAGGTCTGTCTTTGCGGTGGCCCATTTGGATTTGGCACTTCCTTGGTCATGACCTGGTACTGAGGTGGTCTTAGCTCAGGGTCTTAGTTCAAACCCGAGGTTACTCCATAGCGAATTGATCATGCTGAGCTGTGCTAAGTCACTTCCACGTGCTGGACTGGTTATGTCGAATTGTCACTTATGTCGAGTCACGTCCACGTGTCTCCCTATTACGAGGTCGAGCCAAATCCCCCTTCATCACTTACCATGAATCAGGTTACGTTGTTGGTGGGTGGTTCCCAGAGCATGCAAGCCCTTGCTTAAAGTGACAATTGTTCCTCGTGGTACTACAGTACTTGGGTTTGCTCAATATGTTCCAAATGAAACCTTCGAATGACCAAAGAGCAACTATTTGATATGACATGTATGACACTAGGTGGCCGAGCTTTAGAGTAGGTACTTGAAATGTTTTTCTTTCTATAGCTTTTGATCCATGAACTGCAATCTTTCAACAACAATAAAGAATTTCAATATTTTCCTACTTCATAATGCTTTTCATGGTTCATGAATAGGGTAAAATGCCCATGGGAATCTGAACTTCTTGTTGTAATGGGACCATGATTGTAGTTTCTTAATCTCTATCCCATGTGTTGTAGAAAAGTTGTTATTGTTGATGCATGATGTGATCCAAAATATATATTTGTTATGGTGACCACTTTCTTTTTAGTACAGGTTTTGTTGGGAAAAATCTCAACAGGTTCCCAAAATGACTTAGAGAAAGTAACCAAAATGACCTATTCCCAAGTAACAGATTAGCAATCTATGGTTTCAGTGACAAGGTAGATTTCCTATCTTTTCCATAGAGGGATGACAACAAAACCTTATAATAGCAAGACTAGGGCAATTATTGACAATGAGGTGAGAGAATGGGTTGGCAAGGCCTATGAAGGTATAAAGATGATAGAGGAGCACAAGGAGCAAGTTGCTCAAATTGTTGGGCTTTTGCTTGAGACGGAGGTCCTACATCTAGAAGACTTGGTTCGAGTTTGGGGGAGTGCCCTTTCAAGTCAACTAAGCCCACAAACAAAATGCACAACCCTTGCAAGTAGGTTGTTCTTTTCTCTTTGAATTTGTATCAATTAATATGAAACAATATTAAAAATAATGGCTATCTTTTAATAGATATATGAATGAATTGTTTTAGATAGCAAATTAAATGTTTGTATATAGGTTTAGGTAAGCTTTAGAGGTAGTCACAAGTGCCTCTAAATAAGACCAATTAATATTTTAGTAGCAATTACAAGTGCTACTATAAAGAATAAGTAGGATTCCTAAAATTACTTTTAGAGGCAAATGAATTTGCCTAAAATTTAATTAAAATGCCCTTAAAAATGTAAATTTTGTGGCATTTATACATGCCTCTATATAATGCTTTTTAGCGGCAACAATTTAGAGGCATGATTATGTGCCTCATTATCTTTTTTTTGGAGTTATTTATCAGATGTACCTCTAATTATAAATCAAATGCTTCTATAACATTTAGAGGCTAGACATTTAAAAGCATTTTTTATTGCCTCTATAGATGATGTTTCTAGTAGTGCTTAGATTATAGTACTATGTGGCCCTTGGCTAAGGTAGGGGTCATTTAGCAAGTCTTTTTTGAAATATCCTCTAGAAGCTCTAACGGTCAAAAGACTGTGAGTTTTTGCATCAAGATCCTAGTAACTTGAAGATTATCTTCATAAGGCACATCTTTTTGGATAAGACAAGTTAAAAAAAAAGGCGAAAACTCTATTTGGAGCTTTCCAAAAATAACCCAAAATGGGCTTCATCCACATCTTCTTGGGGCTACGACTTTTGGTGACCAGATCTTTTCCCAACCAATCAGAAAAAGACCAAAGCGCGGGTTGGTGGACATTTAAAAAGTCAACAGCTTGCATGAAAAATACACCAAACGGACCCGATTTAAAGGAATATAAAGAAAAAAACCTCGCCATTAAAAGCATGTTGACATCCATGATTGATGCCACAACCAAGTCTACATGTGGAGGGGACCCGTGATTGACGGGTTGAAGTACCTCCAAAGGAGAATGAGAGGAGATATTACATTCCATCTCAAACCATCGATCAATAGTATCTTCACTAATTAGAGAAATATTTATCACATTAGCATATGACATTAAAAAGTGTTAACTTGTCAAGCTAGAGATTGACTGTTGGATTTTAATCTCATAAGAGATTAAATCCAATGGGTTTGATTGGTCAATTACATGAGAAATTGCACCTGCACACTTGATTGAAAAATTATTTTTTCTATTACAAAATCCAGTTTTGAACTTGTCCCACATTGAAAAATTATAAGTTTTGTTTTCAGTATTTCAATAGGAGCTGATTTACACTCCTTAGAATTAGTAGAGGAGAGTATGGGGATTCGATATCGTGCAACGGTCACGATTCGATCGGGTGTGATCAAGAGGCACAATTCAAAGTTAACAGTCACTAACTGTTAACTACTTTTTAAACAGTCACAATGTTTGAAATTGTAACTGTTCAATGTGCCTTCTCTAAACCAGCACCAATCTTTTCTTCATACCTCTTCACAAATTATTTAAGGAGCATGAATCAGACTCCAAAACACACAATTTCGAACTTCACTTTCTCTCTCTCTCTTAGTCCAGTCTGCTATAGTCTCACAGAAGGTTTTTTTGGAGACTCTTCAACTTTGTTGGTTGTAGATTATCGCCCAAGGCTTTGTTGTATCCTGAGAATGAATTTGCCTGTAACCCAACGGCAAACTCAGTGAAACTGAGTGGGGGCAAATAACGTTCTAAAGACAGTGTTTTCAGACGCGCCTCAGAGCTTCTCCTCCAAAGTTACAGTGACCCCATTTTCTCCAACATTGACGAGGCCATGTCTAAATACGTTTTCCAACTAAGAAGTCAAAATGGTTAAAATAAATTTTGACTAACTTAACGTCATCAAACAAAGAACTTTGTAGGAAAGTCATGGTCGTTGGTATGCAATAGAGCTTCTCTTTCTTTGATTGGGTTATCAAGCAAAGGGCTACTCTTCCTTTATATAAACTCAACTAACTGAAATGGCATCCATCTTTATTATTTTTTTCAGCTAATCTAACATTGGGTTATCATGCATAGACCCATTTGCATTGTGCTTGTTTATCAATTTTAGTTTTTCTCATGTGGAGTTAAACGCTGGTTGCATCGAGGCAGAAAAGCAAGCTCTTCTGAGCTTTAAGAGAAGACTCCAAGATCCTTCCAATCGACTCTTAAGTTGGAATTTGGAAGACGACTGTTGCCTGTGGACTGGAGTCTACTACGACAGTCGAACTGGACATGTTATCAAGCTCGACCTCAAAAATGGACGGGAGGCTTCCGAGAAGTCCAAGTTGGGTGGTGAAATAAGTTCTTCACTGCTAGAGTTAAAACATCTCAAGTACCTAGACTTGAGCTGTAATGATTTTGGAGGGATTCAAATTCCCGAGTTCTTTGGTTCCTTCAAGTATTTGAAATACCTTAACCTCTTTGAAGCGGGTTTTGGTGGTGTGGCAGTTCCTCATCAGCTTGGTAACCTCTCCAGACTATCATATCTTGACTTAAGCTTGAACAATTTTGGAGGTATTCAAATTCCAGATTTCTTGGGTTCACTCGAGGCTTTGAAATACCTCAACCTCCACTATGCAGGTTTCGCTAGCACAATGATTCCTCATCAGTTTGGTAAACTCTCCAACTTGTGCTATCTTGACTTAAGTTGGAATTACTTTCAAGGAGTTACAATTCCTTGCTTCTTTGGTTCCCTCACTAAGTTGAAATACCTAGACCTCCATTCAGTCGGTCTCCTTGGGACAGTTCCTCATCAACTAGGTAACCTCTCCAAACTGTGTCATTTAGATCTTGGAATTAATGAAAAATTAAATGTTGATAATCTCCAATGGCTTTCTAGCTTGTCATCTTTGAGTTACCTCGACATGAGTTCTATAAATCTCAGAAAGGTATCTAATTGGCTACAGGTGGTAAACATGCTTCCTTCTTTGTTAGATTTACACGTATCCTCCTGTCAACTTCTTGAAATTCCTCATCTTTCTTTGGTCAATCTCACATCCCTTTCCAATGTTGATCTTTCTTCAAATAATTTTAGTTCTATACCCAATTGGATGATTAATCTTTAGGGTCTTGTTTTTCTTGATTTAGGGTTCAATTCTATTCAAGATCCAATTCTAGATTCACTTGGGAACATGTCTAGTCTTAGATTTATTGGACTTAGGGGCAACCGTTTTCAAGGAACAATCTTAGATGCTATTGGTAACTTGACTTCACTTGTAAATTTGACTTGTCTAGAAATGAATTGGAAGGGTGGACAAGAAGAACTTGGGAGAAACTCTGCAACTTGAAGGAATTAGAATTATCTCAAAACAATTTTAAGAGAGAAATACTGGACTTCTAGCAAATGCATTTCAATGCTTTATGGATAGTTTGGTGTCCTTAAATTTGGAATCTAACCAACTTTCCGGTCCTTTGCCTCATGAATTAAGGAAATTTAAGAATCTCATGCACCTTTTACTTACAAACAACTTACTTTCTGGTCCCATCCCTAAAACTCTTGGACACCTACATATCTTATAATTCTTTTAGTGGTGTTGTCTCTGAAAGTCACTTTGCAAATCTGACAAAATTAAAAAGTTTGAGATGTTCATTCTTCCGTTTCTTGGATGCTATCAAATACAAATGCTTTGGTTGAACTTCACAAATGGGACAAAAAACAGAGTATACAACAAAATACTCCATTCATGTAAAGGTTCCTATTATTTTTAAATGCATGCCAAAAGAAGTGATTAGTTTTATATAAGTTTTTCTTGGTAATATTTTTCTTTTATATAATTTAGTCATCCACATCAGAAGAGTAGTTATTTGGTTTATGTAATAATGCATATTAATGATTTGTGTATGGGGTGTCCAGTGATTCAATAATATTCTATCCATCGTATGTGAGGTTAATAGATCTAAGACCGTTTAAGTTGTTGAAAATAAAGTTTTTAAAGAACAGGTTCTTTCTTTTCTTTTCTTCCTTTTGGTGGGAGAGGGGTAAAGAAAGAATTAGCTCTTGATTCGACCTTGGAACTATCAAGACCAGAACTCACCCTAGAACCAGGGTAGCTTCTAGTTCTAAAAATCTGAATTTGCTATCAAGTAACAGTGGCAATTGGGTGGGTTGGGTTGGGTTTGGATTGGATTGAGCTTCAACTCAATCCATCTAACCTACTAACCTATTAATGACCTAGTTTTATAAAATTAAATAGGTTGGATTCAACCCAAACCCACCTTGACCCAATCCAATCTGCCTAACCCATTAATCTTATATTTATATACTTAAAATTAAAAGTTAATTCCCTTTTGACAAATAAGTTGGTCATAGCTTATTGGCAATAGTGGTGATTGTCCAAGTCACATTACATGTATATTATTTTTACAAGGAGAATAAAAGGCAATTAATCACTTGAAGCCATTGGACTATGTTTAGGTTTTGGATTTAACTGAACCACTTAGGTTCAAATCAGTCAAACTACATTGAACTATCTACTTGAATTTGTCTTCGAGCTAATCACATTAAGAGTGGTTGAATCGTTTGGATTCGGATCAGTCCGGTCAGACTAAACTAGATCGGTTTACTCAAATGGCAGATTGACTTAGACCAATCCAATTGAGTTGTGCATGGGTTTGGGACCGAGCCAACCGATCCAATCCGAATGAAGGAAAGCAGACCAGGCCGGTCCAAATTTGGGTTAGGCCAGGCCAGGCTATACGAGATCAGACTGAGCTAGTTGATCAGAACCAGCTAAACCACATTTATTCGGATTGGGTCAGTCCATCCAAAGCCACTCCGACTTTGGGTTGACTGGGGCCGATTCAGCCTTGATCGGGCTGGATACAGATTGGGATGATTGACCCGAATGGATCGAAGCAAGGTGATCAGGTCTATTCATATTCGAATTGGGCTAAACTGCTCTGAACTGGTCCGAACTCGAGTCAGGTTGATGTGGATTTGTGTCAATTTGGGTGAATTGTGTTGATTTATGGAAAAAGTTATTTTAGTCAATAATTAATAAAAAATTAATGCATTAATTATAAATTATTTCACTCAAATGAAAGATTTTTAAAAGATGGATAAAAAATTCGTACTTGTATTCTTTAGTAATTAACCCAATGATTATCTAAAACTCAACCCGACCTATTTAAATTGATCGAATGGGAGATCAACCCATTTCCAATCTGCCAATTAAATGGGCAGATTGGGTGGGCTAGATACTAGGATACTAGGTGGGTTGGGTGGATTTAAGGGATTGGGTGAGAAATTTCCACCTAGGGACGGAGCCATGCCGATTCCAGGTTCTGCCTTGGAACCAAAATAAAATAACTCATGATTACCCTACGTGTAACTCATTATTCTTGATCCATCATCTCCCTAGATCTTTAACCACTCTCTCATACTACCACTCATACTATCTTCAATTCAAGGAATGAAACCCTCCAAACTCTTCAAAACCTCGTTAGATCATCCACATTATGATAAATAGAAGTACACTCAATACTTCCATTCTTGAAATCCATTGCAACACCATCATTACGAAGACCTGGGTTATGCTAACATAGAGGAGCATCACCTAGATGCCACGTTCACCAAAGATACCACATTTCCATACACTACATAACAACACGGTTGGGGCTTGCCACACATTCCTTATGAAGGGGATTTCCAAAATAAAGGGCTCCCCTTCGAGGCTTGAGGGATATTAACAATAAGGGTTTCAACTTGATCTTTCAAGTTTGTTCTGATAGTCATTTACTAATTAGAGACGTTTTATAATATAATTTAGAACTAAAAGATGTAGGTTTCACTTGATGCTAGAAAGATATGACACCAAAAAAATTATAACCAATTAACTGCTGTCGTCAAGGGAATTTCCTCTACCTTGTAAATTTTTATTAATTCATCCAACTCAGAACAGTAACAGGTTGAGGAATCTAGCATGATTTGAGGAAGATGGGTTTGGGACAATACATTCACAAAAACAATAAAAAATTGTGAGAAGAGTAAACCATAAATTTGCCTATCAAAAAGTGGTAAACAATGAGGTGGATTTTCATAAAATTCAGTGGGGGTTTTAATTGGTTTTGGCAACAACATGCCTAATCCAATCTTTATGGGCCTACTACTTGGAAATACTTCATGTTAGCTGGTTTTTCCCAAGGTCTGTATAAGACAATGTCTTTAGTTAGCAGATTAAGGGATTGAGAAAAAAAGTGTAAGCTGGTGTGACAGGGCATCTATTCTGAAATCTTCTGGCTAATTTGAAAAGATAGAAAGGCAATCTTGTTTCATGGTAGACAATCATCTTAGATAGATCAACATTGTCCCCCCCCAAAACAAAAAAAGGTCAAACATGGCCACTCATATGGTTGATAAGTGACATTTGAAACTAATTAGCTGGCGGATCAAACTAAGCTGGCGGTGTAGACAACCACCTAAAAAAGTCGAGCAATGTTTGCCAAAATCTATGGTGGCGGTTTTTATAAATGCTAACAGTTCTGATCGATTGACCATCGTGTTAGTGCATTTCGAATCGCCTTAGGCAGGTGCCTAACTGCCACCTTAGATTTAAGCAGGCAGTTTTTAGACTGCCGCGTTTGCCTGTTTTTCTTGTAATGGTTACAACCTTTCTAGTATCATGCCTTTCTGGCGTCATAGATGGTTGGAGAAAAAATCATCCACACCGGGCCGACCTGTTACAAGTCAACATGCATTCAATACACATGGGGCTCACAAATAAATACTAGCATATTCACTTGTGATAGATGACCCAATTCGGGGTGTACAATTTTGTCTCCAGCTCAACGGGACTAGAAACCGCAAAATCTTTATCAGTAGCAATTTTCTTTGGTAAGTTTGCACTGTTGGGCCTTCCTTTTGGCCTAAGGCAAATCATAAATGCTCTCATGTCGACTTTGATGGCACAGTTCAGAAAATGGAAATAATGGAATTGGATTCACTTGAGACTTTCAAATTAGAGTAAAATATAGAAACCTCCTCGAGGTTTCTAAAAATCATCAAAATCTCCCTTGAAGTTTTACTTTAACAAAAACCTTCTTTATATTTTTTAAACCCACAGTAACCTCCCTTCCATCGTTATCCAGTAAAAAAGACCTAGAAGTTATGAAATTGCCCACACAATTTAAATGTCAGATTTGCATTTCT
This sequence comes from Nelumbo nucifera, assembly GCF_055504915.1. NCBI lineage: Eukaryota > Viridiplantae > Streptophyta > Magnoliopsida > Proteales > Nelumbonaceae > Nelumbo > Nelumbo nucifera. The sequence goes on from NC_142653.1 coordinate 55,277,821, forward strand.
AAACTTCACTCAAACTAGCAAGTTTATAAAGTAAAGTTACTTTATTCTTTTTCATTATAACCAGGGTAAATATTTTAGTTGAATGTTAAAAAGTTCTTTGTAGGGGTAAATCTCCAACCAATTGATAGATATAAAGGTAAAATGAATATTTTCAAAATAACATAATGCATTAGCCAACATTTTCCATTTGAGAAAATAATATAAAGAGGTAACTGTAGGCTTTAGGTTTTTGTTGAAGTAAAACCTAGGGGAGGTTTTAATTTTCAGAGATTCTGAATTGTAGAATATGGGATAGATTTGCAAGAGAAAAAGGTAGCTGTCCTCAAATTGATTCCTGAACAGGTCCAAGTAGGCTAAATTTGAAAGAGATCCAATGCTCTCGGGAATGATTGAAAGCATAATAATTTTCCAACGATTCCAGATTCCAGATGATACGTACCGTTGTTAAAAGCCTGTGCTGGGCTTTTTCTGGGCATAGTTTTCAAAATTGGATCGGACCGAAAAAATTGGGAATTGGTCAGGTGATCGGTTTTGTTTTTTCTTAAAAATCGGATTTTTCCTCAAAATTATTGATTTTGACTGTTTTTTATTTTTTAAAAATTCTTTAAATTTTTTTATTTTTTGTTAGAACAGTCTGAGCATTCGATTCGAATGGTGGGACTGTTTGACCCGATAACCAAATCCTAACCGATTTGATCTCCAAGCCGCCTTTAAAAACTATGGTTCTTGAAATGATTGAGAAGACGACTATTAATCAAGGGATGCCATTAGTAGACCCTCAAACCAAAACCATGCAAACTACAACTATTTCCAAATTAATTATCAAGGGATGAAAGAGAGGAGGACGCCATTGACGCTGCTGTAGCCATTTGTGTGAATTCTTACCAACATCAATTATCAGCCCCATTTTTTATGGAGTCCGGATCTGTTCTTACAGAGTGTTTTTACACTTATCTCACAGCATGTTTTGGTATAATATTGGGAATATATCTTATGTTTGTATTTATCATATTCATGAGAAGATATTCTTAATACACGGTGGGATGTGACTGTGAGATCCATGTGAGGACCGCTATGTGAGTAGCAGATCCCAATTCCTTTGAATAGTCTTCGGCTTCTCTAAAACCACAAGAGTGAACCCATTAAATGCATGCAGGTCACCTCCACCCATGAGTCTCCACGATTGATTTGGAATATATCATTACTTGTAACAGGGTGAGGGTGAGCTTGTATATATGTAAATGGCGTGATTATTGGATGTAGTATTTTCAAATGTGGTCAATGTTTTAATGGTTTTCATTGGAAAATATATATTCATTTCAATTCTTCATATGATCCATAGAATACAAGATTTTGCATTTTACAAATAAAATAATACAAAATACAAGATTTTACCTTTATAATAAATAATGGGCACTATAATATAAAAATAAAGGGTTATGCATGTTAAATGCAAATTTTAATAATTTTTTTTTCAAGAAAATGCCTCTAAGCCAATTCATTAATCAACAAAAGACCGAGTTATAATACAAGGCTTCAACCTCCACTAAATGCTTGATACAATATTCGTGGGGACCAATTAATGGATCCATGCCTTCACGTACACGCTAGACCCCAAAGCTGTGCTTTGGAGTCAAGGTCTTCTTATAAGTAAGTCCCTTTAATGTTGGTCCATAATTTTGTTGACAATGATATTTTGTACGGGTACCATTCAAGTTGACCCCTAAATTAGAATTTTACGATAACTCGGTATGGCCTTCGGGTTGAGCCCACTCGACAACAGCCCAACCTGAGCCTGTCCAAGTTGTTCCCCTTAATATTTTGGTATTTAAGATAAAATGTAAATTTACTATAATAGCCTTCACCTACTTCAACCTCATTACAAGAAAACGTTATTTGGTGACGTTTGATTCACGATGTTTATTAAAAACGTCGTTAAAATTAAGATAACATTTCCATGAACTTTAAAGGGGAGAATTAAATTTACTAAAAACGATGTTTACTAAAAATGTAAATTCAAGCCCTTTCACCTTTAAGTTTCCGTTTGTTTCCGGGTAGATTGAAGGGGAGAGTTGGTCAACACGACCTATTCACCAAAAATCATGTATTTTCTTTCTGGGAACCGTGGATGCCATAGTAATTATTTTTTCATTAAATATCATTAATTAAACCATAATTTTAAATAAATTTCAACAATAGTTAAATATTGGTATTAGTAATTTGTTGATATTTTTTTCACTAGATATCAATAATAATTATTGCATTTATATTAATTACTTATTGTATTTTTGTTATAAATTTATTTTCAATAATTGCGTATTTTTTCATAAATAATCAATAATTATTGGAGAATAAATTATTGTTATTTATTGGAGAATAGATTATTAATTTAACTGAAATTAGTAGTATTCATTGGTTGGTTCATTATGGTTGTAGATTGTTTGGGCAACCAAATCGACTTGGTCAAGTTGGGAGCTGGTCACCTGAAATCGATCGACCATTAGACAAAACAGGCCAACTCGGGTTGTATCAATGTGGGTCATTTTTTATTTTAGTTAGTTGGTTCGAAACATTTAAACTTAAAAATAAATTAAATTTATAAATTAGATTGAAAAAATTAAATTTAATTTAAAAAATTACAATAGTTTTATTAAAATATAAATTGAAATATTTAAATTTACAATATAAATATTGTAGACTAAAAAATATGGGTATTTCCCCACTTTACCCTATTAAAAAATTATATATATATATATATGATTTTGGTAAATTTACGAATGGTCAAACCAAAAGTGACTGGAAATATTAGAAAGCCAACCATATCTCAGGTCAAGCTGGGTTGGGTTGATGAGTTTCAATGGTTTGATGCACAACCCTATCTTAAATATATCATTATTATTTTTGTATTTTAGAAAAATGATTAAAAATAGTATATAAAATATAAATAATTATTAATTACTTAAAAAATTAAAATACAAAACAATTATCTACTTTTATGTATTTCTGTTGTATAACGTTTGCTTAACAAAGCCTTGCCAATGCACGGGTCCCCGCTAGTTCCAATTCCAATTTCCATTTAAACTAAAAAGCTATAAAAAATAGACCATTCGGGTTCCCGTTCCAATTCCGAAGAATTCTGATTCCAATTCTGGCCACCAACCAAATGCAGCTTAAGTATTAACTTGGAGCTCTAATTGTATTGTTAATTAACATTCGAGGTATCTCTTCATGCATTCCAAACCGTTGATCTGGAATACCTTCTTCATGAATGAATGGAATCCAGCAGCCTTAACCAACATTTGAATTGTTTAAGATTAAAGAATGGAATCAAGCAGTCTTAGTTATTTAGTTATCCAAGATACTAAGTAGCATCCCCCAAGTAACTCGCAGAGGTCTCTTCTCCACGAGGAGCAACAAGAGGCTGTGCGCTGTGTTTTACAACCATTGGATAGGAATTTTATGATTTGATAAAATACAATAGGTTTGACATTTTAGTCATGTAGGGCTCCATAGATGTAATAGAATTTTCATTTCCTATTGATAAATGAAGCAACCCTTACGTGGGTAAGACGGCTAGATTTTTCTGGAAAACAAAATGATGCTCCAAAATAATTAACGACCTCACTCACATTATATATCATCATATTCAGTCTTTTACAGCTTCCATCTTAATTATATTCTTGCATGAACATGGATAGATTCATTTGCCTTGCGCTTCTCTTCTTGTTTGGATTCATTGCAAACATCAAGTTTAGCTTCTGTTATGTGGAGTTAAATGCGGGTTGCATCGATACAGAGAAGACAGCTCTTCTCAGCTTCAAGAAGGGACTCGATGATCCTTCAAACCGACTCTTTAGTTGGGATCTAAATGGCGAGAAGGATTGTTATAGGTGGATTGGAGTCCTCTGTGATAATACAACCAGACATGTTATCAAGCTTGACCTTAGTCATCATTCCTATTATGAATTTGGGTGGTAAAATAAGTCCTTCACTATTGGAGTTGAAACAACTCAAGTACCTAGACTTAAGTGGGAACTATTTTGGAGGGAATCAAATTCCTGAGTTCGTTGGATCACTCAAGAGCTTGAAGTATCTTAACCTCTCAGATGCAGGTTTCGGCATGATGATTCCTCGTCAGCTTGGTAATCTCTCCAGACTAAGCTATCTTGACTTAAGCCGGAATGATTTAGGAGGGACAATTCCGCATCAGTTTAGTAACCTCACTAAATTGATCCAACTCGATCTTGGCGGATATAATAATGGGTTAGAGGTTGACAATCTCCAATGGCTTTCCCGTCTGTCATCTTTGAATTACCTCGACATGAGTCTGGTAAATCTCGCAATGGCAACTGATTGGCTTCAGGTAATAAACATGCTTCCTTCTCTGTTAGATTTTCATTTGTCCCACCGTGAACTTTCTAACATTCCCATTCTTCATCTGGTCAACTTTACATCTCTTTCCAACCTAGATCTTTCTAATAATAATTTCAATTCTTTAAGGAGGATTCCCAATTGGTTGCTTAGTCTTCAGGGTCTTGTTTCTCTTGATTTAAGATACAATTCCATTCAAGATCCATTTTTGGATTCGCTTTGGAACATGTCAAGTCTTAGAATTCTTCGTCTTAGTAGAAATCAATTTCAAGGAATGATATCAGATGCCATAGGTAACCTGACCTCACTAACAGACTTGGACATGAGTGGAAATCAACTTGAGGGGTGGAAACGAAGAACCTGGGAGAACCTTTGCAACTTGAAGCAATTAGATTTATCTCACAACAATTTCAAGGGAGAGATACTTGGACTGTTAATAAATTCATCCCAGTGCTTTATGGATAGTTTGGTGTCCTTAGATTTGGAATCCAACCAACTTTCAGGTCATCTACCCAATGAAGTTGGGAATTTTAAGAATCTCAAGTTCCTTTCACTAAGAACCAACTCACTTTCCGGTCCTATCCCCAAATCTCTTGGACATCTTTCAAACTTGGAAGAACTACACGTCTCTCAAAATTCCTTGAAGGGTGTAGTGTCCGAAATTCACTTTGCTAATTTGACAAGTTTAAAAATCTTGGATGCATCGTCAAATTCATTGGATCTAAAAGTCAACTCCAACTGGGATCCTCCTTTTCGCCTCCAAATCATATTTCTAAGATCATGGAAAATAGGGCCCAAATTCCCTATGTGGCTTCAAACACAGAAAGGTTTGGAAGCACTGGATTTATCTGACACTGGGATTTCAGAAGTTCTTCCCACTTGGTTCTGGAACTTATCTTCCCACATTTCTTATCTAAATATCTCTTGCAATCAAATCATTGGTGAGATTCCCGGCTTAGTGAAAATGGAGTCATTTTGTCCAATCATATTTTTAAGATCAAACCGTTTTAGTGGTCCACTACCTTCCTTTTCTTCTAATGTAACAGCATTAGATCTTTCCAATAATTACTTTTCTGGATCGATATCCCACTTTCTATGTCGTAAGGTTGAGGGCTCGGTAAATAAGTTGGAATACCTTAATTTATCCGGAAATACTCTATCAGGTGGAATTCCAAATTGCTGGATGAATTGGCCTTTATTGGTACTGATAAATCTGGGGAACAATAATCTAACAGGGAATATTCCAAGATCTATTGGCTCCCTCACGCAGCTTCTATCATTGTACCTGCGCAACAATAATCTCTTCGGAGAAATACCATCATCATTGCGAAATTGCACCTCGCTGAATGTTCTGGACCTTGGGGAAAATGAATTGTTTGGAAGAATACCGCAGGGGATGGGACTCGACCTATCAGATCTATGGGTTCTCGATCTGCGGTCAAATAGATTTAATGGAAGCATTCCTTTGGAACTCTGTCAGCTTGTTTCTTTGCAAATTCTAGACCTTGCAGACAACAATTTATCAGGGACCATCCCACATTGTTTCGGAGATTTTAGTGTCATGGCCGAAAAGCATGACACAATTGACATCTCTTATTATTATTCTTCTTTTTATTATTCTGATTTTGGAGACGAAGTATGGTGTATGTTAAGAGGCAGAAAGGCTAAATATAGTAGCACTCTAAGACTTGTAACCAGCATGGACCTTTCAAACAACTGCCTATCAGGGGAGATCCCTAAGGAACTGACACGTCTCATCGGACTAATGTCATTGAATCTGTCACGAAATCATTTGACAGGAAAGATACCAGAGGAGATCGGTGACATGGGAAAATTGGGAGTATTGGAAATACTTGATTTCTCGGTAAACAATCTTTCAGGTGTAATTCCCCAAGGCATGGCAAGTTTAACTTCTTTGAATTTCTTGAAACTTGTCATATAATAAACTGTACGGAAAGATTCCATCGAGCACTCAGCTGCAGAGCTTCAACGCTGACAGTTTTATGGGCAACCAAGGACTTTGCGGACCTCCACTCACTAAGGATTATTGTATTGGAGATGGCATATTTCCAAAACCAAGATCAAATGATGACAGCAGTAGGGGGAGGAGAGATTTGTCTGAAACGGAATGCTTCTTCCTCAGTATGGCAATTGGATTCGTGGTGGGCTTTTGGGCTGTTTTTGGTCCAATTCTGTTCAATAAGTCATGGAGACGTTCATATTTCCATTTCCTGGACAGTATCAAAGACAAATGCTTTGCTTGACCTACTGAGTGGTGACCAGTTGGTACGTTTGCTTGGTAGTCCCAATATGCGGATTCGAATCCCGCTATTACCACTTATCTTAAGTCTGCGAGTTGTTGATGACGTGCTTGAACTAGTGGCCTGCTCATCTTAGTAGACCCGGTCCTTATTGAACTGTTGCAGGAGTTATTGATTTTCTATTTTTGATAAATACCAGTTGCATGAATTTATGACGTATAATTTGTATGTGCTTTGCTCTCTGTGGAGTTTTATTAGGGCTGTCAATGGGTTGGGTGACTTGGGTCCAACCCAATCTGTTTCTCATTATTGTTTCAGAATCGTTTATACCCAGTCTCGAACCGATTCAGACCAGATTGGTTAATATTTTCAATAGTTTATTCTTATCAGATCCACAGGGTCAAGTCTGATTGTCCCAAGAACCAATCAATTCGGTTCTGAATTTAAAATTATAGGCTCTGGAGGGTTTTGTTCAATTCTGGTTTCTCATATTTCTTTTCGGGTCAGTTCTAGTTCTATCTAGACCCGATCTTTTAATTTTAATGAATAATTATTCAAATTATGCTTCTATGTCTGTATTTGTTGATAACTAGAAATGATCGTGAAAACCCTTGAAATTTAAGGTATAACGATGGTGCAAATCGTAAATTGAGGTGTTATCCGCCGAGGTAGGCCCAGGCCCAGCCTATAATCCTTGTCGGTGCAAAACATAGGCATACGACCAGCCTGGCCCGGCCCATGATATGTGCCTTGAATTGCCTTCTCTTCTTTGTTACCCTTTTTCTTTTCTCTAAATTTCCATGAAGTTTAGATCCATGAATTGCAAATAAATTAATCGAGAATTGTAATTGCAGATATATTTTGCCGGTAATCTTCTGAGAAGCAAATTATATTGGTTGAGTACAGCATTTGAATAATCTTTTATGCTGAATGGAAAAGATACAAAAATGAAAGAGGTGTTCATTTTAGAAAGTAATTTGAAAACAAATTGTTTTAATATCATACTTCTTTTATTGTATCAGTCCATGACACAAAATGATTTCTATTGAGGGCATATGGGCTTTTAAAACCTGCAACTGGTGGGAAGATTCAGAAATCTGAATCTGGCCCATTTGTCGCTCCTGGGTTGAAGGGAATCTTATATACAATAATTTAATAAATATATAATTAGGGATGATAATTAATAATTACTGTTATTATAAATATTGTTACTAACTAGATATTTACTTTAATTTACAAAGACCCCTCCAATTCTATGGGGTCTGTGACAAAGATCCCCTTGCACTTTGTTTTGCGACAAAGACCTCCCTGTACTAAGACAAAGACCCCCTTCCATTGGCCTTCATCCAAACTCCCAAAAAACCATTATAATGTTTTTTAATTCCAATATTACCCTTGTAATAGCTATTTAGACAATTAAAAAGAAAAAACGCTGTTCATCTTCCCTGACTTCATGCAGCAACGACAGTAATCCCCTCTACCTCAGATTCCATCACATTCCTTCTCTCTCTCTCCCTCTCTCTCTTCTTCCCCTTTCCCTTTCTCTCCTCCTCTTTATTCTTCCCACTTTCCTCTGTTTTCTGTCCCAAATCCTTGTCAGAGGTTGATATGGAGCTTGCTTCACAGCTTTGAACATTTGTTAACACTAAATGTAGGTTCATAATAGGGGATTTCTCCGAGGTCCCACCTACTCTTCGGAACTGCAACGCTGTTTGTCAATATAAGAAACTAAAAGAAGGGGTACAAACAGAGTCTGCAGGAAGAGAGAACAGAATTTCGAGCCTTAACTTTGTTGTCAATATAAGAAACTAAAAGAAGAAGCAATTGGGGTTCAGTTTAACATTTAAGACCAGCATAACAAGAATAGAAGATTGGGTTAAAAACAAGGAGGTTGAAATTTATTTAGATTAGATAAAGTGAAAGCAACACAGGAGCAGCTTTTAGTCAGCAGAGGAGAATGTGAATGATGGGACTTGTAGACATTTTAAGTTGAATGCAAATCAAATGACATATCTGGAAATAGAAACAAATAAACAACCTAGACAGTGAAAAAGAAAACAAAATCGTTCTTCCATTCACTTACTCGCACTGGTTTAAATACACAATTTTCTAACCAGCTGTTGGAGGGTTTGGGCAATATCTGGATTTTGGAGAGAAGTCGAGAACCGAATCTCGATGGAGAAGAAGGAACGGAATTAGACACTGCAACGAGCTGTGACTGCTATGGCCGAGAGGAACGGAAAACAGAGGAAAGAGGGAAGAAGAAAGTGAAGGGATGAGAGATCCATCCTATGGACGCCCAAAGATTGCGGAATAAGGGGCGAATTTCAAAAATTTTATCTCTCCCTTCAACTGGGAATCGTATTCCCTATTTAGAAAATCATATTTTCAAGGATCAATCTTGAACCATAAATTGAACCAGATCTGAACCAAAAGGAGTGGGAGAGGATAATACCTGATACGGAGAAATACTATCTCCCAATGGAGGTGTTCGCGCCCAAGGAAGGATCCAAAATCTGCTCCCACTGAAGATGGCGCAGTGCAGGGTGGAGCAGGATCAGCAACATTCTTCAAAAGAACTTGATCCTTCGTAAGGATCAACTGGACGACTTGAGTACAGCTCCAACCAATCTTTTCACAAAAGATTGAAATCAAGATCGAATCTTGATTGCTCCCAAGAACTGAAGATCGAACTGAAGGAATGGCAATGGCAGGAAGGTGGCGGCAGGAGAAAATTCACAGTATGCAGGAAATCTCTCAATCTCTCTTTCTTTAAGAGAAGAATGCTGTTGATGATATTGTGTCTTGAGGCTGCTGCCCCCTTCCCCTTTTATAATCTCAAAGGGATCAGCTCCTAATCAGATTAGGAGTTGCTAATCCAAATCATATTTGGGTTAGAAGTCCCTTAGTGATAAGGGATAATCCTTATCTTATCTGCAAATCAGATCAGCTGTCTCCTAATCTAATTAGGAGGTTTCCAGATCTAAATCTTATTTAGATCTTGGACTCTCTGAGTGGATAGGGTCTAAGCCCAATCCTTTTAGCTGACCCACTTCAGAATTCGCTCCCTTTAAATGACTGATCAAATCAGCCCAGTTCGAAATGGGCTTAAGGCCCATTAAGGTTATGTACTCAAAAACCTTCCAAATTGCTGCCTAGTTGGGCTTCCTTGTATGGCGTGGGACCCAAGCATTGATCTACACATCAGCCACATGGGTTCAGCCCAGCCTTTGTTACAAGGCCTAGCCGAATGCACTGCTGAAGACAGTGTACCCCCTGAAACCCATCAAATGAGCTCTATGGGCCCAACACTTACACTAAGTGGTCCCTGGGCCAAGCCACCTTGTAACACCCAAGGACTGTGGGCAGATGCAAGATTAGCCCATCAGGTGTTATCCTCAATGGTCTTACACTTAACCTCTCAGCCTATAATGATCATACACTGCCCGACAAGAGAGGACCTCTCCCTCGGCTGCAAGGAACAGTGTTGCACTCTCCACTTATATGGATCCCGGGAATTAAAACCTTCTTGCAAACAATTTAGAAACCATACATATATACTTTTATATCTTATATAAAATATATTTTGCAAAACAAATCTCAACGGTTGAAATCGGCTGCCGGCAGTCTTGGTTTCCATCAGTGAGAGTGCATCCCCAATCATTACCTTTGTCCGACAAAGGGGCTGATCCTGTCACTATGATCACCCACTCAGATGAATTCTCGGACTGTCCCAACATACCCAGGTTTTGACCCCCGCTAAGGATCTCACTGATTGGTACATCAAAGACAGCCCAATCCGACACCTAGTGTAGTATCATAATCGAGTCTAGGGGTCGGGTGTAACTTTCCAGTTTTGCCCATCAATCTCCAAGGTCCAGGGCAATACTGGAAATCTGGTCCAGTTCAAAGATTCAATTAATCCTACACTGTATGTGCTTAGGGTCTCACCCTGGCAGCTGAGACAAGCCACCCCAACCGACTTGGTGGCACTACAGTGTCAGCCTTGTCAGGATAGGTCTCCCCAGACCGACCCACTGGCTGTGAACATTCTAAACTAACACGAGTCTCATTAAGTGTCCAGTTTAAGGGTATTACACAGAAACATACCAAGGGAACATGAATCAAATATGTATCTTTATTTATTTACAATAAACTCATAAAGTACATCATTCTAATTGAAGCTAAGGGCATACAAAACTGTCTAACAGAAAGAGGAGTGAAAGTGGAAGGGGAAGAAGAGAGATCAGGGGAGAGAGAGAGGGAAAGAGAGGGAGAGAGAGAAACGTAAACGAATCTGAGGTAGAGGGGATTACAGCCATTGCTGCTTGAGGTGGAGAAGATGAACAGTGATTGTCTGAATAGTTATTACAAGGGTAATATCGGAATTAAAAATACTATAATGGCCTTTTAGGACAGAAGGATAACGGAAGGGGGTCTTTGTCTCACGATCATAGTACAGGGGGTATTTGTAATTTACCCAAATTAAAATTATGAATATTGTTATTAAAAGATACTATTAATAAATTTAGTAACCCGGTTTTAATAATTACTGATTATTATAGTAATTTAATAAATATATAATTAGTGATTATAATTAATAATTATTGTTATTATAAATATTGTTAATAAATAGATATTTACTTAAATTTTACTTTAAGTTAAAATTATAAATACTATTATTAATAAATACTGTTAATAAATTTAGTAATTATTGTCATATTAAAATTATTATTAAAAGTATTGTTATTGATTATTTAATAAAATATTATAATTATTGACTATTACTGATAAATACAGTTAATTTAATTTAATTTTGGTAATTATTAATTTAATGAATATCGTTAATAAATCCTATTCATAAATTTAATAATTATTCTTATATTAAAAATAACTAAATAATATTATTAAAACTATCATTAATGATTATTTAATTAAATAGTATAATTACTTACTATTGTTGACAAATGTTCTTAATAGTGTTCTGACAACCAACGGTTTGACTATTCGATTCGAATGGATCGTCTTTTCTGACAACTAAAATTACAAGCAAAAAATTATGGAACCATTCTCTGGCCACCGGTTTTTAGGTCAATGGGTCGATCATTTAGTTCGAACGGGCAATTTGTTTTGATAACAAAAGTTATAGGCAAAAAATTGAGTTTGTGAGGCCCATCCTGTTTTTGGATTGATGGTTTGACCATTTGGTTTGAACGAATGGCCCATTCTAATGACAAAAAAAAATATAGGAAAAAATTTATAGAACCGCTTTGGCCACTGGTTTTCAAGTCGACAGTTCAATCGTCCAATTCGAATGGACGACCCATTTTGACAATAAAAATTACAAGCAAAAAAATTTGAGTGTGTGAGGTCCATTAAGAAGTATCATACATGTTATATTATTCGAGCATGTGACTCATACGACCCAAAAATGGAACTATTCGAGCCATTGGTTTTTGGGTTGATAATTAGACCATTCTGTTTGAACGGACGACCTGTTCTGACAAAAAATTAAAAAAATTAAGAAAAACAGCCAAAAACCATTGAACGGGTCAATAGGTTGATGGTTTGACCACTCAGGTCAATGGGTCATTGATTGATTCAACAGTTTATGGCCAGGGATCGGGATTGGGGTAAAACGGAACTGATTGCCTAGATGGTTTCTAATTAAAAAAATAAAAAAGAAACGAATGACCCAACAACAAAAATTATAGGCAAAAAATTGAGTGTGTGAGGTCCACTAAGCAGTATCATACGTGTTATGTCATTCGAGCATGTAACTCATACAACCTGAAAATGGAACCGTTTTGGCCATTGATTTTTGGGTCAACAATTCGACTTTTCAGTTCAAACGGATGGCCCATTCTGACAACAAAAATTAAAAAAAATGACTAAAAACCATTGAACGGGTCAGCAGTTTGACCGCCTAGATTAATGGATCATTGACTGATTCAATGATTTTAGCTAGGGACCGAAATTAGGATAAAACGGAACCAGTTGCTTGGATGGTTCCTAATTAAAAAAAAAATAGAAAGCAGCCAAAAACCATTGAATAGATCAATGGGTCAATGATTCAACTGATTAGGTCAATGGATCATTGACTGATTCAATAATTTTTAGCCAAGAACTAGGTCAAGGAGTCAACGGATCGACGATTGCATCCCTCCGCCAGTTCACTTTTGCTATGACAGTGTAAAGCTAAAAACCCTAAATCAAGGTGTTTGATGTATTGTAATCATCTCAGCAAGAGGTTATTTCATCAAATTCAAGGTGGGGCATTGTAATCAATTTGAACTTCCTATCTACAAAAACTCTACCCCAGCTAGGATTTTCTTCCCAAAAGAACTTTACCCACCTTCTGGTCGTCTCTCTGACACAGAAGATTCGAAGTCTTTTAGTCTCAACTCAAGCTGTCCAAAATAGTAGTTAGACATCACTGTGCATTTGCTTGGAAATGACATTAGACTTCTTAAGTCTTAGACCTTAAGGCCTAGTTTGTTTGCAATGCAAATTCATTTGCACCGGTGCAAATTAATTGAATGCAAATTCTGTTTTATTTTTGGTTTAAAAGTGACACTGTTTTGTCTGTTTAAAGTGTAAATGGAGTAAAATAAAACCTAAGACTATGTTTGGTTTGAAGGAAAAGGAAGGAAAAGGTATGAAAACCTTTACATTCTCTATCTTTCCCTTCCTTTTCTTACCTTTTCCTTCAAACCAAACATAGCCTAAATGAAAATAAAACCCAAAGTAGAGATGAACCAGAATTTGCACTCTCATATATTTGTAATGCAAATGAAATTGCATTCCAAACCTACAACGCGGAAAATGTGATCAGTTATTGACTTCATGGTCAAGATCGTCTTCTTTTAATAATCAAGAAAATTAAAAGAAAAAAATTAATAAAATAGTCAAGGTCTTCTTGCCTGGATAGTCTTTATGCCTAAAAGGCAACCTATATTGTCCAAAGACGATAGATTTTGGAAGAATTTAAGAAGCATTATCAGACTTTTATAATCTAAGTTCATTTGATATCTAGTCACACCTGATTAGGATGGTCCACCCCATAATTCATGGTTGCTAATGTTTCTTTCAGATTGGAATAAATGCATGCACCATCTTGGTATGTAGAATAGTACTGGACGTCATGGTAGATTCAAGCTAGTTAAACATATTTGTTCCTCGTTTTGATACATTAGCTGCTCCTCATACGTGATTTTCAGCCTAAGATCTTATTCTTCCTAGTATGAAAGTTGTGAAATATGTGGCTTAGATAGGGAGTTGGCAGGGACTGGGCTTACTGGGCTTTTGAACAACTATGGGCTTGGTTTCAACTATCTCTTGAGCTGATTGGTTGGATTTGGTCCTGATATTCAGGTCCCTTAGACAGTGGACTACATATTTAGGTGGTCCATGTGATTTAAATAGAATAAGTCTCCTTTTAAATCACAAAATTCATCTTTTGTAGTAATTAGCAGGGCACGGTAAAACCTGATGTTCAATATGATGAGTCGATGACAGAAGGGATTTAAAGAAAATGTGGGCTTTGTTATCTAAGAATAAAGCAGAGCAAGTCCCCACTTTCCTATTTAGCAAATTCCCTTGCTTCAAATCTGTTATAAGTTTTAACTTGTTGAATGGTAGATACTTGCATCAAAGATATGTGTTCCTAGTCTAAAATGTTTTCTGCATGCTAAATCAGTAGAGTCCTCATCTCCTAGTATCTAAACTTAACCAGTGTTGAAACTTGAAAGCTCACCAAGCCACATTTTATTATTTTTCCTACTTGGTATACGAATTGGAATATTGGTTTTTTTTTTTCATAAATTCTTTCCTTGTTCTGTCTCTGCATCATTCTCCCCCAATTCAAAAAATTTCATCCTCGAGTTTTAAAGAAAGGAAGAATCAGCAATTGCTTCACATTGTGTGCTATAGGCCCGATACTATGGATCACAACGGTGATGAAATCAGCATCATAAAAGATCATCTTTTGGTCTATGGAAATCACTGTATGAATGTGATGAAACTCTTCTTGATCTATAATCAAAACTTTAGAGAGACTAATTGGTAGTCCGTCATTACATTCTTGTTGAAGTTGTTCCTCGAGGAATTAGTTCACTTCTTTAGGTGTTTCCTTCGTGGGCTTGGAATGAGATACTGTAGGTTCAATAACAGATGGGGAGCCATCTGTTATTGACTTGCAGCCTCTGCAATATGAACATTGGAGGAAATTTTATGCTGAAACTATTGTTGCATAGTAGGTGGAATAGAGGGAAGCATTGGAACAATGGGCTGAGAATTTGATGTCAGAGAAGTAGGCTGGGACACTCCATTAGATGTAGCATTTGAAAATATTGCATCAATAACAATACCCTCTCTATAAGAAAGGCATCCAACTTGGTATTTAAAATGTCAAGTTTGTCATCTACTACAACAACTTTCTACTCCAAAGAAGTGACTTTAGATGCAATAGAGTCAATTCGATCAAGGAGAACAAAAAACTTCAAAGAATACAACAAATTGGAGAGAAAGAAATGGACCCTTCCTAGTGAATCTGTATAGTAAAACATAATTTCAACTTTCTGTACATTTCTTGGTGACTTGATTCATAAGAAATGCCAGATTATAGTTTACAAAAATTAATGTTGTCATTTCTATATCTTCAATTCTGAGAAGTTTAATTTCCAAGGTGCATTCACTTCTTTATTTGTATCAAGATTTATGAGTTGGGTGGATCATGGATATAGTTTTGGATATGGATATATAGATCATGAATTTGGATTTGCATATGAACAATGCATTTGGATTTGATCATGAATATCAGTTTGGATTGAGTTTGAGATTGGGAATGGATATGTGCAAGAATTATGGGTTTGGACCGAACAATGGACTGTGACTTAAGAGTTCCAAAAGAGAAAGGTCTGATTAATGGCTTGCTTAGGGACTGATTCATGAGTCCGAACTAAGTTTGCTGAGAACTGTGTGTTACCATTCCCCGACATCAATTTTATACATTTGTTTTTAAATAGTCTTGTTCATACAGGAGCACAAATTATCCTTCTTATTTTGACATAGCAGCAAGGCCTTTTAGCAGTTATACATCATTTTGGGGTGGGCTCTTGGCACCTAATCTATCTAAGATATGCCTCACAATTTGTGAGATGCTGCTTCTTACCTTTGAAGCTCACTTCTAGAGACTCCAATGCTAGGAACCACCCATAATGCTGGTAATTGGGACTGAACCATCATTTACCAGAATATTAGTGATAAGTGATTACACCCTCATGTGCTAAATTCATCCTGTATATGTACTGATCATGCTTGCATATTGCATGTATCCATTTTCATAAGTACATTTTCTGACTACCATATGGTTTCTTCCACTATCCTTAACTTTTGTACATTTTTCCCCGTTTTCGATTCAGATGTTAGAACATACTTTCCAAAATATTCACAACTGAAACTGCATCTAGAACATGGAGTAATATCAAATTCTCAAACAGATGCCTTGAGATTTAGGGGTTTGATCTCTGCTCCATCCAAGAAGTGGACAATATGTTCTGCTGCACAAACTCAAACATTAGTTTTGGGTGATGAACAAAGGAAAATGTTGGAGTCATGCAAACAAACTCTATCTACATTCAAATTCAGTGGCAAAGGAAAATGCAGAGAATGTTGTTCTGAACTTTGAATTTTGAGTTCTAAAAATTATCAAATATCCATTTTGACCCCATATATTAGAGTTTTTGTTTGTCTTTTTGAGGGTATCATTGAAAAACAAAAAATTGTATGATTGCACTTTAAGAGATTAGAGATAAGAAGAAACGAACAACTATTTTTCTCTTAAAATTAAACGAATCCTCTTAAGAGATAAGAGTTAAGAGGAAACGAACATGCCCTTAGTAATTGACAATTGCAACGATCAGATTAAAAAATTTTACTTTACTGGGGAAATTGTGTGTGTGCATGCGGTACAATGGAGGATTGCTTTACGGGTGAGAGTGTTGCTTGATGACAATAGGTAAGTTTTTTGTTAGAGTCTTATTAAACTGCCATCTCTCCATCTGCTGGACCTTTTTAAATATATTTGTGTTTTCTAAGTATTTGGAAAGAGTTGAGAATCAATACTGAAGTTTGGAACAGAAATGGTTCATGTGATTGAGTCATTGTAATTGCTGCTTATGCTTATTGTTTTATATATAAATAAGCTTTAGAATGGTTTTTTATATCAAAGACGTTAGTTAATCTAGGGGTGTCAATTGGACTGGATTTGGTCCAATGTGAGTCTATTACAAATAGATCAGGTCCAATCCAATCCAATGAATATTTTGGACCATTTTGGACCGGTCTAATTCAACGTCTAGACTGTCCAACTATTCAAATTTATTTTAATTTAGGTTGGTTTCAATCCAAATCGAGTTCATTGACACCTATATTTTATCTTATATCAATGTACCAGATATTGACTTAATCCAACCCAATCCAATATAAATTTATTAGAGATGGTCCAGGTCCAATCCAATCTAATAAATAATTTGGGCTGGATTGGTCCAATCCAATATGTCATTTTGGTTCGTCCAATCCATCCAAATTGATTTTAGACTGGATGGGGTCCAGTCCAAAACCGGTCCATTGACACCTTTAAGTTAACCCATGCCAGTCAATTCTAAATGTTTTTTTAATTACCCATTTTTGGTGTTTATTTTGAAGAGTGATGTTCAGATGTGAGTACTGTTACTGAATAACCCATGAAAAATATTATATAATTTGTTCATCACTAATTGGCTCAAAACTAGAAAAGAACTACTTTTGTTGTATGAATATTCAAGCCATTGAATAATAGACATGTTAAGGTTCTGGTTTATTAATATGAGCATTCCCATCAAATAATTAAACTTATAGAAATGATATGGTAACCTCAAATAGAACGGAGAACTCAACCGATGTTCTATGCCTCGTTGTTGGACCTTTTTCTTGGTGTCTTGTTTTGAACTCTTCCTCTTTGCCCGGTGGTGTGGTTAGGGGTACAACTTGGGCAGGCTTGGATTGGGCTCTTATCTAAATTTCAATGGGTCCGACCTGAAGGCCTGAATATTTTAATTGAACCTTAATTAGTTTGGAAGGAGTACAAGTACAAATATAAATAAGGAAAATGCAAAACCTTGTATTTTGTATTATTTTTTATATATTTATATTGGTACAGTTGTACTCTTTCTAAACTGAGCCTTAGGTTTTGTAGTTTTTTGTTCCATATTTTTGCTCGATAGCTATTAGCTCCATATTTCATGACCTTTCATGAGAAACAACCTTTGGGGGCCCCTAATCAGATCTTTCAAACAGGATTACTTCTCGAGACCTCAGTTCTTTTAAAACTACCTGAACAAAATGTTCACCCTGGTTAAATCACCTCATAGCCAATCATCATTTAACTAATAGAATTTTATTGAGATTGCAATTAGAATGTAAGGCAACCCACAGACAATTAGTAAAATGAAAAGCATAGTTTATTAAACAAGATCAAGTCTTATATTGAATGTAACAACGTATCACCAAACAACACCACAAATTTATATTTCAAGGCCAGTCAAATGGCATAGTGAAATTGCATTGAAGGGTTTAGGCAATGAATACCGGTGGCCACTTAGTTCCTGGGAAACCTTTTGCATGGTTGGTCGATTCCTTGGATTGGAATGTAAGCATGCAAGTGCCAAGCTTGTCACAAAATCCACATCCCGCACAATCAATTCATCTAAGAAAGGGAGGAAACGCGCATCTAATACATCTTTCAATAGTATATCCTTTGTACTTGATGATGATAATGAGGAGAGGAGTTCTCTTGGATGCTTCCCCATTATTATTTCTAGTGCCACCACTCCAAAACTATAAACATCACATTTTTCAGTCACTTCCATAGTATAGGCCAATTCTGTATGAATAATTAAATAAAATGGATAAGTACATAAATAATAAAATAAATAAATAAGTTGATAAATGAATATTGCATGTGTCATTTTGAAAACTCATGAGAAAATTTAGGTTCAAAGTAATTGGAGAAATTGTCTAGTTTCCATACATCATAAATGTGTTGAAATCCTAATTTCTCTTTCTATTTGAAAGTATTACTCTCCTATTTGCTTTTAGAAAGCAAGATGAATTTGATTGTATTACAAGAAGAGGTGGATCCTGGTGTTCTCAATGAACAAATTGGTAGGGGTTAGTATTCTAGCCTGGAAGCCCAGGCCAGTCTGGGCCTATAATTTCTAGGCCAGGCCTAGGCCCAATACTTTAGGCCCGAGGCCGAGTGTATTTTGTATGTATTATTTTACATTGTATTATATTTTTATACATAATGACCCATATGATATATATAATATAAAATATTACAAATACATTGAATATAATATATTTGTCATTGGCCGAGACTTCTGTAGGCCCATACTTGGGCCATAGCGCCTTGTATCGGGCATATTGTGTCATATTTTTGGATGCCTGATTATCTACCTATTTAAAGGTATTTTTGGAACCCCGTTTTAAGTTAAACTTGGCAATCAAGGCCCCGTTCATTTTTTGGTAAGTTATTTACCCATGTTCTTTTATTTCTCAGGTAAATAAGGTAATAACAATTTTAGTCATAGAAATCCATTATTAAAAGGGGCATTTTTGTCCCATTCAACTTCAAGTGTTAGCAATTTTCCTCTTAGGTGGGAAAGTTATATACCCACCTAGAAGATGGGTATCATTTACCCAGGTAAGTGATACCCAGGAATGAACATGGTCCCCACATTAATCTGAAAAATGAACATGGGATTCTTGATCAATGGGAACTAAAATCCCATTGACCAACTTTCCCCCCTCTCAAAATCCCCAAAAAAGAACACCCCCCAAATGCCATAACAGTACCAAAATCCAAAAAAAAGAAAACCCCCCAAATGCCATAACAGTACCAAAATCCAATAAAAAAAAAGGAGAAAAAAGATAAGCAAAACAGCCAGCACATGACAATCAATTTAAACTACGAGAAAACTTTGAATGACCATGTTGGACTGCTTGGGTTCTCAACTAATCTCCTCCTACATGACACATTAGTTAACTAAGCAATGCATACAGCTTGGGTTCTCACATTTGGTATTCCTTATTTTAAGGACTTAGCTCCTTTTTACTGTTAAATTGCCCCTAGGAACAATGGGTATTTAATTGCAAAAAGGGATAAGTCTTTAAAATATAAGAAATGCCAAATGCAACCTTAGAGTTTTAGACAACCAAAATTTTCCCTCTAGGCTCAGTTTGAAAGTAGTACAAATTCAAATATGTACAGCATAAATACATACAAAATAATTATAAAATATAAGGTTTTGCACTCTTCATATTTGCATTTGTACTCCTTCCAAACTCAGCCCTAAGTACTACTTGAACAATCCCATTTCTTGCAGGTCAACCAAAATTAAATAGAATGTTAACATATCAACGCATACCTGGGGCGATATACCCATAAGTTCCTACCAGTAAAGTCCTATTAGATGAATCAGGATTCAGTAGTCGAGCTGTTCCAAAGTCTGAAACAAATGCTTGGAGTTTTGAATTCAGCAAAACATTATTAGTTGATACATCTCGATGAATTATTGGTGGATTGCAATGATGATGCATGTATTCCAAAGCACGGGCAATACCCTTGATAGCATCCACGCGCTTAACCCAATCCAATTCCACAGCCCCTACATCATTCCTCAAAATGCATGCCAAGCTTCCTCTTTCCATATACTCGTAAACCAGAAACATGCATCTTTTGTCAAAACAGAATCCATGAAGTTTTACAATGTTCCGGTGCCGTATGTTTATTAATATCTCTGCTTCATTTCTAAAACTCTTGGGATAAGCTGGGCTCTCACTTCTGAAGCTATGAAGCTTTTTCAAAGCTACTACGTGACCTCCTGGCAGCTCTGCTTTGTAAACACTACCATAAGCTCCCGTGCCAATGCAGTATTTTATGTGAAAATTTTCTGTTGCTTGGATGATGTCTTCAAATGCAATCTTCCCATCATAATTCCAAATTGAAAATGGATCTCCATTTCTTGCTATTCTTGTCTCAATTTGTGACTTTCTTGCTTTGCCTTTGAAAAGGAGGAAAGCTCCAACAATTGCAAATACGAGAAATGTGGTGCCAATAAGAGAGACTGCAATAGAGATGACAAACTTGCTTTCCTTCTTGCTTTCCTTTTTGCTTTCTTTCTTTGTTGTATTGCATGGTGGAATGCCCCAATGCTCACCACATAAACCTTTGTTGTGATCAAGTAGGGTAAATTCAGGAAGGCCCAAGTCACTAGGTACAGGACCATCCAAATCATTGTAAGATAGATCAATGTATTGGGAGATGGATATTTGTAAATGAAATGTTGGAATTGTGCCTGAAAGTTTATTGTGGGAGAGATTTAGGTTGGTTAAATGTGTCAGATTTCCTAGCTGTACTGGTATCTTTCCCTCGATAAAGTTATTTGCGAAGTCCAGATATTGGAGATTTGCTAGAGCATCAATCTGTAAAGGAATTCCACCAGTCAAATAGTTATTTCCGAAGGAAAGGAACTGTAAAGCAGAGCAATTTGCAATTTGCACCGGAATTGATCCACTTAGTTTGTTCATTGAGAGGTCTAGGTACTGCAAAGCAGAGCAGTTTGCAAGTTGGTTTGGAATTGAACCACTTAGTTCATTTCCTGAGAGGTCTAGGTAGTCTAGATTGGTCAACATACCCACTTCACAAGGAGTATTCCCAGTGAACCGATTGGAATGGAGGTCAAGATGAGTTAGTTTCCTGCGGTTTCCAAACAACTTGGGATCTATTTCCCCTGTTAGATTATTCTCATACATCCTGAGTTGTGAAATTTGGGTGAGATTTGCCAGAGAAAGGGGAAGGGTACCGTCAAATTGATTATATGACAGGTCCAAATAGACTAATTTTGAAAGAGACCCGATGCTCTCTGGAATTGATCCACCTAGTTTGTTCGTTGAGAGGTCTAGGTACTGCAAAGAAAGGTAGTTTGGAAGTTGGTCCGGAATGGATCCACTTAGTTCGTTTATTGAGAGGTTTAGGTGCTGTAGATTGGTCAACATACCCACTTCACGAGGAATAGTCCCAGTGAACTGATTGGAATGGAGGTCAAGATGAGTTAGATTGGACCAGTTTCTGAACAACTCGGGATCTATTTCCCCTGTTAGATAATTCCAAGACATTTTGATTTGTGAAATTTGGGGGAGAGTTGCCAGAGAAAGAGGTAGAGTGCCGTCAAATTTATTCCTGGATAGGTCAAGGTAGGTGAGTTTCGTCCAATTTTCAAACAGATTTGAATCTATTTCCCCTATTAGATAATTTTCAGAGATTCTGAATTGTCAAATATGAGTGAGATTTGCAAGAGAAAGAGGTAGGGTGTCCTCAAACTGATTCCTGGACAGGTCCAAGTAGGCCAAATTTAAAAGAGATCCAATGCTATGGGGGATTTTTCCACGGATCCATTGATTGTGAAGGTCGAGACGGACAAGATTTGGAAAGGAGGAGAAGTTAAATCTGTCAAGCGTACCTTCCAGTCTGTAGTAATCAGAATAATCATGTGTAAAGGATATGTTTGTAATGCTTCCTGCCTCATTGCAATGTATTCCTTTCCATTCACATGGGCTTGAAAGCGTAGTGATGTTCCATGACTCCAGTTGATACCGCTGTGAATCCTCTGTAAGGCTGGATTTCCAGTTGAGAAGAGCTTGGGTTTCTTCGGGGAATGGTTGAGAAGATGCAACTACTACTACAGTACTAGACCCCAAAACCAAAATCATACAAACAACAACCATTTCCAAATGAAGGGACTGAAGGGAGGAGGAGGCCATGGACGCTGATTAGCTCTCAATAGCTCTTCTGAATAAATTATTCCCAACAATGATGATCAGCATCTTCATTTTTTGACCCCGACTTGGTCCTTTGAGTCTCCAATAATTATTAAAGTCAATGTCTCATTATCTTGGAGGGGTTGCAGTTTACTTAAAAGGGCTTAGACTAATCCAAAACCACTAATGATGAACGCTGCATGCTAGGGCTGTTCATAAGAAGGCCAAACCCGACCAAACCGACCAATCCAACCTGAGTCGGCCGGGTTTTCATCAGTACGGGTCGGTTTCGGGTTGTGTAAATTCCTAAACTGATGGTTTGGGTCGGTTTCGGTTTTTATACAAGAAACCGAAACCGACCCGAACCGAACCGACTTAGTTCCTACTTCAAACATGAAGTTTCAAAGCCCATTAAGCCACCTAGTTTTTGAATGGTTGCAAGAAACTTTGGATTAGTGAATAGTGATTAATGAACAATTTTTGTGATTAACTTTTCATTTAAATTTTATCATAGGAGATGGCTGAAATGATGTTCAAATTTATGACTGTTTTTAAAATTAGCAAGATTTTATCACAGGGATGAACTTAGAACCGAAACCGATCCAACCCGACTCAAACTGACCAGGTCGGTTTTGCTTAACACTGGATTGGTTTCGGTTTGTATGTTAGGTAACCCGACCAGGTCGGGTCGGTTAGAAAAACTACAGTAAACCGACCCAACCCGACCCGTGAACAGCCCTTCTGCATGCAGTTTCAAGAAATATGGACACTGTGCAGTTAAATTGTTGTTTTGGGTTTCTACCAAAACATTGTTGAAAACTGCTTATTTAACAATGTATTTACCAAAACATCAGTATCAGTTTTGTCAAGATAAATTCTTTAATTAGGTTTATTCAATGATATATAACCTTTTAAATTAACGTAAGTCTCATAGATGTCCAATTTAAGGATAATTCACAAAAAAAATACCAATTTGAACATAAAAAAAAATAATGAATTAATTTTATTGATTCATAAAACTCAATTAATAGATATAAATCTTATTAGAGTTAAGGGCATATACTATCTAACGTACGTTTGAATCATATGCTCAAGATATATACATCAGTGTGTATTGGTCCATATTGGTTGATACAATGCAATACACACTGGTACCTATATGTATCATGTCAATACACAAGAATGGAATTGTATTATGCCATTCTTAGACGGAACATATCTTATTGATATTTTAAACCTTCCACAAAACTACAAAAGATAAAATAATAGAATCATATATAAAAAACCTCAAAATAGCTCCATTGGTGATAAAATGAGAGAATGTAGATTGATGACAAAACCATCTACAACACAAGTCTATATATCCTACATCCATTTTTCTATGGTCCTTTGTGATAACCAAATAAATATAAACCACATCATTCAAACCTGTGTATAATGAGTACCACTTCTGCGACCATGCATTGCTTTAAAGAATTAACTTTAAAGTAAGGTAAAGTGAAATATCTCCTGATTGATTTTGCTTTAAATGCATGGAAATGTCTCTGCAATGGCTTGATGATCTTCTTTTGAAGTCAACCATTATCCCCCAAACCCTAAAACACGAATGGGATTAGAATTACAAACACGCTTCTACACAAATTCTACAGTCTATAGTGAGACAATAACTCAAACTCAAGTTGAGTAAAATGACTGTTATGGCCCACTATAGCAACATGTGCCTTAAATAGATGCAAGACTAAAAGGACTATTTAAGGGCCCATTTGGTTTGCAGGTATACGGGTTTGGAATCAGAATTGGAATGATCCATTTCAGATTTAAACATTATTTGAGTGGAATGGGAATCCCATTTCCATTCCTCGTGGAATAGCATTTCGTCATTTGAAGAAAAATTGTCATTCCCTCATCCTTCCTTGGGAATGAGAATCCATTCCAGCTGATTCTAATTTCGAATTCAATTCTTATCTAAACCAAATTGGTGAGAGGAATAATTCATTATAATTTTGATTCGGATCCCTGGGAGCTAAATGGATCATAAGTATTTAATGTTAGAACGTAACCAAAGGTATTGACTCTATTGTGGATGTGAAATTTGCCTCCATTTTACAAAGTTCATCAAATGTTTTCGGCACATTATAACTAGGGGTGGCAATTTTTCACCCAATTCGCTGAACCCACCCAATCCACCCAGAATCTAACCCACCCAATTCGCTTATTTACTTGGTGGGTTGTGTGATCAATTCATCACCCAACCCGCCCATTTAAATGGGTTGGGTTGTGGATAACCATTGGATTAACCATCACAGACATAAGTATTAATTCCTAACCTCTTTTTTTTAGTTCTCTTCAATTGAATTAAATAATTTATAATTGATGCATTATTTTTTTATTAATTAGTGATTAAAATTAGTTTTGTCTTGAATAACACATTTCACCCCAACATAAATCCAAATCAATTTGACCCGAGTCCGGATCAGTTCAACGCGATCTAACCCAACCCAGCATATACCGATCCGGGCTGTCCCGAATCTGAAATAGACCCCGGATGGGATGGTTCAGTATCACTTGCTTTGCCCACTTTGGGTCGTTTGGTCCAATCATTATTCACACAGCCTGACTCGACCCAATACAAGCTGTTTCGGATCGGCCCAAATCCGAAACGGGTCGGGCCGGATGGGATCCGAACCCTAAACCCACCCAGCTTGCTTTACCCGGTTTGGATTGTCCGATCTGGTTCGTATCCATACAACTCGACTCGAATCTGGTTTGGTCCAATTTACTTCTCTTGACCCGCTTTGGGCCAATCGGTTCGGTCCCAATCTCGTGCACAAACCTGACATGAGCCAACCCAAGTAAATCCACCCGTGGCTGAACCAGTTCTAAACGGTTCAATCACTCTTGATGTGGTTAGCTCGAAGGCAATTCAATTAGATAGTTCAAGTTGGTCTGATCGGTTTGAACCTAAGTGGTTTGTCAAATCCGAAATCCGAACATAGTTAAATAGCTTTGCTGCTTGTGTAAAAATAACATAGATGTAATGTGATTTGAACCTCCACCACTTATGTAAAGTGCAATTACTATTGCTATTAAGGTATGACCAACTTATTTGTTAAAAGAGAGTTAGTTTTTTGTTTTTAATTACATAAATATAAGATTAATGGGTTTGGGTGGATTAGATTGGGTTAAAGCGGATTTGGGTTGAACTCAACCCATTTAATTTTATATAACTGAATCATTAACAGGTTGGCAGATTATATAAATTGGGTAGAAACTCAACCCAAACCCAACCCAACCCAACCCACCCAATTGCCACCGCTAATTATAATATGTCTTAACAGCATAATCTCTTCATAGATTCTTAGATAAGACTTCTGCATTTTTTCCAAATTATGTGAGTGACATCTGTGAGGTCTATTACCTGAGATCAATAAATTGATGATTTAAAAGAAAAGGCTATGGCATATGATAGGCTGTGTTGGGTAAATTAAAATAAGACAATAAAAAAAAAAAGAGTTGAGAAAATGTTTATAAGAAATTTCACAAAATTTATTAGGTTCAGTTTGAAAGGAGTACAAATGCAAATTAGTACAGTATAAATATAATTAAAATAATATAAAATACAAGATTTTGCATTCTACATAATTGCATTTGTATTCCTTTCAAACTGACCCAATGTCTAATCAACATGGTCATTATGTCCACAAGATAAAGGGTTTTAGTTTGTCCCTGGATCACAAAACATCGATGGAATCTCAATAACTCATTCAGGAGTTCAGGGGCGTCCCACAATGTCCTACAATGTGTATTGAGAATATCTCCTATCGGAAGACCGAGTTATAATACGAGGCTTCAACCTCCACCAATATTGTAAGTTTTTTTCTTTTTGAAGGCAAATCTCTCAAATTTACAATTACGATGTAATGCAAAAAACATGGAACGAAGGCCCAAGTGTATCCTTTAGATATATGAAAGTGCCTTCTTGAATCTTGATCAAGATGTATGCAACATAAAGTGAGACATTTGTAGATGTGTCTGATTCTGAATCCTATGCAATACGATAAATCAAGTCATGAAGTCAAGATGGGTGAGACATTTGTAGACAGGTCTATTTACACTATATCCTTCAAATCAATTTAGTTTGCAAGTTTCTAGGAGGAGTTGTGAAACCTGTATTATTCGAGTCCAAGATGGATGA
Organism: Nelumbo nucifera; assembly: GCF_055504915.1. NCBI lineage: Eukaryota > Viridiplantae > Streptophyta > Magnoliopsida > Proteales > Nelumbonaceae > Nelumbo > Nelumbo nucifera. The sequence goes on from NC_142653.1 coordinate 55,304,509, forward strand.
CAAATGGCTGTGTTGTTGATTTATGTATATGATGGACCCCTTCCTTCATTTAGTCATTCTCTATTGGTTTCCCCAGTTTCAAATTTGTCTTCATTCACGATTCACGATGTTTATCAAACAAAAAGAAAAGGTTACGGGACTATGACTTCCAGTCGTATTGGTTAAGTGGAGTTTCTTTGATATATATATATATATATATGGTCCACAATTCTTCGGAGTATTCGTGGGGACCAATTAAAAGAAAAATGCCATTCACAATTAATTAGTTAATTACAAACGCTAGCTAGTTTCTTTGATATATATATATGTATATGAAGCTATCTTCCATAGGATCCTTTTGGGACAGAGGCAATCTTTACTAGAGCAGTCTGATTTTAGAGACGAAGTATGGTGTATGTTAAGAGATAAAAAGAAGTAATTTATATAGTAGGTGTATTTACTAGAGCAATCTTTAGCCACCTGAAGCTGTTTCTGTGTACTTGGCCGATATATAAATACATAGCGTCTCGTACATCGATCTAAACCAGCTTAATTGCATAATCTTCAGTTCAGACCTCTCAAACAGGTCTTCTTGTTTTGTTTTGTGCTTTAGAGTCAAGCTGTGCAAATTAATGGATCCATGCCTTCACGTACACGCTAGACCCCAAAGCTGTGCTTTCGAGTCAAGGTCTTCTTATAAGTTGACGATGATATTTTGTACGGGTACAATTCAAGTTGACCCCTAAATTAGAATTTTACGGTAACTCGGTATGGGGCCTTCGGGTTGAGCCCACTCGACAACAGCCCAAGCCTGTCCAAGTTGTTCCCCCTAATATTTTGGTATTTAAGATAAAATGTAAATTTACTATAATAGCCTTCACCTACTTCAACAAAACGTTATTTGGTGACGTTTATTAAAAACATCGTTAAAATTAAGATAATATATTTCCATGAACTTTAAAGGGGAGAGTTGAATTTACTAAAAAAGACATTTACTAAAAATGTAAATTCAAGCCGTTTCACCTTTAAGTTTCCGTTTGTTTCCGGGTAGATTGAAGGGGAGAGTTGGTCAACACGACCTATTCACCAAAAATCATATATTTTCTTTCTGGGAACCGTGGACGCCATAGTAATTATTTTTTCATTAAATATCATTAATTAAAACATTGTTTTAAATAAATTTCAACAATAGTTAAATATTGGTATTAGTAATATGTTGATATTTTTTTCTCACTAGATATCAATAATTTCTCTGTATTTTTTCAATAAGTTTTTGCATATCTATAATTTTTCTTCAACTTAATTCAGTTTTCATGTTCTTAATCACTTAGGAATATGGTCAATCTAGTCACATGGCATCACTATCCCCTATTTTCTCCTAAATTATCTCCGATTATCTCTAATTCCTAGTTATCTTCTAAATTATCTCTAATTTAGCAAAGACTTTTTCTCTTAAATTATCTCTTATTCATATTTATCCTCTCCCTCACTTTTCATCTATATCTATACAAAGAAAGTTTAAATTAAAGATTTTAATAATTGTTTAAATATTATAACAAAATTATGCAATAAATTTAAAATATTTATTAAAAATACAATAAACAATTATAATATACTTAATAATGTTCCGATTATAATTAATTTTATATTTTCATAAGTTTCATAATGAAATTATGTAATAAAAATGTACGTTATAATTTTAAAATTTCAAAATTATTTAAAATTTTCAATGAATAAACATATCAAATAACAAAATATTTAAAATAGATATTTAATTATGAAATAACTGATTAATATTTTATAATTATCAATAATAAAATTATATAAACGTTTTAAATAATAAACCTTTAAAAAATAATAATATTATTTAAATAATAAACATGATATTTAATTGTTTTTATTTCATAATTATTGTACTTATTGCATTTATATTAATTACTTATTGTATTTTTGTTATAAATTTATTTTCAATAATTGTGTGTTTTTACTATAAATAATCAATAATTATTGAAGAATAAACTATTAATTTAGCTGAAATTAGTAGTATTCATTGGTTGGTTCAGTATGGTTGTAGATTGTTTGGGCAACCAAACCAACTTGGTCAAGTTGGGAGCTGGTCACCTGAAATCGGTCGACCATTAGTGAAAACTGGCCAACTCGGGTTGTATCAATGTGGGTCATTTTTTGGTTTAGTTAGTTGGTTCGAAACATTTAAACTTAAAAAAATGAAATTTATAAATTAGATTGAAAAGATTAAATTTAATTTAAAAAATTACAACAATTTTATTAAAAATGTAAATTAAAATATAAATATTGTAGACTAAAAAATATGGGAATTCCCCACTTTGGTGAATTTACGAATAGCCAAACCAAAAGTGACTGGAAATATTAAAAAGCCAATCATATCTCAAGTCGAGCTGGGTTGGGTTGATGAGTTTCAAGGATTTGATGCGCAACCCTATCTTAAATATATCATTATTATTTTTGTATTTTAGAAAAATGATTAAAAATAGTATATAAAATATAAATAATTATAAATTACTTAAAAAATTAAAATACAAAACAATTGTCTACTTTTATGTGTTTCTGTTGTATAACTTTTGCTTAACAAAGCCTTGACAAAGCACGGGTCCCCGCTAGTTCCGATTCCAATTTCTATTTAAACTAAAGAGCTATAAAAATAGACCATCTCAGTTCCCGTTCCAATTCCGAAGAATTCTGATTCCAATTCTGACCACCAACCAAATGCACCTTAAGTATTAACTTGGAGCTCTAATTGTATTGTTAATTAACATTCGAGGTATCTCTTCATGCATTCCAAACCGTTGATCTGGAATACCTTCACTAATGAAGATGAATGAATGGAATCCAGCAGCCTTAACCAACATTTGAATTGTTTAAGATTAAAGAATGGAATCAAGCAGTCTTAGTTATTTAGTTATCCAAGATACAAAGTAGCATCCCCCAAGTAACTCGCAGAGGTCTCTTCTCCACGAGGAACAACAAGAGGCTGTGCGCTGTGTTTTACAACCATTGGATAGGAGTTTTATGATTTGATAAAATACAATAGGTTTGACATTTTAGTCTTGTAGGGCTCCATAGATGTAATAGAATTTTCATTTCCTATTGATAAATGAAGCAACCCTTACGTGGGTAAGACGGCCTCACTCACATTATATATCATCATATTCAGTCTTTTACAGCTTCCATCTTAATTATATTCTTGCATGAACATGGATAGATTCATTTGCCTTGCGCTTCTCTTCTTGTTTGGATTCATTGCAAACATCAAGTTTAGCTTCTGTTATGTGGAGTTAAATGCGGGTTGCATCGATACAGAGAAGACAGCTCTTCTCAGCTTCAAGAAGGGACTCGATGATCCTTCAAACCGACTCTTTAGTTGGGATCTAAATGGCGAGAAGGATTGTTATAGGTGGATTGGAGTCCTCTGTGATAATACAACCAGACATGTTATCAAGCTTGACCTTAGTCATCATTCCTATTATGAATTTGGGTGGTAAAATAAGTCCTTCACTATTGGAGTTGAAACAACTCAAGTACCTAGACTTAAGTGGGAACTATTTTGGAGGGAATCAAATTCCTGAGTTCGTTGGATCACTCAAGAGCTTGAAGTATCTTAACCTCTCAGATGCAGGTTTCGGCATGATGATTCCTCGTCAGCTTGGTAATCTCTCCAGACTAAGCTATCTTGACTTAAGCCGGAATGATTTAGGAGGGACAATTCCGCATCAGTTTAGTAACCTCACTAAATTGATCCAACTCGATCTTGGCGGATATAATAATGGGTTAGAGGTTGACAATCTCCAATGGCTTTCCCGTCTGTCATCTTTGAATTACCTCGACATGAGTCTGGTAAATCTCGCAATGGCAACTGATTGGCTTCAGGTAATAAACATGCTTCCTTCTCTGTTAGATTTTCATTTGTCCCACCGTGAACTTTCTAACATTCCCATTCTTCATCTGGTCAACTTTACATCTCTTTCCAACCTAGATCTTTCTAATAATAATTTCAATTCTTTAAGGAGGATTCCCAATTGGTTGCTTAGTCTTCAGGGTCTTGTTTCTCTTGATTTAAGATACAATTCCATTCAAGATCCATTTTTGGATTCGCTTTGGAACATGTCAAGTCTTAGAATTCTTCGTCTTAGTAGAAATCAATTTCAAGGAATGATATCAGATGCCATAGGTAACCTGACCTCACTAACAGACTTGGACATGAGTGGAAATCAACTTGAGGGGTGGAAACGAAGAACCTGGGAGAACCTTTGCAACTTGAAGCAATTAGATTTATCTCACAACAATTTCAAGGGAGAGATACTTGGACTGTTAATAAATTCATCCCAGTGCTTTATGGATAGTTTGGTGTCCTTAGATTTGGAATCCAACCAACTTTCAGGTCATCTACCCAATGAAGTTGGGAATTTTAAGAATCTCAAGTTCCTTTCACTAAGAACCAACTCACTTTCCGGTCCTATCCCCAAATCTCTTGGACATCTTTCAAACTTGGAAGAACTACACGTCTCTCAAAATTCCTTGAAGGGTGTAGTGTCCGAAATTCACTTTGCTAATTTGACAAGTTTAAAAATCTTGGATGCATCGTCAAATTCATTGGATCTAAAAGTCAACTCCAACTGGGATCCTCCTTTTCGCCTCCAAATCATATTTCTAAGATCATGGAAAATAGGGCCCAAATTCCCTATGTGGCTTCAAACACAGAAAGGTTTGGAAGCACTGGATTTATCTGACACTGGGATTTCAGAAGTTCTTCCCACTTGGTTCTGGAACTTATCTTCCCACATTTCTTATCTAAATATCTCTTGCAATCAAATCATTGGTGAGATTCCCGGCTTAGTGAAAATGGAGTCATTTTGTCCAATCATATTTTTAAGATCAAACCGTTTTAGTGGTCCACTACCTTCCTTTTCTTCTAATGTAACAGCATTAGATCTTTCCAATAATTACTTTTCTGGATCGATATCCCACTTTCTATGTCGTAAGGTTGAGGGCTCGGTAAATAAGTTGGAATACCTTAATTTATCCGGAAATACTCTATCAGGTGGAATTCCAAATTGCTGGATGAATTGGCCTTTATTGGTACTGATAAATCTGGGGAACAATAATCTAACAGGGAATATTCCAAGATCTATTGGCTCCCTCACGCAGCTTCTATCATTGTACCTGCGCAACAATAATCTCTTCGGAGAAATACCATCATCATTGCGAAATTGCACCTCGCTGAATGTTCTGGACCTTGGGGAAAATGAATTGTTTGGAAGAATACCGCAGGGGATGGGACTCGACCTATCAGATCTATGGGTTCTCGATCTGCGGTCAAATAGATTTAATGGAAGCATTCCTTTGGAACTCTGTCAGCTTGTTTCTTTGCAAATTCTAGACCTTGCAGACAACAATTTATCAGGGACCATCCCACATTGTTTCGGAGATTTTAGTGTCATGGCCGAAAAGCATGACACAATTGACATCTCTTATTATTATTCTTCTTTTTATTATTCTGATTTTGGAGACGAAGTATGGTGTATGTTAAGAGGCAGAAAGGCTAAATATAGTAGCACTCTAAGACTTGTAACCAGCATGGACCTTTCAAACAACTGCCTATCAGGGGAGATCCCTAAGGAACTGACACGTCTCATCGGACTAATGTCATTGAATCTGTCACGAAATCATTTGACAGGAAAGATACCAGAGGAGATCGGTGACATGGGAAAATTGGGAGTATTGGAAATACTTGATTTCTCGGTAAACAATCTTTCAGGTGTAATTCCCCAAGGCATGGCAAGTTTAACTTCTTTGAATTTCTTGAAACTTGTCATATAATAAACTGTACGGAAAGATTCCATCGAGCACTCAGCTGCAGAGCTTCAACGCTGACAGTTTTATGGGCAACCAAGGACTTTGCGGACCTCCACTCACTAAGGATTATTGTATTGGAGATGGCATATTTCCAAAACCAAGATCAAATGATGACAGCAGTAGGGGGAGGAGAGATTTGTCTGAAACGGAATGCTTCTTCCTCAGTATGGCAATTGGATTCGTGGTGGGCTTTTGGGCTGTTTTTTGTCCAATTCTGTTCAATAAGTCATGGAGATGTTCGTATTTCCGTTTCCTGGACGGTATCAAAGACAAAATGCTTTGGTTGACCAGTTGGTATGTGTGCAAGGATTTGCGATTATGTAATGACTAATGATGAACTAATGGCCTGCTCATCTTTGTAGGCCCGGTCCTTATCGGCAGTTATGTATTCTCTCTCTTTAACTTTTGACCGTTGCAAGAGTTATTGTTTTTCTATTTTTGGTAACTACCAGATGCATGAATTTATGACGTATAAATTGCAGGTGCTTTGTGCTCTGTGAATTTTTTTTGGGGCTGTCAATGCGTTGGGTTCGACCCAGTCTGGTTCCAAGATCTAGTACTGATGTATCGGTTTCAGTTTCTGATTTATTGTTTTACAATCGTTTCCACCCAGTCTCAGACCTGATTCGAGCAAGATAGATGTATAACATTTTCAATTGTTTATTATTATCAGATCCACCGGGTCAAGCCTGATTGTCCCAAGAACCAATCAATTCGGTTCTGAATTTAATATTATAGGCTCTGAATGGTGTGGTTCAACTCTGGCTATCAGGCGATGTAGGCCCAGGCCCAGGCCCAGGCCCAGGCTATAATCCTTATCGGTGCAAAATCTAAGCATACGTCCAGTCTGGCCCGGCCCATGATATCTGCCTTTTGACTGAGTTTGAAAGGAGTACAAATGTAAATTTGTAGAGTGCAAAACGTTATATTATGTATTACTTTGAATGTATTTACATCATACATATTTGCATTTGTACTAGTAAACTGAGCCTTCATTGCGTTCTCTTCTCTGTGACCCTTTTTCTTTTCTCTTACTTTCCATTAAGTTATGAGAAGTCAGCACCGACTTCTTTAGTCGTTACAAAACCGAGTATTAACTAAGTTAAATATAGTAAAAGGTGTGGTGTGGTGTAGAGAAGTCTCGTGGAGAGTAGTCTCCAAATAAGGTTGGTAAGTCTCTGTAATTTGTAAGTTAAAATAGTGCACGTGTGTGATACGCATGTACGTATCTTTGTACGCTTTGCATTAATAATATGCATACTTATTTCCGATTATAGTGTATTTGCTTTGCTTTGCTTTTCTTATGTGAGCCCATTTGTTTGTTCGGTTTCTACAGTTTAGATCCATGAGTTGCAACTAAATTAATCGAGAATTGCAATTACACATATATTTTGCCGGTAATTATGAAGTTTTCAAGAACTATAATGTTTTGTTTTGTAAATTTGAGAATCTTCCGGGAAGCAGATTATATTGGCTAAGTACAGCATTTGAAAAATCTTTTATGCTGAATGAAAAAGATACAAAAATGAAAGAAGCAAATAGAAAATTGCAACTAGATAGTTGCTTTAGGAGAGAAGACAAGTTTTCTGGTATTATTAGATAAATGAAGAAACTCATTTCTTCCATAGTTTGAGGTTTTAATTTTTAGAATGTAACTTGAAAACAAATTGTTTAATATCATACTTCTTTTATTGTTTTTTCTTGTGTGACAGATTTCAGTTATTAATCCTTTTCATGACATAGAGTGAAGTAGAAACGTTGGACTTCATTTCAATGAAAAAGAATCTATTTTAGGAGCAGAAGCTAAAGACAGATTCCCTACTTCCCTTGAATCAATCCTAAAATGATTTCTATTGAGGGCATATGGGCTTTTAAAACCTCCAACTGGTGGGTTAAGATTCAGAAATCTGAATCTGGCCCATTTGTCACTCCTTGGTTGAAGGGAGTTCACTTTTGCTACGACAGTATAGAGCTAAAACCCTAAATCAAGGCGTTTGATGCATCATGCATTGTAATCATCCCACCACCAACAGGTCATTTCATCAAATTCAAGGTGGGGTATTGTAGTCAATTAGAATTTCCCATCTACAAAAACTCTACCCCAGCTCGGATTTTCTTCCCAAAAGAACTTTACCCACTTTCTGGTCGTCACTCTGATACAGAAGATTCAAGGTCTTTTAGTCTCAACTCAGTCTGTGCAAAATAGTAGTTAGACATCACTATGCATTTGCTTGGAATAGACAGTAGACTTCTTTAGTCTTAGACCTTAAGGCCTAATTTGCCTCTCCAATGCGATTTCATTTGCGCTGGCGCAAAAGAATAGGACTGCAAACGAATTCAATGCAAATTCTGTTTTATTTTTGTTTGAAAAATGGCATTGTTTTGTCTGTTTAAAGTGTAAATGGAGTAAAATAAAACCTAAATGAAAGTAAAACCCAAAGTAAAGATGAACCAGAATTTGCACTCCCATATATTTGTGCCAGTGCAAATGAAATTGCATTCCAAACCTACAACATGGAAAATGTGATCAGTTAGGTTGTGGTTGGTTTGAAGGAAAAGGTAGGGAAAGGAAGGGGAAGGTAGGGAAATCTATACAAACCATAGCTTTATTGATTTCATGGTCAAGGTCGTCTTCTTTTAATAATAAAAAAAATCAAGAGAAAAAAAAAATGAAGAATAAAAAAAGGGAAATATTTACACACTAGATTGAATAGAAAAGAAATAGCAGGGTGCACCAATCTTAGCACCAAAAAGATTCGATCTTCATCACATGTGCAGTCCAAGAATTCAAGAAACATTCACCGAACAATTATATAAATATTATAGGATAATAAAGATTTATTTTTTAGATCAGTCGCCCATAATCTGGAAACCAATTCCCAGAAAAATGCTAACTACGAAAGTTGGGTAGAACATCTTCTGCCCATTTGCACAGATTCAAATCTGATCTAATTTGGTTCAAGACTTGAACCTAACTCTGATACCACTGAAGGGATGGGAGATCCATCATATGGATGGCCAAACCCTATAGGAAGGTTGGGCAAAATTTCAAAAATTTCTTTCCTCCCATTCGGGAATCGTATTCCCAATTTAGAAAACTGCATTTTCAAGGTTCGCTCTTGTAACCAAACTAGACCAAATCTAAAACCAAAATAGGGAGAAGTATACCTGATACGGAGTCCATGCAAAAATGCTCCTCCCAACACAGGTGTTCACGCCCAAAGAGTATACCAAATCCTCCCTCCACTGAAGATGATATAACTTAGGATGAGACAGGATCAATAGGTAGTTCTTCACCAAGAACTTCTGATTCTTTAGCAAGAATCATATGGGGTAGTGAGCACAGCTTCTGAATTGTTTCTTCTGCCAAGAAACAATATCAAGATCTAATCTTGATCAATTCCAAGAAAATGGAGATCGAACAGGGTAAGGTAGCAAAAGTAGAGAAAGAAAAGCAGAGATAATCAAACTGTGATCTATAATGTGTGTATCATTTCATATTCGCCCTGCTCTCTATTTATAGCCTTAAAGAGATGTCCTCCTAATTTGTTTAGGAGTCTCTTGATCTAAATCTTATCTTATCTACAGACAAAGATCAACTATTCCTAATCAAATTAGGAGTTCCCTGATCCAAATCTCTATTTAGATCTGAACTCTTTAAGTGGATAAGTGTTATCCTCTTATCCTTATCTATTCATCCATACCTAGATTCACCCATATTTAATAAATCCAATTAACCCAGTTTGAAATGGGCTTTTATGCCCATTAAGCTTTCATGCTCACTTCATTTTAATGCTGGCTAGCTTGGCTCTCTTTGTACGGCATGGGACCCTATCATTGATCTACACATCAACCACATGGGTTCAGCCTAGCTTCTATTATAAGGCCTAACTAAATTCACTGTTGAATACAATGAACCCCTAAGTCCATCACCATGGGCTTTTAATGGACCCAACATTTACACTAAATGGTCCTTGGGTCCAGCCATCTTATAAAGGCCCAAGGACTGTGAGCAGATGCAATATTAGCCCATCAGGTATAACCCTCAATGGTCTTACACTTAACCTCTCAACCCATAATGATCAAACACTACAAGAGAGGACATCTCCCTTGGCTGCAAGGTACAGTGCTGCACTTTCTACTCACATGGATCTCGAGAATTAAAACCTTTTGCAAACAATTTGAAACCATAATATATAAATATATCTCTATATAAATATATTTTGCAAAACCAAATTTCAAACACATTTGAAATCCACTATCGGCAGTTTAGGTTTCCATAAGAGATAATGCATTTCCCCGATCATTCACTTTGTTCGACAAAGGGGTTGATCCTGTCACTATGATTATCTACTCAGATGAATTCTCGAACTATCCCAACATACACAGGTTTTAACCTTCTCTAAGGATTTCATTTATTAGCACATCAAAGACAGCCCAATCCAATACCTAGTTTAATACTATAATCGAGTCTAGGGGTCAGGTGTAACATTCCAGTCCAGTTTTGCCAATTTGTCTCCAAGGTCTAGGGCAGCACTGGAATTTGGTCCGATTCAGGGTTTCAAGAAAACCCACACTGCATGTACCTCAAGTCTTACCTTGGCAACTAAGACAAAGCACCCCAACCAACTTGGCGGCACGTCAATATCAACCTTGGCAGGATAAATCATTCAGATCTATACAATAGCTGTAAAGATTATAAATTAACACGAGTCTCATATGTGTCCAATTTAAGGGTATTACACAGAAACAAACCACAGTAACATGAATCAAATATGTACTCTATTCATTTATATTAAATGTTATAATGTATATCATGCTAATTGGAGATAAGGGCATACACTGTCTAACAAAGAGGTCCTTTAAGCGTTTGGAAATTACCAGATGGACCTTAAGGGGAGGTAGTTTTAATAGAACTGGGCTTTAATGATCCCCATGTTTCCATGTAGCACTTCTAGCTTGTAGGTGGTAAGTAGCAATTAATCAGGTTAACCAATAAGGGTCGACCCGAACCCATAGCTAAAAACAAGCTTGCCTTGTAATTTTCTAGTTCGTAGAAACAAAAGCACCCCTATTTGAAATTTGAAAGGCCCACTGATTGTGGCAATCCCTAAGATAGGAAATCAGGTACGCCTGTGAAAACTAGTGAGCGATCATCCGACAGTGAAAGTTCTATCGAAAACCCTATTGGCTTACGCTCTGAAACTGAATTCTCACTTACCCACCAAGATGGATATTGGGGAGAAAGTTCCACACAACCTCCAACTAGCAATGGAAGCATCTAAAGCTCTTCTCCCCTTTCTTTTGCATTATCAGTAATACTCAGCGTCCTGACCTTCTCCACAAATATGAAATGAGCTTCACCTTCACGCATATAGGAGCTTTGATGGGAAATGTTTTGTTCTCGCATTAAGGAACGAAACAAGGGACTCCGTATGCAAACCCCATAAGTTATAATACTACAATTGGTGGTCATTTTGGGGTGGCAAATGGGTGGATTTGGTTGGGTTGGGTAAGGGTTGAATACCAACCCACCCATCTTGACCCACCAACCCACCATGACCCATCATCAATGCTTTACAGGTTTTTCAAGCATTCGAGGTGTTGAGCTGAGGTCTCTTTCAATTGCTGAGGTGCCAAACTGAGGTCTCCCTCAGCTATTGAAGTGTCGAGTTGAGGTTTTCCTAGCAGGCAAGGTGTCGAGCTAAGGTCTCCCTTAGTTGACAAGGTGTCGAGTTGATGTCTCTCTCTATGGATGATTCAAATTAGAGATCTGAGCTTGAGATCAAAAGTTTGAATTCAGCTTGGCTCGAACTTGACTACCTTTGAATGTAGGTCTCCTAGCAGCCAAGATGCCAAGCTAAGGTCTCCCTCAGTTGGAGAGAGAGTGGTATTCTTGTAATTTATAAGGAGAGAGAGAGAGAGAGACGGCATTTTTGTAATTTGTAAGAGAGAGAGAGAGAGAATTGATAGGAAAGAGAGTAGCATTCTTGTAAATTAAAAGAAAAAATGTAAGTGAGAGAGAGAGAATTGATAGGAGAGAGAGTGACATTCTTATAATTTACAAGAAAAAAAAGGAAGAGAATTTATAAGAAAGAATGGCATTCTTGTAATTTCTATGAAAAAGACAAAAAAGAGGCCTTCTGAAATACACAAGTCAGCTTTATATATATATATATAAGATGAGTGAGAGCTTTTCTAGTTTTGAACAAGATCATTGGTTAAACTGGTTGAATTGTGATTCATGGCACTTACCATGCCAGTTCAGTTATATCCTAGAAATCGGATTTGATATAAAATTGGTTAACCAATTGGTCTAACAAAAGAACTGGTAAATCAGTTCTTCATAAAACTATCTAGGTCACTAAATGAGATGAAATTTCAAAATTGCAATGATAAGACTTGAATTTGACCTCTTATTTGTGTATTGCTAAACTACTATTAATCGATCCTTTTATTTATGTTAATTAGTAATTCTTTATTGTATATATTACTTTATTATATACATAACTTAAATAAAATATGAGCTAAGAGATTTGAACCTTGCTCATTTACTTTAAAAGGTAAGAAACGTTTCATCTATCCATCCATTACATTCGAAGATAATATATATTGTAAAATACAATATATAACGCTTATACAACCCACAATATATACATATATGCCATGTCATATCATGGTTTTGACCTCCAATTAAATCTCTGACCCATGCACTTCTCTCTTTTCGGATTCTATGCCCAATCCAAATTTCTGAATATTGAATTAACCATTTAACTCAAAACGCTTAGATGACACTGATATGGCAACATTCAAATAGAATCAGCCATGATACCAAACATCCCTTAAAAACAGTTTCTACCTAATTATCCATCGCTATATGAAGCAAACACTCCTCTTCCGACTACAAGAGAGAACACAGAGAACCCAAAACAAAAGTGGATCTTATCCTTGCTTCCTTAGGGGCTGCAACATGGGATGGCTCAGGTTGAGCAATTTTAGAAATTTTCATGTGCCTGGCATGAGGGCTTGGGCTTAGGCTTAATGCAATGGAAAAACGTCAAACAGTGTACCCAAATCACAAGGACGACTTAGTTAGTGGCGGAGTCAACAGAGACCCTTGCTTAAAAGAGGCAATCTCGACTCTCTTAGCCTTTCACTTCTCAGATGCTGTTATTGAGTTAGACTCTCTAGGCCTAGGGAAGTCTATCATAAAAGGGGACATCACTCACTCACCCATCAATTTTGTTTTCGCCTCCCCCATGCCCCCTCCATCCGAAGTACTAACAAAGAGGTTGCTTGGGAGATGTGTATCTCACGATCATTCCGTTTCTGAAGATGTGTCATGCGTGCCAACATTAATAAATAAATGGAATTGATAAAAAAAATAGCAATTAGTAGTTCTTTTTTTAATAAAACATTTTTGTAATAATTAGTTTTGGGATTCGAGAAATTAAAAGTTTCTTGAAACGTTAAATTTTTGTTTGTTGATTTGCCTCAATGATCTTCAATCACCTTGCTGAAATTTAGATGCACTTCCTCGTCTGTTGTCCCAGAATGGCTTCAGTTTTTGATATCACAGGACAAAGCCTTATGTAATACTGGTTCAAGCTGGAGGTATGTGCATGAGACCCGTCGTTGGTATTTTGAAGTTATGGTGAAGGTGAAGCCAAATTTTGGGTTTCAATTCTCATTCTCCTTTCACTTGTTTTTTTTAACCCCCAAACTTACTCCAGTGGGGGGATTTGGAGCGAATTTTCAACTTCTCAATATAACATGCAATATAAACGTTAATCAACATGCAAATTTATCGCTAATGCATGCAACATCCTAATTCCTGATGACATGTTAACATGGTGCATGTCTACCTGTACATCAATTTACATGTTCTCTTTAAGCCCACGGAAGAAGCAGTTAATTTTCTGAGTAGTAGAGACTAGGGGGCAAAGTTCAAAAACCAAATTTTGAAATAATTTAAAAAATATATTTCCATATGTTTCTAGTACCGATATACCCCACCACTCAACAGCCACTCAAACCGTTGGTGATATTCCCTCCCTCTTCTCATCTGTCAAAATTTTGTCATATCTCCAAACAAAAATCTTCTTAGTGGGTTTGGCAATAAAATAAAATAAAAACCTTTTCAACAAAAGTTTTCTTAAAAAAGATGAGGTAAAATTTATTAAAAATAAAAGCCAAAAAGATTAGAAGATATACATGACAGATCAAACAAGCAGAGTAGAACCCACACATCACTCCTAACCCAAGCTAGCCTTAATGACAAGGGCAGAGGCACAGCTATTCTAGCGGATCGCATGGCTTATGCCTTTGTCTCTTCTATCCCTTCCTCTCGTACTACGAGACCCTCGAGAATGGAGTCCAACAACCGGAATATTTGTAAAAATAGTAAAGAGGTAGAATGGAACTTATTGGTAATCATTTTCTAAATCGAAGTTGCACTGTTGTGATATTGTTGTAGAAACTTGAAATTGAGAATTAAAGGGAGAAGGAGGGCTGAGTCGTGTCACTTGGTCACTCTTCTTAAAATCGCATTTGCCTCCTACGGTGTAGATAGGTGATCGCAAATTGGTGGCCAAGATAAAACAGCCCACAGGTTTCTGGTAAGCATGCACTTGCTTAATAGACCTCCGTGAACCACAAAAAATTGATGCCCAGATTTTACAGAGAAAACAGAGAATAATGTCAAAAAAATGGTATGTGTAAACTGGATTGACCATCATCTCTTTTATACATTGGTCTCAAACCCCAATAGACACAGATGTGTCCTTTAGACAGGAGCCTCTTCGTAACAGTGCACCTGTTCAAAGAGGCACAAGGAGGAAGAAGAGACAGGAAAAAAGAAAACAATTTATTTTAAAATTAAATTTGAATTTGAAGAGACACATTTTAAATTAAAAATGTGTAATTTTCATGGTTTTTAAAACCGAATTGGCCAGGGGTGCCGTTACCGATTCGAACGGTCAGACAGATCGTTTGACCCGAACGACAGGCCCGTTTTGACAAAAAAATTTAAAAAAAATAAAAATTGAAAAACGGTCAAAACCGTTTAAATAGTTAATCGACCGGTTTAGCGGTTTACTGACCAAAATCAACGATTTTGAAGAAAAACAGAACCGGTCTGGTTTTGAAAACCATGGTAATTCAATTGAAACAAAATATCCAATGCATCACACGACCTCACCCCCGCACGTGTGAAAAGAATAGTCTGACCATGAGCTTTCTGTCTCCTCTTAGTCATGGACTTCTGACTTGGAACAAAGGCCTTCTCGAGAGAATTGGGTCATCATCTCATCAAAGAAGTTAGCTTTAAACCAATCCATGAACTTGAGGTTCTTGATTCGCTGGGAAGAACACCCCTAGAAGCTTCCCAAAGAATATCGCTTTGTCCACATGATCAGCCAAAGACAAATGTGCATTGCCACCTTCCTCAACTTGAAAGTACAAGGGGAGCTCACTCATCCAATCCCCAACATCACTAGGCTCCACCACTGCCACACGTAAAGTTATTGAGAGACTAAAATGTCTACCATATGGATTTCAAGAGAATGAGACCCTGGGAGATCATTGGCGAGTTTGGCTTCAAAGCAATCTATGGAAAGCCCAACCTAAATGTCAGGTTACTAGCCAGGAGATGATAAGATATTGGGTTGATTCAAAAGGGTCGACCCTAGCCCTAAACTTGGAGTTCACATCGTCTGCATCCGAATGTAGAAAATTTTCTGCATTTTCAAATGAGAGAGAACATCATGTACATATGGGTTTTAAGAGTAACTGAGTCCAGACTTAACGACCTTCTAGGATCTAAAGTCTTTCAAAATTTATTAAAATATAAAACAATAAAACATGCCCGCCCAATCCCTTTTTTTTTGTTTGGACTCCTGTTCCTCTCTCTTTCGACCTATTACTTGTTGTGTCGCCGACCACTATCACCGAGATCTTTCAGTACATAATCACTCTTTATAACATGTAAAAGGCATCTTTCAATGATTTTTGCACAATTTTTTATCCTTCCTCTTTCAATTTCACTTTTGAGAAATTTATCATGTAAGGGAATGTTGGAAGGGTTTAGAATCCATTAAATTTCTCTAACCTTTGCGGAAACTGACTTTCTAGTAAATTTGTGTTAGACAGTTATACCCTTTAACTCCAATCAGATTGATGTACCCTTTTGACATTTATTATAAATGAATAAAGTACATAATTGATTCATGTCATTATGGTGTAATACTCTTAAATTGGACACTTAATGAGACTCGTGTTTGTTTAGAATCTTCACAACCATTGGATAGATTTGGGGAGATTTATCCTACCAAGGCTAAGACTGATGTGTCGCCAAGTTGGTTGGGGTGACTTGTCTCAGCTGACAGGGTGAGACCTGAGGTACATGCAATGTGGGTTTTCATGAAACCCTGAACTGGACCAAAATTCCAGTATTGCCCTAGACCTTGGAGATAGATGGGCAAAACTGGAATGTTACACATGATCCCTAGACTCGATTATGATATTACACTAGGTGTCGAATTGGGTTGTCTTTGATATGCCAATCAGTGAGATCCTTAGAGGAGGTCAAAACCTGGGTATGTTGGAGCAGTCCGAGAATTCATCTGAGTGGGTTATCATGGTGACAAGATCAGCCCCTTTGTCGGACAAAGTGAATAATCGGGGATGCACTCTCTCTGATGGAAATCAAAACTACTGGCAGTTGATTTCAACCGTTGAAATTTGTTTTGCAAAATATATTTATATAAAGATATACATATATATTATGGTTTCAAAAGGTTTGCAAATGGTTTTAATTCCCAGGATCCATGTGAGTAGAGAGTGCAATGCTATACCTTGCAGCCGAGGGAGAGGTCCTCTCTTATCGAGCAGTGCTTGATCATTATAGGCTGAGAGGTTAAGTGTAAGACTATTGAGGGTAATACCTAATGGGCTAATCTTGCATCTACCCAAAGTCCTTGGGTTTTCATAAGATGATTGGACCCAATGACCATTTAGTGTAAATATTGGGCCCATTAAGGGTCCATGGTGATGGACTCGGGGGTTCATTGTCTCCTACAGTGAATTCGGCCAAGCCTTGTAACAAAGGCTGGGCTGAACCCATGTGGTTGATGAGTAGATCAATGTTTGGGTCCTACGCCATACAAGGATAGCCAACTAGGCAACAAGTTAAGAAGGAAAGTGAGCACATAGACTTAATGGGCCTAAAGCCCATTCGAACTGGCTTAATAGGATTAATTAAATAAGGGGCGGTTCTGGGATTTGGATCAACTGATAGGATAAGGGATTATCCCTATCCACTCAAAGAGTCCAGATCCAAATAAAGATTTGGAGCAAGAAACTCCTAGTTTGATTAAGAAGGTTGATCTTTATTTGTAGATAAGATAAGGGATTATCCTTATCTCTTAAAGAGAGTCCATATCCAAATATAAGATTTGGATTAGGAAACTCTCAATAGGATTAGGAGAACCTCTCTTTAAGGCTATAAATAGGAGAGTAGGGTGAACCTTGAAACACACTCACAATCTATTGAATTAAGAGAGAATACAGCTCACAGTTTGACTACTTCTGTCTTTTGCTCTTTTCTTCCTGTTCTTGCTGCCCCTGCCCAATTCGATCTCCACCTATGAGAGTGATCAAGAACCGTTCTTGATATTGCTTCTTGCTAAGAGGCAATCTAAAGTTGTGCTCACCAACCCTTTACTACATTCTTGCTGAAGAGCCATCCTACTGATTCTGCTTCACCTCACATTGTGTCATGTTCAGTGGGAGAAGATATTGATTTTTTCCTTGGGTGTGAACACCTTCGTTGGAAGTTACTATTACTCCGTATCAGGTATATCCCTCTCCTCCCTTTTGGTTTCCGATATGGTCCAGTTTGTTTCAAGATTGATCATTGAAAATGCAGTTTTCTAAAATAGGGAATGTGATTCCCAGATGGGAGAGAGAAATTTTTGAAATTTTGCCCAACCTTCTTACAGGGTTCGTCCATCCATATGATGGATCTCTCATCTCTTCAATTTGAACATTGACTTTTTCGGATTGATCTTTTACTGAACTAGACTAGATTTGAAACCAAATCAAGAAAGGAGAATTATACCTGATATAGATACCACAAGTATAGATCCCAAGGTAGAAGTTTAGACCTAGATTTGTCCTAAACTCAACTTCCACTAAAGATAGCGTAGTGTATAGTTGAAGCCGGTTCAACAACGCTATTTTTAGCAAAATTGTGATCCAACTTGCTTGAATCGAATGAGGTAAATGAGCCTAATTTCCTTTAACGTTTTTCTTGTAAAAACTAGAAGAAAAACTGTTAAAAAATCAATTCTTAAAAGCCTTGTCGTGATAGGGTTTCTTCAACCCAGAACATTAAGTTGTCATGTTACAGCTTAATCTTATTAATTGTGGGCCTTAGACCCATCTACTTCAAAGGCTCATGACCCAAGGTGTTGCATGGCCACTTTAGGCATGATATTGTATGTCATGGGACCTCACGGTGATCTCACATAAGCCCACATGGGTTCGGCCCATCCTCTAAAAAGAGGTTAGGTCGAATTCACTACTCAGGGCAGTGAACCCTTGACCTAATCAGCGTTGGTCTAGTTTGGGCCCAACATTTATATCTAAATAATCCTTGGGTTTAGCTACCCTATGAAGACCCAAGAATAATGGGCTTAAGTAAAACAAAGCCCATCAGGTAATCAACCCTGTAATGGTTTCTTACACTTAACCTCTCGGTGCATAATGATCAAAACACTGCCCAACAGGGTAGGATCTCTCCCTTGACTGCAAGGTGCAGTGCCACACTCTTTGCTTGGATGAATCCTGTGATTAAAACTTTTTGCAAAACATTTTCATAAAATAGTAGTATATAACATATAAATACATTTTGCAAAACCAGATTTCAAGCATAGGTTAAATCCACTACCGACAGTTTAGGTTTCAATCAGAGAGTGTAAACCTTGATATTCACTTTGTTCGACAAAGGGGCCGATTCTATCACTATGATCACCCACTCAAATGAAATCTTAGAGTGTAAACCTAGTGCAATACCATAATCAAGTATAGGGTTATGTGTAACTTTACAGTTTTGCCTATCTATCTCCAAGGTCAAGGGCATAATTGAAAACCAGTCTGCGTTCTGTGCTTCTAATGAACACCAACTAACTATGCTTAAGGTCCAACCCTAGCAGTTGAGACGAGCTGCTCCAACTCCTTGGCAGCACACCAGTATCAGCCTTGTCAAAATAAACTCCACAAATCTATCCAATGGTACAGAATATTTTAAACTAACACAAGTCTCTTAAGTGTACAGTTTAAGGGATAAAACATATACCAATATTAACATGAAACATAGTTTAAGGGGTAAAACACAAGTCTCTTAAGTGTCTAATACAAATAAGTGTTTATATACATCGTTCTAATTGGAGCTAAGGGCATACACTCAAGGTTCAAAGTACCAATAAGTATCGGCTCATACGGGCTTACACATATCATTTTGGGACTTCCCCGATATGCCCCTACAATGGGTGTATCGAGTATCTAACTGGTTCAGGGGGTGGAGGAGCCTTAAATCGGCCCCCTGAACTGGTTTTGAAAAAAATGAATATAAAAAAGTTAAAAAATGTATTGATATCGCCCAATACGCCCCTATCGACGCATTGGGCATATCGATATTTTGAACCTTGCATACAGTGTCTAATAGGGAATCCTCTTCAAGATAATATTTGTATAGTTCCTTTAATGCCTATGGCACACATTGCATGATATCAGAAGGGCTCCATCCTAACTATCTACATTGGATATATGAATACAAAGTCAACTAATGAAACTTATTTGGCATTGTTGTAGTGATTACTACCACTTGGTAGGAAATGTTTTTTTGATAGATAGGTTGGAAATGGTTAGGTCTATTTTCTCAGTTTGCCTCATGTTTCAGGCATACTTCTTCATTGCATCTTTTTTCTACAATAAAACTCCCCAGCCTTCTTAGTCCTTATCTATATGTCTCTTTCTGGTAAACTTAAAGAACGTACAAACAAAGAAAGTGGCAGCAACGACCATGGGCTTCCATCGCCCTTTGCAAATGCATCAAAGGTTATAGACATGCCAAATAATAAACTCAAAAAAGTTTTATGTACAAATAGAGGAGGTGGCAGCAATGATGGGCTTCAATCATTGGTTCTCGGGGCATCCAAGGTTGCAGTGGCAATGGAACTGGTAGTAGGTTGAGAGAGAGAAGGAAAAGAGGGAGTGAGAAAAGAAAAGGGATTGGTCATGCATGTTTTATATTTTATTATTTTAACAAATTTTAAAAGACTTTGGCGTTCATTAAGTCTGGACTTCATACTCTTAAAACCCATATGTACATGGTGTTTTCTCATTCTTAGGTGTAGAAAATTTTCTACATCTGACAGACAATGTGAACTCCCATGCTAGAAACGAAAACTTAAGCTGTTCGCCTAACATGCATGAAAAGTATTTGAAATTCAAAAGGGTAACTTATCGATAAGTACCCTGAACTTTTAATTCCAACACTCGATATTCTGAACTTTCAAAAATAGACACTTAGGTTCATCCATTAGTATTCTGTTAAACATTACATAATATCATAAATACCTTTTTCATGCATTTCTTGAGATCATTCTTTGGAATCAAATCATCACTAGAGAATGTCATCATTGGAAAAATTGAATCTACTATTTGCTATCCATGTGAGAAACTCATTGTGGGGAGACATTCTGAGATGATCTTAGACATTCACAAGAAAGGTATTTTTGGCATTATGTAATGTTAATTTACGGAATACTAATGGATGGACCACAATAAAGGTATTTTTGGCATTATGTAATGTTAATTGACCGAATACTAACAGATGGACCCAAATGTCTATCTTTTAAAGTTTATAGTAATCAAATATTGCAATTGAAAATTTAGGGTACCTATCTCTCAGTACCCCAAAATACAGAGTACCTATTTATATATAATTTACCCAATTCAAAAATGATTCCTATCACCTTGCTAGAACTCTGCCCACCTCTACCCACAATACACCAACCATGAGTATTGAGAACATCTCCCCCTGCATAATACAATGTATAAAAGTGAGATGTTCTCCATGTGTGGTTGTGATGTTATATGGATAGAAGTGGGCAGAGTTTGTGTGGGCATGGAGATCTAGACTCTTAAAAATATTACCTAGAAATCATTTAATAGCGATGGAAAAAAAAGGATTTTCGTCTACCGTCTCTCACTGATTCTGGGCATAAACCTCTATCTCAGATCCCATTAACATCAGCATATAACTCCCTTCCCATTGCCTCTTTACCATTCCTTGAAGCGGATCCTGCTGTTTTAGGATCCAAACTCACCACCTTGGATGGGACGGCCACCAATGCCTCGGAAACCAAAATCACTGATCGAAACAAGGTGTGACAAGTTGAAGGAACCTTGTTCCTTACCCATGAATTGAGGTAGAGTAGATAGTCGTTAGTTAAAATTCCAATTGTTGCAACACTGGCCAGGATCGGTTCACCAATGGAAGCTCGATATCCTCAACCACAATTCGTAGTAGATATCTGATGCATCGCAATAAGAGTTCTAAGGTTTTGGGGAAGTCATGAATGGCCCTATTCCATACTAGAAGGAGAAGAGAATCAAGGATTTACTAGGTAAGATTTTTCAAGTATGTAGAGATGAAGCCACTAGTTGCATCACCAATTTCTTTGAAAACTGTCGAACACCAAACTAAGAGAGGAACATTGAAAACTCTGATCCACCATTTACCGAAACCACTACATACTCTATTTTCCTAGAAGCCTTCTTGGGTCCAAGGTCACAAAGAAAAACACATACTGTTAAGAAAGTGCTTTTGGGAGTGCAACACTCCACAGGCTTCTTCTTCTGAAGAAAATTCATTTTTCTTCTAGATGACAAGTTGCCAACAGAAGTCGTTCTTCTTCTAGAACCATCTAATAGTCAAAGAACTTCTCAACCCGACAAACCCAGCTAGTAGGGGATTGATCATCTCTTGTAGCGAACCTAGAAAAATCCAACTTGGCTATTTTGGGTGTGGAGGATGCACTCCACATAGATTTTGTAGACCTTGAGTGTTCAAACCAGTACAATGGTGCCCAAAACCTTCCCCTTACCCTCGAACCAAATTGGAAAAAAACTTATCTAGTCTGCTACTTAAGGCAACAAACATTGCTTCTAGCTATTGTTGAAGTTGAGTTATTGTTGTAGTCAAGCCTTGTTTTTTGGTAGCTAGGCTTTGTAGCTCTACTTCAATCTGCTCAATGCATGACTAATCATCACCTACATCCTACTCTGATACTACTTTGGTTCTAGCAGGAGTTTTGTGAGACTAGTCCTTGATTTTTGGAGGCATGATGAAGGTGAAAGATCATGTATGGAAGAGATTGACTCGAAAAGTAAGAGATAAACAAGAACTCCAAGAAAGCTTATGGGAAGAAACTTTTTTGGCTATGTTTGGTTTGAAGGAAAAGGTAGAGAAAGGAAGGGAAATTTAGGGAAACCTTTATAAACCTATTTTCTCCTTCAAACCAAACACAGCCTTTGGGTTTCAATTCTCATTCCCTTCATACATGTATGGCTCTTGTAAGTAGGAGGTGGTTAGGCTAGGTGGGGATGGTCTCCTTGAAGGACAAAGGAAGATTGGGAGCAGAAATCATCCAAAAGGCTAGGGTAAGGGGAGTGATGAGACGACTAAACAGGGAATCCAATGATGGGGTTCATCAATGGTTGAATGAATGAATTTTGTTATGAGGGTCTTTATTTATAGGTAGGGATCCCGAGGTTCTAAAAGGAAGGAGCCAAAAGTGCTAGTTTTCTATCCGTTGTCGGTCATTAAGGAGCATTACTAGGTTTTGACACGTATTCTTATGAGATCTCTCAAGGGTTGACTTTAATTTCACCCAAGGATTCTCATAATCCACGTGTGCTACTGCCTTTCGAACCTTACTTAATGGACGTGGTGCTAGTGATGTCATTGCATGGTAAGTGGCATTTTACTAAACCTACATGGCACCTTATTACTATGCTGCTTAAAATTACACCTACAGTTAATGTTTAAGCTCGATTCTTAACGAACCTGGATTCCTTGGTGGTCCAAAATTTATCATAAGACCACGCTCTTCCGAAGTTCATCATCGGAAAGGTCTATCCTAGAGCCACGCACGTTCAAGGTTCATTGCAATTGTATGGTGAACCTTATGTTTATCGCAAACCTGCGGTGTACATTAACTTCACCGCAGGAAAAAGATGAGCTATGAAATGATCACAAACGTCCATATGGTATCAATTTAGTGTTCTTTGTACTCTAAAGGACTGAGCAAGCGCCATGTACCTACAACTCCTGTTTATAATAACAAACTAAAGAGAGTCTCACATGATTCTTATTCTCCTAGTAAAAGAAAATTTTCAACTTCTCAACTAACATGCAATTTAAATGCTAATTAAGGAGATGTTTGGCATCAATGTTGATTCTTCTTTACTGATTTTTCAAAATTTGGTGATTTTTGTTATTTGGTGTCATTTCTACCATGAAAAATCAGCTTTGAATCTGTTTGAATTAGAGTTGTTATTCAATGCCATGTCATCCTCAAAAAATCGGAATTAGATAAAAATTAGAAAATCACCAAAAAAAGGTGATCCTGAAAAGGGCTGATTTCAAGAATCAATTTTTGGCCATTTTCTTGAAAATCACCAAATCGACCAACCAAACAAAACTTTCAACGCCAATTCCTCTAACACTGATGTGGCTCCAACATGGTAGTGATTTTCAAGAAATCATCATCGATGCCACACATCACCTAAGATACAATTGCTAATGCTAATGCTACACCCTAATTCTTGATGACATGGCACTACTACTAGCATTGTCCATGTCCATGCATGTGCACGTAAGAAATAAAGTATTGGTGTATTAGATACAAATGACTTTCACAAGCAAGGATTAAAGTATTAGTGTTGGGTATCATATTGAATAAATTGGATACAAATACACTTTAGAAGAGCATGGATACAAATGAAAAATATGGAAACGTTCAAGTACGTTAAGGGAATGCAAATAAATTCCATAAGTGTATTAATAACATTAAGTTTAATGTCAAAATAACTATAAATAATGTATAAATACATAGGAATTGTATATTAAAATGGTATATATGAATAGATATGTTATAATTAATATAGTAGGATGCGTAGATATTATACAATTTTATTAATAATGCATCAATCAAGAGTCCAAGGCACATATTATTATTTTATTATCTATTAAAGTGCAAGGCATAAAACATATGCAACTATTATATTGAATTATGATATCATCTTTTTCTATTTTTAATTTTTATCATTAACAAAAAATTCAATGTAAAAATTAATTCTCAAATGTTTGGTAAACAATATTTTTATTTTATAAAAAATAAATATTTTATTATAAAATGTAAATTAGAATATCAATTAATAATTTATAAAGAAATTATAATCTTAACTTAAAGTATATCAAATCGATAAAAATTTAGAAAGATGCATATCATATGAAAATTCATAAATTTTAATGACTAAACTAATTATTCCATTATTAGTATTTTATTTTTATAGATTTTCTAAATTAAAAAATATTATTTTCTTCATAGATTTGACATATATTATATTTTCAATTATCTTGTAAACAGTATTTTTCTTTTTGTAAATAATAAATACATTGATATTTAGTGCAAATTAAAATATTAATTAATAATTTATAAAAATTTTAAGATATATATTTCATGTATTTATAAATTTTAAGTATTAAAATAATTATTCTATTATGAATATTCATATTTGTATAAATATTTAAAATTAAAATTCATTTTTGATATATATATATATGGGTTTTCTAAATTATTTATTTTGTTGATTTATAAAATACTAATTTTTAATATTATTCCTTTTATTTGTAGTTAGAGTTGTTGAAAATAAATGTACGTTATTTTTTTATTGCATGTTGACACAACATGATTTAGTTGATATTATAGTTGTTTCTTGTTCTAAAAATAAAGTCATACATGCAGAAAAAACTTCTCAAAAAAATTAGTATATTGCCAGTGAATGACATTTTTAGTCATCAGATTGGTATAGCTGCCTACCAAAAAGAGAGAGAGAGAAAAAAAAAAAAAGGAAAACGCCCATCACAAGAAACAACATTTCTTGCAGTGAAGTTTACACCTGTCAAGCCTTTACCATTTGATTAATCGTTTGATGCTACCATAAGATCAGAATTCCAATCTCCAAGAATTCATAGGAGTGATAGGTTTGCATATGGCCACATGCAACAAGTAGAGCTTTTAATTTACAATAAAGATGACAATGTTGATCAATGTTTTACAAGCATGGAATAACGAATCCATGTGTAAACCTGTATGGAGTATGGTATCTCTTCATGGCAAGCTAACCAAGAAGGTATTCTGATGCATGGAGGTTATTTTATTAGTGTTTAATGTTCACCCTTGCTTGAAGTGAAGCTTTTCAATGGGTTGGGTCTGGGTCAGGCAAAGGATAGATCCAGTTCTAAGTCGATAAGAAAACTGACAGATCAGGTCCCAACCTAGACCCCTGTAAGTTTGTAACAAGGAACCAGAACCGACCATATTATTGGTTCTTCGCTCTGATTCAATATATAAGACAATTTTTTGGGAGAGAGTGAAAGAATAGTTCTGTCTCCTTAGAAGTTAGAACCTAATTATAATTAACAGATCCTGTTCATTAAGTATATAATTAACAGATCGTCTGATTCAATATGACCTGAGTGAACCGGGATACATTAAAACCTACTTATAATTAACTGATAATTAAGTCTCTAGCCTTTTAATTTGGCAATAAACTTGCTAATTATCATTCTTTCTTTTTTCAACATATCTTAATCATGTCGGAACAGGTAAAACCAACCTTACCTCTATCATAATTTGGACCCAAAGTACAAGCATTGACTCTATGTAATAACGGTGCATGGATCGGTTTGGGCAATTCGGCCCATCTCCTCAA
Organism: Nelumbo nucifera; assembly: GCF_055504915.1. Classification (NCBI taxonomy): domain Eukaryota; kingdom Viridiplantae; phylum Streptophyta; class Magnoliopsida; order Proteales; family Nelumbonaceae; genus Nelumbo; species Nelumbo nucifera. Next base: position 55,330,447 of record NC_142653.1, read on the forward strand.
CCCAGGCCATTGACAGGCCTACTTAATTGCAATTGGTAGGCAGGCAGTAGGGCTGTCAACGGACTCTAAAATTCTAATGCTATTATTCAGATATGAATGTTAAAACCTGTATTCATTTCATCTAGGAGGCCTTTGACAAGTCTTTTCACATGGTTTTTTGGGCTTTTTAAAGTTTGAAAAACTAAAATCTGTCATTCTCTAACAATGTAACAATGAAACAGGATGCCAAAAAGACCCGGCTATGCACTAAAATGTTCATAGAATCCCCAAAAGGGCAAAATATTTGGAAGAGTAAAATGAAGCCTTTGTCTTTCTGCATCTAAAATCTTTAATTTAATAATTTTGTAGGTTATGGTAGATCATACTTATCAAACAGTCTTGTAGATCATGGTAGACTATAGGGCCCGTATGGCATGTCTTTCCATGTGTTCTTTCGGCTGTTTACAAGTTAAGAAGACCGATTTTTGGTCTATTTCCATTTGGTGCGCAAAAGATCTAACCGCCAAAAGATGAAACGTCAAAAAAACACGAAAAGACTATTTTAGGCTAAATCTGGGAAGCTCCAAACGAAGCTTCTGGTGTCTTTCACGTTTTATTCTCATGTGGAAAGACACACAGAAAGATGCACATCTTTCAAATAGATCTTTATGCTAAAGCTCAATGCATCTTTTGTCAGATCTACCAGATCTTCCCAAAAAGACATGCCAAACGGGCCCTAAAATACTTATCAAATGATCTAGATCTTTAAAAAGAAGACCCTAAAAGCTCATTACATCTTTTGGCCATCATCTTAGCTATTGAATGATTTTTGTAAAAGACCAAAAAAACTTATCAAACAGCACCTAATAATTGGATTGGATGCAGATTTAACTCCTTATGTTTGCATTAATCAGATCAGATTCAGATGTAACAGAAACAATTCTTCTTCCCATGCAAAACATTAATGGGAGATGGGATAGAAAATTTCTTTCTTTTAATTATATATAAGCCATGTCAGAAGCAATTTGAAACAAACCAGACAATCGGACCAACGTTGAGCCAGAAAGAAGTTATGCAGAATAAAGCAGACATGGATGGATGGTCCAAAATTATGCCGCTATCTGTTATCTTGATGTTCCAAATACCAAACTTGCACCAAGTTCAACTCACTTTATTCTCTCTGGATGATGGATTTTTTCATTCCTCTGTTTTCAGTTTCACTGGAAGAATATAGTATATGTAGTAGTTCCAATAATTCTATCAACTTGCCTTCACAGAATCTTATTTCTCCATCAGATGTTACAATATATATATATATACAGTATATTAATATAAAGACATTATAATTACATAAATTTCTTTTCTTTATTCACCATAAATGCTATTGACGCCCCTCCTAGCATATATGCATAACCATGATTTGCATGGCAAGAAGCCATGAAACACTGAAAATAAATACCTAAACTCATCTACTCATGGTAGAAATTAAATAATACAGTAACGTAACTAGCTGAAGAAGATCGATCAAGGGCATTTTGGCTTGTTTCCGTGGGTTCTGAGGCTGGCATAACAAGGGCAAGCATTCTTATTCCCGTAAGTCCCCGGCGGTACACAATTGCACCTCATGCAGCAGGTGCCGCATGCTCGAGTGCAAATCTTCTGTCTTGATGCTTTCCTGCATCTCCTCGAACATGCAAAGTGACAATCTGTATCACCAGAATTGAAACAAAATAATACATAACTACTCTGAAATGCCTGTGAAATATATTGTTCTTCTCTTCTACATGAATCAAATGAGCTTACTGATCTTGGGGTGGTGATAATTTTTGTTGAGAGCAGCTATGTGATCACCTCCCTCGTTCATCTGAACTCAATTTAGGGGTTCATCATTCCTGTTATATTTCATCAATTTCGTAACAAAAAGAAAGAAAAGGAATAAAACTAACTCACATTAGTCTCAGAATTGACAGCATTATCTATTGATGCTTCTGCAAAAGCCTGCAATAATGTACATTGGTACCCAAACCAAAGTTCATTAGTCAAGGAATTGCTTCTAACATGATTGATATATAAGGGGAGTTTGCATTGAAATAAACCTGTAGGAGGAGAAGGAAGACTATGAATAAAGATGAAAAAATCTTCATTGGCATAGCTGAAGGAGGATGATAAGATGAATTGAAGAAAGGAGAGATTTTGTGACTGAATTTAGAGAAGGTGAGAGAAGTGGGTGTCTTGATATATAGCCTTTGATCTCTTCTTCTAGATGTTTTGAGATTGGCATGTGAAGATAGCTTGTCACTAGGCTTTATGGTAAGTGTGACGTGCATGAATAGTGAATACCAAACTACTTTTAGTTTTGTTGCTTTTGTTCCTGTGAAGAAATTAGAAATGTGGTGGGAGAGATGCTGCTTATTCTTTGCTTAGAGCCTTGGGCAATGGCCTATTGGATGGACTGGTGGAGAGACGTTCCAAAATTAATAAATGAATTGCAACCCGACAAACGAGGATTTATGGGTTTGTGCCATTTTTCACAGTTTTCGGGTTAGCAGCGGAGTTCACGTGGTGTACTGGACCGATCAGTGTCCTGATAACAAAGGCAAGTGTTAAAACCCACGGGATATAGAATGACGTGGTGTTGTCTGATTGGTCCAGTACCCATGTCAAATAGGTCAGGTTTGATTAGGTTCACCTCAACCAGAACGCATTGCATACTGGCATGGGATATCAAACCCCAACCCCGATCCAAGTTCTATCTGCGTATCGGAATACATTAATTCACCCAGCCGCACGTTGAGAACATCTCTTGTACTCTACTATTTTATATCACCGACATTTGTATATATATGTGTCTGTGTGAACTACCTGGCCATGTATTGTGGTAAGCAACCAGAACGAATTGCAGTCAGATTGGTCGAACCATTAGGTTTGTGACCGATCCTTCTTGATCAGTTTCATCATAACTCATAACATGAATATTATTAAATCTACTATGATTATTGTTTGTGTTTTTAATAAATTTTTTTTTAATTCTTAACTTTTTTAATTCAAATTTATTTTAGATAGATAGATGAAAAATGGGGTAGAGCATAAATAAGAATTAGATATAATTTATGAGAGAAAATCTATAAAATTAAATATAATTTAGAAAAAAATGGGGGATAAAAATTTCACTTAGCTAGGTGAAAGGAATTGAGAAACTCAATAAGAGAGCATGATGAAGTAAGAGAGAAAAGAGAGAGCGTTCAAAGAAAAACGAGCAGCGGGAAATGTGTGAAGGGGACCATCTCTCTCTCTCTCTTTTCTGCTGATGCCCCACATCAGCCACAAATGCTTAGTGAGTGATTGAGTTATTGCAGGTCATGCATACATTTTTTACCAACGTAGTGTAATCAATGATTCACAGCTTGTACAGCAGATATATATTCTCAACGCACGGTGAGTGTTATGTGTGCAGTCTCCTCAATAATTTAACACATGTGTGGGAGATATTCTAAATGTACAACTAGAAGCTATGTGTGTGCAGAGTTCACAATCGTTGGTTTACATCATTCAAACTCCAAAACTTCCAAATTGTAAAACAGACCGAAATTTTCTTTGAAAATCCTGACTGATAGGGGTATTGGATTCTCCTGAAAATATGAAAGCATGGACATCTGGGGCTTGATCTTTCGGACCCACAGTACAGTTCCAACATACCTCCCTCTAATTGGACCACTGGTCACTCAATCTATGGGGAGATGCTCTCGTTTTCCTTTGACAAACAAACAAACAAACTTTCATGTAGATACATAGAATCTAAATATACAAAGATGTGACTCCATCATCCTTAGGAATGGTAGCTTTTTCTTTAAGCTGTGGAACGATAGCTTAGAATATTGGTAAAGACATTTCTGGAGCAAGAACCTTATCAAATGAAATTCAATCACGTCTTCCTATAAATACTCTTGCTTTCTTGCAGCTTGGAACTCCAAGCAAGCATATTTGAACTCCCATTTCATATTTTTATCTGTTGGGTGCTTCTTTCTACTACATGTGGCCTATTTCGGACAGCCTTATGGCCCTCCACCTTGCTTTCCTCCTCCATCTTACTGTCTTCCTTCACCACCCCCACCACCCTGTTACTCTTCTCCTCCGCCTTCTCCTCCACCTTCTTGTCCTATGACATATGGTCAACCTTTACCACCTTATACGGGTACAAGAAAATCGGTCTAAAGCCGGCGGTTAGATCTAAGGTGGCGGTCTTCAGTCTGCCCCTTAAAACTCTGCCGGCTTAGATGCAAAAGGCTGCCGCCTTAAGTGCCCGGTTCAAATTACTCTAAAGCGGTGGTTACATCGAGCCGCCGGCTTTGCATTAATATAGCGGCGGTTTAAACCGCCGCCTACCAAACACACTCATGTTCTTAGGTGGCGGTCTATACCACTGGCTTAGATCTGTTTAGACCGCCGCGTTAGGTCCGTCTAAATGTTGTTTCAATTTTTAGGCGGCAATCAGGACCACCGGCTGTCTTTTTTTATTATTTATATCAATTTGATTTCTACATTTTTTTAGTACCTGTTTAATATAGATCTCATGGCACATAATACATAAAAATCAATTTAAATAAAAAAAACTTTTAATTAAATTATTTATTATTATAATATCCAAAACAATATGCTTAAATACAATATCCAATTGACATATAAAACGGTACAACGCATTTAGAAAAAAAAAATCTTCTTGAATAATGTACCGCATCTTCATATTTAAAGCCGGCGGTTAGATCTAAGGTGGCGGTCTTCAGTCTGCCCCTTAAAACTCTGCCAGCTTAGGTCAAGACCGCCGCCTTAAGTGCCCGGTTCAAATTACTCTAAAGCGGTGGTCACACCGAGCCGCCGGCTTTGCATTAATAAAGCGGCGATTTAAACCGCCGCCTTAGATTTCTACCAAACTCACTCATGTTCTTAGGTGGCAGTCTAGACCACTGGCTTAGATCTGTTTAGACCGCCACCTTAGGTCCGTCTAAATGTTGTTTCCGTTTTTAGGCGGCAGTCAGGACCACCGGCTTTGTCTTTTTTTTTATTATTTATATCAATTTGATTTCTATATTTTTTTAGTACCTGTTTAATATAGATCTCATGGCACATAATACATAAAAATCAATTTAAATAAAAAAACTTTTAATTAAATTATTTATTATTATAATATCCAAAACAATTTGCTTAAATACAATATATCTTCTTGAATAATGTACCGCATCTTCATATTTAACTCCAGCACCCACAACTGCAACAATAGTAGAGCCACCCTTCTCTGTTATCAAGTCTTCTTTACCACTTTCTTCCAACCTAACAACTTGAGCAAATCTCTTGGTCATCTATTTTATGAAGTCACTAGATAGTGAGACTGGATTTCGGTGCTCATTACTGCGGTGATCCTCGTAAAAATCAAAATCATCCAGGATGGACACATCAATTTCATAATTCTTGAAAATGTTCAACATTTCAATTCCTTATTCCAATTTGACTTGCAAAAAATACCAGTATTAGATAGGAAAAGAAACTAAGGTTGACACGAAAACCCACATGGGCACTACATCAGAAGGAAACAAATAAAACACAACCAACGGCATATCATGCATACATAATAAAATGGGCCAAGGAACCTACAAGGTATAATTTAGCTCCGCCCCTGGTATTCAGTCCCTGCTACTGCTAACCTATCTTTATTCTTATTATTCTTTTCAGAAGTTAATCTCTATTTGAAATTCTGCGTGCATTATATGATATAATAAACCCAGCCCAAGTCAAGTAGGATTTAAGTTGAACAATTCATGGTAATCTTCAGGTCAGATTAGGTTAAGACTGAATGTTCAGTACACATGGACTTGCTACTGTTAGCTCCACCAAACCCAAACCTGCCCAAGTTGCACTCTTTATAGACTCCAAAAGAGAAAGACAAGCTTACCCCCTTTTGTAGTTTGTCCTCCACAACAGTAGCACCTACAAGAATTAAATTTTTTTCCATCTTATCTGATACCTGTTCAAGCATCACCTCTCTACCACTACCTACATTAGTCTTTGCCTTGAGAAATTCACTGTTCCAATTAGAATACCCAGCCACTTTTAGCTTTCTATATGCAAGTGCCAAAGTCCGCAAACCTGCTTCTCCATATTCACTCAGATGCCTACTTTTCTCCTCCAAATATGTTCTTCCATTTTTGGCTAACCGGTCAAAAATTATGCTGCATGATCCAAGCAAGAAAACATACAGTGAGTATTTGAAGATGAAATTAATGTAGCTTTAGGAGAACACAACCAAAATGGATGGCTTGACCTATTAGAAAACTTGAAGATCTCTTGGGAAAAACACATTCTACAAACAAAAGATAGCATATAAATCAGACCTGTCTGCACCTTAGCACAGAAGAAGAATCTCTCCATTTTCATCCTGAACAATAACAGACATCCACTTCCACTTGCTACTAAACTCCAACAGATTTAGAATTTTGAACTCCCTGAAAATGTTCCAACAAATAGGTGGATTAGATGCCATGAATCAAAACAATGAAGAATTGAAGACCCTAAAATATGTTTGTATTCTAACCTTTCAATCAGGTGCTTAGAAGAAGGATATCTTTCTTGAATGAAGACACTTGTCTGAGTCCGTTTAGAGAATTCAAAACCAAACTCTCTAGCTGCAACAAGAAAAGCTCCCTCATCTAGTGATTCAGCCTCATAGTTGAAGCTGCCAGTTTCCTCATTTAGCTCAAGAATTGTTGTGTGGCAAAGTGCCAGTATCCGAAAGAACAACAATATGGTGTCTGAATTGGGTTCTTTCAACCAATTCCCATCCGTGCAACTATTTCAGCTTCACTAGAACCCATACCAAAGACAACACCAGATATGGAACACTTGAGGAAGTCCATTTGATTGCATGTTAAAGTGCCCATCTTATCAGAAGGAATAGTGTCAACCTGGCCGAGCTCCTCATTCAGATTTGATGTACGAGCTTCAGCAGGATTGCTCGTCTCCTCATCATACATGTTTATGTCTTGGTTAATGAACATTGCTTGCAAGACCTTCACTACTTCGATTGAGACATAGAATGATATGGGTATTAGATAGGCATAGAGGATAAGAGTAATGACCAGATGGAAAGTACCTGACAACATAGGCTTTGATGGATTATACAAATTTGTAGTATCTTCTAGTTGCAAGTACCACCAGTCTGACATCCCAAACTTTGTCTTCACAGAAAATCCTATCGAGCTGATCAGCAATATCAGAACAAGAAGGGTACAAAGGATGTATATTATTTTATCCATTTTACCTATTTAACTCCAGACATGTCACGTATCTACCACACTTTTTTTTTGACATGTTTCTTCTGCTCAACACTCTAATTCCATACCAGATTGGGTTTAAAACCAAAATACAAAAAAGCTTGTAATATCCATATAGAAAAGCAAAAGTTAGATGCATTATTTATTTATTTATCCTCTTCTCTTCTCAAACAAAAGTGCATGATCAAACAACTTAGTCCAACTTAATAAAGCCTTAATCCAACTATATTAAATCTGCTAAAATGGGTTTGGTTGGCCTCAATTAACCCAACTAGAAGGTAAGAAAGCAGAATTGCCACCAGGCTTCAACATCAAAGCAAATCCTTTACAGAGGTGGAGAAGATCATCCATGCCATTGAATTGTAAACCCCTAATGGGTTCATTGTTAGGTAGAGCTGATCGGTCCAATAACCAGTGGCTGGTATCTGACATTTCTTGAACTCCAATCTCTTTACCCCCTCTATGAGATTCAGGCTACAAATTTCAATAAAACAGATACTACATTCAGAAAACTAATAATTAAGACAAGAGTCCCTTGCTATTGTGCTTAAAAGAAGATTGTGTTTGGTGTTTTTACTCCTTTTATAAGATTTAAGCCATGAATTGCAATAAGCAAGTGACTGGTCCAGCAAATTAATGATCAAGATCAGGGTTCCTTGCTTATGTGCTTCAAACAAAATTATGATAGTGAAAATCCATTATATGTACTCTACATGTAAGTAGTTTCTTCCCTTCTTTTTCTACATAAAGGTATAGAACAGTGCTGAAAAGCCTCAGATCAATCATTTTTAGTCAAAAATTGTTTCAATTTTTAGGTCAAACCCACTATTTAAAGGGTTGAGTAGAGAGAAGAAAAGGCAATACTGAAAATTTGCAGTGGCATTCAAAGAGCATGAGCAATAAATCCTATGTCAGTTGGGAATCTAGATGAAATTGTTCTTCCTCCTACTGAAGGATTGATGTCGAGGCTGCAGCTGAAGCTTTGCCAAGAAATTTGTGGAATGCAATCTAAACTTTGCTTCATGCACTATACTCATTGATGACCAAACCAAAGTGACTATTATGAGACTGAGGGAATCAGGAAAATAGTTGGGTATCAACAAAACGGGCTTTAGAATTTGGGTTGAATTGCAGAGTGCCATCTAAGCAATCACCATTTACCAAACTCGGCCATGATGCAAATATATGCATACAGAAAGAAAGAAAGAAAGAAAGGAACACAGGGCATATAGTCCATAAGAGGAAAATCCATAAAACAAAAAAGAAATCAGGAAATAAGCATAACTGCATGAGGCACCAGATGTCAACCACAGTATAGATAATGCATTCAAGTTTTGCAATAAGTGATTCTAGCATACTTCACAGGTATAACAGTTCAGTATATCTCATAGTAAGTAATTAATGAATTTTTACCACAAAATGGTTTTGTAGAAACAAACAAGTCTTCCTAACCTCAGAATTATTTGTGTATTTATGTGAAACATAGATTCATGAAAGCATCATGCAACAGAACCTAAAAAAGAGGTTCACATTTCACCATTTTTTCAGTTCTGTATAAATCTAAATCCATGAATTTTGCCAAAGGAGATTTCAGAACTTATAAACATCAAAAAAATATATTTTCTATTGTGAAGAAAAGTCTTCTTAAAGAAAAATCAAGTGATGGAAATAAAAGTCTTCTATTGTGAAGAAACCCAACCCACCCAAAACAAAACTCCAACTTCTAAATCAAGTGATGGAAATAAAATCCAAAAAAGAAAAAGAAAAGGCAAGAAAACAAATATAACATCAACAAATTAAGAAAAAACAATGTATAATGAACTAAAGAAATTAAAGAAAAACTCAACCATCAAATAATTACAATTAGTACCCTAATTTTCTAAAACCCAGGGAGACACACCAAGGATTCCCAATCACAAAATAAAGTTATCAAAACATAGCAACAGCCATATTATTAAAAACAGTCTAACTTGTAAATCATGCCCACCATACTAGCATTTAACAAAAGGAGAAATGAAGTATTATCATGTTAGATAGCAGACCACAAGTGTGCCCAAAAACTTCTTTTGATAGTGATATTGGGTTCCTTATATCCCACAACTGTTATAAATATCATAAAAGGATTACTTAGACTAAAATTGATAATATTTATAAGATAAGACTACGATAATATGACCAAAATCCTTAATAATAAGACATATATTTGTACCCTTAGAGAAGGTGAACTGTCATCATCAGATGCAACAACAAGCTGAGTTGCAATATCAGGATTTCATTGTAAAACAGAACTTCGCCTTCTATTTGAATCTGACAAACTGTCAGAAACAGAAAAGCCATGTCTAAATATACAATTCACCATGTAGATTCATTACCAGAAAAGTGCCACACCACTAAAAATAGTAGAAAAACATTCACTCTCAGATAAGCAATGTGCAAATTCTAAATAGGTTTCTAAAATATTCTAGAAAATAAATATATATTCATTGTCCACCTATCGTCCCATTATGTCAAGTGGATGCAAGTATATGTTGAACCTTGTCATTCCATGATAAGAAAGAAACATCACTTTGAGCACCAGAACCAACACCCTGAAAAAGTTTTCACAGATTAAATGCTACAAATATCTTAAAGAAATAGGATTGCATAGTCAAAGCTCAAGTCAATTAAACATAGCCTTATCCCAATTCCTAACTATTGGGATCAGCCACATGAGTCATGTTTCAAGTTTCAAAGTCCTGTTTCAAGTCTTATGAAATTCACCTCTGCAGTTTGGACTGGATAATACAGAAGAAAGATTCTCTTTCTCTGGTATAGGTTTAGGGTTTTCCAACATCAACTGTCTCTTTTACAAATAGGTTTCCGGCAAGAATGTAGAAGTGTTGGAGGGCGAGGAAGAGTGAGATTTTGAGGTTGGGAATGATGTTCGATTGAAGCTGCAGGTGGAGAGACTTGGCATTTCCCCAACACCGTGCTAGACTAGATGGCAGCCATGAGAGGTAGAGCTATAGCTAGCTATTGTGATTATTTTTCTACTTTAAAGATGGAAAATGGAGAGAATGACAGAGGAGGAAGAAAACTATTAAAAGAAGGGTTATAACGTTCCCTTCTCTTGCTCGAACGAACAGGCTGGTGCTTGATACTTTTTAACTATCTTTTAAAGCAAATAGTTTATCAGCTTGTGTAGAAAAATACTATCTTTTAAGTAAATAGTTTATTTTCAAAATAGAAGGAAATCCTAAACTGTTCATTCATGCGTTAGTTTGATGTTTGTTAATTACTTTTTACTTCTTCTATGGACATTATTTTTGGAGAATATATAGTTACAGTATGAGAATGTAGTAGAATTAATCCTTAACCAATATGTTTCGATTCTTTTGATATAAAGAAAAATATATAATTAAGAATTTCTTACAATGGGCCAATCAGGTTGCTTGGCAACTGTTCCTTGTTCAAGAGTGGCCAAAAGTAAACCAGAATTTTACACTCAGCCGTTTTTGCACTTCCAAGCATTTACACCATGCAAATGAAATTTGTACTGAAACGAAACGAAGCCTAAGAAAATCCTACAGAGGATACAATCATGGAAAAAGGAATTACCTTGACAGGGTTGTATTCTGGAAATAAAATGACTGGGAATAATTACTTGAAACCAATATAAATTCTACTTTTGGACTATTTTTTATTTGTTGAACAATAATGGAGAAATAGCTTAACCAGTAAGTGCTCGTCACTATACTAAGTAAAGCCAAAAAGAAGCTTTAAAGACGTAAACTCAAAAGCTGGTTATTGATGAATATTTTTGAGTAGTTTTTTATATGCAAAACAGCTTGCTCTAACCTGAATTTAGAGGAGAGCTAATGAGTAGGTTCTATCTACAGACAAATGGAATCAATGACCTTGAATTGACCGTACTCAATCTGCTATGAGCTAGGGTTTGGTTGGAATTTGAAGCTTTGGAATTGAATTATCCTTGAAATAAATTCCAAAATATATTGATTTGAAATCAATACTCATGGCTACCTGGACTATGGTCTCACTTGACCATCGTGCCTGTCACTTAAGTGATTTAATCATTTCTTTTCAATTTAATATTTGAATGTGCATATATAATATTTGAATATGCATATTTGAACTCTATTATTATTGTTGTTGTTGAAAATCAAGCATAGCATTTTAAAGAATAGGTTCCATACTTTTTTTGGAGGGTGGAGAGTGTTAAAAGAAAAAACTGGTTCCACAGCCACAGGCACATCTTGGAACTGACCCCAGAACTGTCAAGGCTATAACCAACCTTGGAACCAATATTCACGAGATAGTTCAGATAATACCTTCAAACTAAACCGAACCAACCTATGCTAAACAAACCCCTTCATTAGATTACAATCCATCAAAAAGGAGATGCCCCTTACTAATTTCAAACCATTAATGGGTAGACCATCAGCCAAAACGGGTTTTAGGCTCTTTGATTTTTGTTTTACTTCATCCAACCTAGCTATCTCAAATTAAGGGTGCAATTTGGACAGGCCCAACCCGAACCCAATCAAATCCAGCCAAAGTCTTTGCGCATATTGGCTTTTTGAGTTTTTAGGTTGTGGGTTGGACCTAAGTCAAAAAACTCAGGTTTAACTTAAGCTTTAGGTTGGACATGGGTAGAGGCCTCAATTAGCCCAAACCCAAGCCAACCCATTTCGGGCTCAATCTAACCTAAACCTGCCTGAACAAATACATACAAATGTATTATATTTATATAATAAATGTCTTTTTTCTAATTACATACAAATGTATTACAGTATAAAATATGTATTCATACATTGCAATGAAATTTGTACACATTTTTCAATCAATTTTAGTTTTACATTTGGGCATAAAGCCCAATTAAAGATGACTATATGAAAATATATACATAACTTCTATGAAACCTGACTAACCTGTCCGAGTCCGGCCCAACCCAATCCAAGCCTAACCCAGTTTGGGTCATGTTGGGTTAAGCTTGAGTTGAGCCTGAGTTTATAAACCTCGGCTTGACCTTGGGTTGGACCAGCCCTATGCCGGAGATTTGCACCTTGAGGCTTGGGCCTAGGTTGACCTTGGTGAGAAATGTATATGTTACATTAGTTATAAAATCACCATTTTATTTTGTATTGATCAATTTAAAACATTTTAGGTAAAAACATTAATATATAATAGAGTTGGATGTTGTTATTGTTCACTCATATGATTTTAACCACATTACCTTGGGGCCTATAAAATCCAACCACACCACAAACACCCCTTAACCACTCCTAACCAACAGACAACAAGTGACTCACAATTTGCAAACTACCAACATGAATATATAATCATGTGTTGCAAGAAAACCTAGAAATGGGAAAAGGTGTATTCCAATCTTAAAATGAAAAGAAAAAATAAATCAACGGTCAGGATATTGGCCAGATTTGCTACAAAGATTGGGAGGATAGGTTCTTCCCATTAAAGGATCAATGTGTAAAAATGACTGCAGTGTATGTGGATTCTATAGCTTAATACATCTTTTATTCAAATGAGCAGTTTCGGGTGGATTTTGTTTTCCTGGGCTAAAGCTACTTACCTAATCTCTTCTTTGGGAGGGAATCTTACTGTGTGGTTGAAGAGAACATAGTTGAAATCCAAGTAATCCTGGTGGGACCCAATTCTGCAACAAACCTCCCTAAGCTGTTTTACCTTTTATCAGATCCTCTACAACTCTGCCAAATATATATGCAAATCGATGGGACTAATCTAAGGATTTTAGCCCATTGATCAAGCGTATTGGTCATTGGATATGAAGATTGGTTAGGAGTGAAACGTTTACTTTTGATGCATTTGACACAAATATGATCATTATCCTTAGTTGGTGATTTTACATGCTCTGTTCGCTGCAAATGCTTGAACTTCTTTTGAAGAATTTGCTTGGCAGACGTAAAATTTTCTCCGAAAGCGTCAGCCTCTTCTTCTATAAAGGGGGCTACTATGCTTTTGGTTCCTCACCTGCAAACCTCTCTCTCTCTCTCTCCATGACCACTGCTAAGGAGACTTTGCTTCTCACAGCCCTTTGCTTCCTCCTTGTAATTCAGGTAGGTCATTCTTTTCGTTTCGATGCTTCAATATTCTTTAGTCATGGTCTCACCGGTCGAGTTCCGATATGGTTGACCGGAATAGTGGTTAAATCTGGGTTTGGTATTGTGTTTATAGGATTAGTGGTTAAGGTTGTGTTTGGTATATTGCTATTTCTATTTGAAACATTATGTGTTGATAAATACAAATTGTTAAAAAATATGCGTTGCTACATCATTTAACAGTGCAGTTAGAAACAACAATTTGTTTTGGTTAATTTCAAACGTTTCAGGTAGATACAGCAGTGGTATCAAACACAACCCAAATAGGACCCAAACTCTTTACTGGATGACTAGTTTGCCCTAGATATTTCATAATATGACTATTTTATTCACTAATACCCTTATTGACTTTGCTTTTTTTTTTCTTTTCCTGTTTGGTTTTTTGATAAATTCAGTTGCATATTTACGGTGGACTGGGGATTACATATGAAGAGAACGGCATAGGTAAGAACATAATGGAATTGGAGACAACCATGATCCATCAGTAGTCCAATTATAGTCTGGGTACAGACCGAACTCACACTGACTGGCCCAGCCCATAAAATTTGCTGAATATTCTTTGTACATGATATATATGTAATGGGCCGGCTGGTCAAAGCAGTCCTCTGGCTAGTTAGCCCATAACCAGAAGGCCTAATTGACAAGGATAACGACGTAGTAAATCAATCCAAGCTAGTTAAAAGGGAACTCAACTGAATGAGCTGACCAGGATGGCCAAACATCCCAACATGATAGGTCCATCTAACTAAACCGGTTCTTCCAGTCTTGACCTATAGACAGGATCTAGCCGTCTATGCTCATCTGGACGGATGGATCCATCTTGCGGCCTGGTTTATAAGTATCCGGTCTGACCCATGATTCAAACCGTGGGGATCCATCTAACAAGGATGCTGCATTCATGAATTTACAGACTGTTCATCCGCATGTGACTACCGATGCAGCAAGGCGTCAAGGCATAAGATGTGCATTAGGGCGTGCAACACATGCTGCGAGAGATGCAACTGTGTCCCACCAGGAACGTCAGGGAACTGTGATGTGTGCCCCTGCTATGCCAACATGACCACTCATGGTGGTAGACACAAATGCCCCTAAACTTCCCTGCTGCAAAATGGATCCATTATTAGAATAAAAATCAGGGGAAAAACTCTTTTTTTTCGTAATTATTCAAGTTTATGTTAGAAATAAATGACAATATATATAATAAATTGAAAAATAAATGGATAATAATGGAGGGTAATTTGGTAATTATAGACACCCATATTTTATATTTACCATGAATTTGTCATATTGCCAAACAGACAGTGTTTCTCATCCTTTGAGTCCCTAGCTATGATCCTTACCATGGTCCATGGACGGTTTTGATTTGCAGTAATAAAATAGAATGTCTTTTAGTTAAATGGACCATGCCACTATAAGTGCAACAAATTTGAAGCAAGATATCAAATCTGGCTCGCAGTAATGCAATAGAATGTTTCTGACTTGTGGGTGCAATTTTTCAACACTAGCTCCATTTATTTGTTTGTACTAGTACAAATAGCATGAGAATGAAAGTTCTGGTCCGACTTTGCTTTGGGTTTTGTTTCAGGTTTTATTTCACTACTTTTCTTTTCTCTAATGCTTTATTTTACTCCATCAACACTGTAAACAAACAAAATAAGGTAGAGGCTAGAACAAAAATAAATCAGAATCTGCGTTCATGCTTTTGCACGCAAATGAAGTTGCACTGCAAATGAGCCGGGGCTGAGTTTCCAATTTATGTACATGTCTAACAAATTAATAAGCAATATTGTTGTGAAATCTGAACTGGAACAAATTGAACTATACCAAGTTATGTAAACCAAAGCAAATTTGGATGGATGGTCTAAATTTATGCCCCAACCTACTTTCAAACTTTGAATGAAATTCAAGTTATTTTCTTCTCTCTGGATGGTGGATTTTTATTTTATTCCTCCGTATTATTTTCATTGGAAGACTTAGTTCCAATGCATAGATCAGCATTTAATTGGAGAGAAATATTGATGATATAAATGACTTACCATTACAATTGGGGACCCTAGTTTTAACCTTAGGCTTAACGCCTAAATCACAAAGTGACACTTAGATGTCCCCAATTGGCTCCTCTACACTTAATCCTGCAATTTAGGCAGGATTTAGCCTGAATCCATTCTCAAAAGTTAGATTTGGTTGGATCGATTGAAATTCGAGTCAGGGTTGAATAGTGTGAATCCGATTTTATTTTGTGTATGTGTATGTAATTATTTATATATAAATGTATATGGTTATCTACTTATGTCTTTGCGAGATGTAGGATCCATTCCATTCCAAAATAAAAAAAAAAAATGTAAATGTATATAAGCATGTTAACAATATTAATTTTAAAAGAAAAATTTTTCTAAGGCATGATAACTATATTTCCTATCCCCGCTTTCGATTATGAAATTAACTCCCATCTTCGTTCATAATTTCTGTAAGAAATAAAATTTGTCCTTCATCCCTGATTCCCGATAAGGATGGGTTTCCTGTGAGGACCCAAATCTCCGAAATTCTTTTAGATAATAGTATTTTTTTGAAAAATAAATTTACTTAAAATAAATAAAAACTTTAAATTATAAATAATGTTTTAAATATGTTTTGATATATATATATATAATATAAATAATATACATTTAATATAAATATATAATTGGGGTCAAGGCGAGGCAGGGAACTCAATCCCCATCCCCGACCCGATGGGGTTGGGGAAATCAAGTCCCCATCGGGGATGGGGAAAATTACCATCCCTATTTACAATTGACTTAATTCTTGAGTCTAAGAAATAAGAAAATTTGACAAAAGGAAGCTAAAAAAGCCACGCCAAACAAAACCAAAGGTGGGAGGTTCAACAACTTATGCTGGGTTACAATCGACCTCAACAAAACCAGATTTGCTTCTCACTGAATGCTACTCACACCAAATCATCAATCTCATAGCACATCTCAGTCTTGTATTGAGAACATCTCTCATACTTGTATATTATCATTCATAGGAAATGTTCCCAAATTTGCTTCTTACAGAATGCTACTCACACCATATTGATCTCATAGCACATTGCAGCCTTCATTGGAAATATCTCCCATACTTATATAAGTTCTCATTCATGAGAGATGTTCCTAGTGCATGGCAAAAAGTGCTGTGAGATTGGTGCAAAGATCAAATCTGGATTAAAAAATCAATCAAGCCAAACTCTGTCCAACTTGCACCTTTATCTACACTTTTGTAGAGAAAAACCTTCTAGAGTTTATTAGTGATTGTGCACTAAAGAGACATAGATGAGCTGGAGCCCATTAGTCCAGCCTAAATAGCGCTCTGGGAGTAATTTGTGAGTGGGGTTGACCATTTTGCTTTCTTATTCAAGCCCAACCCATAATTGCTACCTCACTCTATCCGTAATGATAGTGTTAACAAGTTTTCCTCTTCCCATAGTGCAAGGCTGCAAGCTTTTCATTTCTCTTCGTTCCTTCCTATACCCTGATTTCTACCTTTCTACTTCCTTACTGTCATGTATTTGTGAGTTGTGACACTTCCTATCTCCTATAATGGCCGATGATGATCTTGTTTGTACTTTCTTTAGTCTTTTGCTTCCATATACTACAATCACTGTCAAGGCATCAACTGAAAACACTTCTAATCCAGAAGACTGGCAGAGACAACTAGTTTTCTCTGTTTGCACTGATAAACAAATTAAAGTCGTTGGTTTCTCTGTTTCAAAACTTCAGATTTTTGGATATATATTTTATTTAATATGCTTTTTTATTATTTTGTTGAATATTATTGCTTTTAATCATGGTTTTCAAAACCGGATTAGATCGGACGGTTGGACCTGATCGGTTCCGTTTTTCCCCAAACCTGCTTTTTTCCCTAAAACCGTTGATTTTGTTCAGCAAACCGCTGAACCGACCGATTAATCATTCGAACTATCCGAACCGTTCAAACTGTTTTGACCATTTTTCAAATTTTTTATTTTTTTAAATTGTTTATTTTTTTGTCAGAACGGGCCAGCCGTTCGAACCAATGACTGGACCCCTGACCGGTTTGGTTTTAAAAACCATGTTTTTTATTTTAATTATTTGAAGTTATATCTAAAATTTTTGTAAAGCGAGCAAATATTCCAAATTTTGAAATTTTGAAATTTCAGCATTCATAAATTGGCATGATATTTTTGACATATCGTTTTGGTTTGGCATATTTGAAACCAAAATTTCATCAATATTTTTTTTTCGGTAGAGGGAAAATTTTCATGACATTTTAATCCCATGGTGAGTGTTGTTCTCAGATATGTCTTTTTTTTGGAAGAAAAAACCTCCATCTATGTTGAGGATCGAACCAGATGGGGGGGGCCCACATCAGGATGACATAACACGTAGTGATAACGTGGCAATTGATACAACATGAGACCGTTAAAAAGGATCGGGACAACCATGACTCACCATTGCATCTTTTCGTTATGACTAGTAATTAAGCACATGCGTTGTACGCGAGAAATTTTTCTTCACTTTAATTACTTGAATTTTACATATATCATAGTTAAGATAGAAATTGAAAATAAAAAAAAAGTAATAATATGATTAAAAATAAACTTAAATATTTATTATTCAATTGTGACATTATGCTTTTTTTTTGAAAAGTTGGATCATTGACCCACCATCTAGATAAGAAATAGCAATGCTTTTGAATTAGTTTTAAATTAGTTTTAAATTGGTTACAAGTTTTGTCCATAAACCAACAAAACTCTAACAAATGGCTCTACATTTTAAGTTATAAAAACTCTCACCATGTCATCGGAGGGTTATGTGACTATTGCCAATATGGGACTCTTAATCCATATTGGACACAGTAAAAAGCTTATACTAAAATTGCCTTTTAGTGTTGGGTGATTAGAAAATAAAAAGGGTTTTTAGTTTTTCTCTCTCTCTTTCAATCTCCCTCATACTCTTTCACTCATAGTCATCTTTATCTACTAACGACTATGTGATTTGAAAATAAATAAAAATGGTTTTTGGTTTCTGTATTTACGTTCTCTATATCAATTTCTGCCATTCTCTCTCTCTCTCTACCTATCATTCTCCCTTAATCTCTCTCATTCTCTTTCTCGGTCGATCTCTCCTTCTCCCTTAATTTCTATCATTCTCCCTCAGTTTCTCTCCCTCTCCCTCTAGGGGTGCTCACGATTCGGTTAATCGAACCTTGGGGTAATTTTCTGGACTGAACCAATAGGTTTGGTTTTTACATTCAACCAAACCGAAACTGAACTAGTACAACTAATTAACTGATCAACCGATTAACCATGGTTTGGTTTTTTGGTTTTGTATGCCCTTAAAATTAAAAAAAAAAGGAAAAACACGATAATTGGGATCGCTAGTGTCACCGAGATGCATTAGCCTCTAACTCGTAGGCCAAGCCTCCAATGTCGCAGATCGCCAGTGTTGGAGGCCATCGATAAATCGATCGGAGGGCAGAGCTCCAAAGGCTAGAACCAAAGAGAGTCCAAGAGGCAAGAGAGAGAGAGAGCTCAAAGAGAGACTAAGAAGAGAGACTGAGAAGTGAGAGAGAGAGTCCAAATAGACGGAGAGGCGAGAGAGAAATAGTTCAGAGAGAGAGAGAGGGAGTATGAGAGAGTGAGAGTCCAAGAGAGAGGGAAAGAAAAAGAAAGCCAAAAAGGCCTATGCAGTGGCCAACGGGTGTCAGTTTGTCAGATGACTCAAATTGGCAGCAAGTGGGTGCCAGACTAGCAAACCTGTCTCAGCTCTCAGTTCAACAGTTTGAACACTCTCAGTTTATCAAATGTTTTTATTTGATTTAAAAAATAAATAAAAATATAATATTAATATATATAGTATTATTTAAAAATATATATCGATCGGTTTGGTTAATCGTTGGTTTTTTTAAATGGTTAACCAAAACTTTTGGTTTTTTGAAAACATCAAACTGAAACCAAATCGATCGGTTCAGTTAATCGATTTTCTGATTCAGTTTTGGTCGGTTTTTCGATCAGTTCGGTTTTTCATTTTTTTTAATTTTTGCGCACCCCTATCTCCCTCATTCGTTTTTTTATTTTCTTATTTTCTTACACACTTATATGGTATTAATCAAATTGTATAAAAGAACATGAGACCAACTTAGTATGGTTCAAAAATTATTACACCAATTTGATAAAATTCACAAGAAACCTTTGTCTATGAAATTTACACCAATTGGAGAATGATAGAGATTGAGGGAGAAGGAGATTTTGACTGAGAGGGAGAAAATGAGAAAAATTGAGGGAGAACAATAGAGAGAAAGGGGTTTTGATTTGGCTACAAACCAAAGCAGAGAGAATGGGAGAGACGGAGGGAGCAAGAGATCGAGAGATAACTATGAGAGTGAGAGAGAAGGGAGGGAGATCAAGAGATAGAGAGAATGGGAGAGAAACTAAAAACCTATTTTTGATATAGGTTTTTTGTTGTGTCCAACATGAAATAAGAGTCCCATGTTGGAAACAACCACATAAGCCTCTGATGACATGGCAAAGGTTTTTATAATTTGAAATGTAGAGCCGATTTTCAGAGTTTGGTTGGTTTTCTGGACCAGCCTGCAAGCTAATTTTAAATGTACAACCAACTTTGATTATAATTTCTCTTTACATTATATATTTCATTTATATTATATAAAATATTTTTTTACTTATCACACTTAATTTTTGTTTGTCTATGGTATCATTTTAGTCAAACTACTAACCCACCATCTAAAAATAAAAATTATTTGATTTCTAGGTTGACATTAAATTTTGTATTACATTTCCATCATTGATAAAACTATTTCTTATGTATAAAACTTATTTTTGTTCAATATAATGAATGTACAATATTAAAGCTGTACCCAATATTTTATTTTTTATAAATATATAACATTAGATATGTGCCCAAAATTTTTTCTTATATATATATTTTTTAATTTTTTTGATTCTTTGTATTTTCTATTATTAAAAATTTTATTATTTGACTATGACATCATTTAATTTCTAGGTAGATATAGAAATTGGGTTTCCATTTTTGTCATTAATAAAAATACTTTTTACATTTCATAGTTATTTATTTTAATTTTTTATTATTTAATTATGACATTATTTATTAATCCATTTGACCTCAAATGGTCAAATTGCTTGCCCACCACTAGCAGGGAAGAAAATGGTTTTTTTTTCAAATTACTTTTCAAAATATTTATTTTTATACTATTAAAATTAATATTATGATTTAATTAAAAGAATTTAAGGATGAGAAAGAATATTTTAAATATAGGATTTAATGAGAGAAAAAAAGAAAATATTTTTATTTCCAATTGGTTTTAAATTTTACATTCCATTTTCATCACAAATAAAAACATTTCTTATTTAACATACTTATTATTGTTTAATATGTATGTTAAAAATGTTTCTAATATTTTTAATCTATATTTTTATATTTTATCAATTTCTTAATTTTATTATTTAATCGTGGCAACATGGATTAACCCATTTTACCCAAAATGATTTATTTTTTTACCAGCACTTAGATGAAAACGCTATTTTTGCTAGGTAGATTTTAAAGGTATAAGCTTTTATGTTATTGGAATTATTAATTTATTAAGTATGAATTTAGTTAATAGAACTTAATGATGAGAAAAAATAAAAATAACTTAAATATATGACTCAATGAACATGAATGCAAGTTAATAACTTAAATGTTGGATTTAATGAGAGATGATTGAATGCATTAAATATCTTTAAATTACCTCTTTTCAACTCATTTAATATCAAGAACCAATTACCCCCATTTGCCCTCATTTTTTATCATTAAATTTAAATATAGAGGGGTAAATATTGTCCTTAAAAAATTCCAGAAATATTCTTGAGCCCATTCGTACTTATTGTATAGATTTCTATAATGATTTTTTCCTACCATTTTTTACTTTTTCAAATACCGTTGTAATGACCATTGGCATATTTAAACACCTACGGATATCCTTAAGGAATCATCGGTTATTATCTTAACTTCCCAGTTTCCTTCTATAGCATAGCCAACCCCTGTGAGTTGTGCTCTGACACCATAGCTCGGGGGAATGCTGCCCTTTCAGCTCCCTAGTGAGAGGAGGTTCACAACATTTTGGTATCAGAGCAGATTGGACCTCCTCGGACGACAATGGAAGATGTTGATGAAAGGTTGAGCAGTGTTGATGAATCAATTATCTCCTACAATTGGAGGGAGAGAAGAAAACAGCCGACGACCATACCATGCTGGTACCATCTCTTAGGAAGCAAAAGGAGGACAGGCGTCCCATGGGAGCCTTGTGGGGTTACAGAGAACAGTGAAGCTAGATCTTTCGAATTTTAATGGAAGAAACCTCAATGGCTACCTGCTGTTGATCTATCAATACTTGGAGTTGAACGAAATTCCTAAAGAATATTGGATCACAGTCTCTAGTCTTGGATTTGAAGGAGTTGTGGTTGAGTGGTACGGGTGGTTCAAGGACTACTACCCTTACCCAACCTGGAAGGAGCTAGTGGAGGCTTTGGATGAGAGGTTCAATGAGCCCCTAGATGCTAATCATGCGAGTAAGTTGGCCAAACTCACCCAAACAACTACAGTTCGGGAATATCAGGAAGAATTCCAGAGGACCTGTAGTAGAGTGAAAGGGTTAACTGAGGAGTTTTTGGTGGGATGCTATACTGCCGGTTTGAAACCTAAGATCAGGGTAGGGGTTGAAAGCTTCAATCCACTTCCCTAGCCTGGGCCTTTCGACTGGCCTAGCTTGAAGAAGAAAAGTTTAACATAAGGAAGAAGGCGATGCAGCAGGAGTTTTAGAGACCTAGGCCTCAACCGTGTTACAAATTAGTGCATCTTAGTTAAATTTCTGTTGCTATTTCTTTGGCATAGACTAAGTCAGTATGAGCTGTCATTAAAAGAGTAGTTACTCTGCAGTGATAGATTTTTATGCTAAGTAGTTGATTGTTTTTAGGAAAAGTTGTTATGTTTAAATCTATAAATTTCAGTAGTCTAATGTATTTTTTATCGTGCTTCAATAAAAAGTATTCAGTTTATTCTCCAAATATCGGTATTTCCCTTAATCAATTTCTGCTCTTTTTGTGTTATGGTATCAGTGCCAGGTTGAGGTTCTTGTTTATTTCACTCTTCTTGTCTATCAAGTTCATCTTATTGGAAAAGATTGAAACTCCAAATGGAAATTAATGGGGGAAGCAGTTCTAACACACAATATGGTGGGGTGAAACTTGTAGGCACAAACTACAGGTATTGGAGAATGTGCATGGAGGCTTTTCTTCAAGGTCAAGATCTTTGGGAACTAGTTTCTGGTGTTGATGAAATTCCAGCTGACACTCCTGAAAATGCAAAGTCACGAAGAAAATGGAAGATCAAATGTGGAAAGGCATTATTTGCTCTGAGAACATCAATCAGCAAGGAATTCATTGATCATGTTCATGATGTTAGTTCACCAAAGGAAGTTTGGGATACTCTTGAGAGACTGTTCTCTAAGCAGAATACAGCAAGACTACAGTTCTTGGAAAATGAGTTGGCAATGTTGAAGCAAGAAGGTATGTCAATCTCAGAATATTTCCTTTGCGTCAAGAATATTTGTGCTGAAATTTCTGAGCTAGATCCCAAAGAAAAGATTAATGATGCTCGTCTACGACGGTTTCTCATTCGTGGCTTGACTCTCTAATTCAGGGATAGGAAAAACAACCATCAGTTGAAGAATTAGAGAGCTTGCTCTCTAACCAGGAGGCCTTAGCTAAGAAAATGGCTAAGAATTTCAATTCAGAACATGATGATGTTCTCTTTTCCAAAGAAAAGTTTCCTGAAGGCAACACGAATGAGAAGAAGGGTAATGGAAATAGCCCACAAGGTAATAAATCTTTTAAGTGTTACAGGTGTGGGAAGCTTGGGCATATTAAGAGAAATTGTCGTGTAAAGCTCTCCAAAGAAAATATTGCTTGTGATGAAGATGAAGATGACCAGCTCAACTGGGAGCAATGCTTCACTACTGAGGTGATTGAAGGAAGAAACAACATTGCTCTTAATCAAACTGCAGTCAACTATGTCAAAGATGAATGGATCATTGATTCTGGTTGCTCACATCATGTGACCAGAAATGATTCACTATTCTCAGAGCTGCATCAACATAATGGAGAATGAGTCATTGTTATAGCTGACAACTCAACCTATCCAGTGGTACAAGAAGGTGTTGTGAAGATTGGTGCCAATAACACAAGTATTCAGTTGAATGATGTCTATCATGTACCAGGTTTGAAGAAACTTAGTTTCAGTTTCTCAAATTACTGATTCTGGAAAATATGTTTTGTTTGGCCCAAACAATGTGAAAGTACTTGATAATGTGAAAAATATTGGGGCCGATGTTGTTCTCTCTAGTGAAAAGAAAGGCTCTTTATTTGTCATGTCGGTGGGGGAGGCATATGTGAAGAAGACAAGCCAAGCTAACAGTGCAACAATCTGGCATGCTCGGTTGGGACATGTAGATTATCAAATGCTACAACAAATTTCTTCGCAGAGGTTGTAAGATGGCATACCAGATCTTCAAAATATACAAGAAAATGTGATTTGTCAAGGTTGCCAATATGGCAAATCACATCGACTTCCTTTCAAAAGCTCATCAAATCGTAGATCCACTTTGTTCGAATTAGTTCATACTGATCTAATGGGGCCAACAAGAACACCAAGTTATAGCGGTTATCATTTCGTCATGGTGTTGATAGACGATCATTCCAGGTATACTTGGATATATTTCTTAAAAGAGAAGAGCGAAGCATTATCTAAGTTCGTTGAATTCAATAAGGCTGTAGAAAATAAATTTGGACAGAAAATCAAATGTTTGAGGAGCATAATGGCGGTGAATTCATGTCAGCTGATTTCTTTCAATATTGTGATAGCAATGGTATTCAATGGCAGATGACATGTCCAAACACCTACAGAAAGGAAGTTGGCACATCTTACATCAACCGGTCTTTCATGGCTACATGAGAAAAATCTTCTTAGAGAGCTTTAGGCAGAAGCAATTCAATGTGCATGCCATGTGAGAAATATGCTACCTCCTTGGCCAGGTAAAGAAAAGGCTCCATTTGAGATAATGTATAATGTGAAGCCAATTGTGAACTACTTTCAGGTGTTTGGTTCTATTTGTTATGTTCATATTCCTAAAACTAATCGAACCAAACTTGATCCGAAAGCAAAGAAGTGTATTTTTGTTGGCTATGACTCATGTAGGAAAGGATGGAGGTGCATGGATCCAAAGACGAAGAAATTTGTCACATCTAGAGATGTTGTATTTGAAGAGGTGTCATCTTGGTATCCAACTCAAAAATTAATTGTTCAAAATATAGATTCTGATCATGATCAAGATAATATGGAGTTGTTTCCTAAAACTTACATACAAACATCTGATAACAGTGATCCTAGTCAACAAAAAAGTTATGAGTCTCCAGCTTCTTCAAGTTCAAACAATGGTGAGCAAGCAACTAGAAGCTCAACAAGGGAGAAAAGACAACCAGCCTACCTCAAAGATTATGTGCAGTTCAATCATTGTACTGTGACAACTTGCTTGTTTACAGAAGCATTAACAAAAGAAGAACCAGCATGTTATGAAGAAGCAAAGGGCTGTCCAGAATGGGTAGCAGCAATGCAAGAAGAAATTGAAGCCTTAAAGAAAAATGAGACATGGAAGCTTGTGCCTAAGCCAGAAAATTGCACTCTGGTTACCTGCAAATGGGTTTATCGATTGAAGAAGAAAACATATGGCACAATTGACAAATTCAAAGCTCGTCTAGTTGTTTGTGGTTTTTCTCAAAGCTATGGGTTGGATTATGAGGAGACCTTCAATCCTGTGGCAAAAATGGTGACCGTGAGGGCAATTGTTTCATTTACCGCTTTTAGAAATTGGAGGTTATGGCAACTTGATGTAAAGAACGCATTTCTTTACGGTGAATTAGACCGTGAGGTGTTCATGGAACAACCCAAAGGATTCGTCTCCAAGCAATTTCCTCAACATGTCTGTTGGTTGAAAAAGGCATTGTATGGCCTTAAACAAGCACCACGTGCTTGGTATGGTAAAGTTGCTCAATACTTCATCTTTTGTGGATTTAAAGTTGCTAATTCAGATTCTAGTTTATTTGTAAAATTAGAATCAAATATGCATTTGCTAGTTTTACTATACGTGGATGACATGATAATCACCAGAGATGATGAAGCTGAAATTTCTCAATTGAGGAACAATTTGTCAACTCCTTTTGAAATGAAAAATTTGGGTGAGATTGGATGTTTTCTTGGGCTAGAAGTGGAGAAATTAGATCAGGGATATTTTATATCTCAAAGACGATATGCAAAAAGTCTCTTGGAGCGTTTAGGAATGGGGGAGTCAAGAGAAATGGCTACTCCCATGGAGCCATATCTCAAGCTCAAGAAAGAGGAATGAGTAATCATCAACAAAAGTAACAAAATACTTAAACCCAGTTTTGGACTCAACTAGACACGGACCCCAAACATCTGAATGGACTAACTCAAAAGGAGCACTAGCTCGTTTATTGACTCTAGGACTTGAACTAAGACGATGGTGTTTAGCAAACTGACAAGACTCACAATTTAATGACGACAAACTCTGAAATTGAGGACAAATTTGCTTTAACACATAGAGAGAGGGGTGGCCCAACCGACAATGTACTTCAAAAGGGGTTACAACTCTAGAACAGGCTATGGATCTTGGAACTTGTGTATCAAGGATGTAGAGACCTCCAGACTCATGTCCCTTACCAATAATCTTCTTCGTCGTAAGATCCTAAAATAAACAATAATCAAGAAAAATGAGACAACAATTAAGGATACGAGTGAGTTTGCTAACAGGAGTTAAATTAAATGATAACTGAGATAAACTAAGAACAGATGACAAAGGAAGTGATGGTGTTGGACTAATTGTGCCAGACCCAATAACACAAGATGTTGACCCATTTGCTAAAATAACAGGAGAGGTAGATTTATGTGACTGAAAGGTAGAAAACAGACTTGAATTACCTATCATATGATCTGTAGCTCCATAATCAATGACCCATTTTGAAGAGGAGGAAACAGACATGTATTGGGTTTACCTGACTCAACGATGGTAGTAACAGGAGTAGATTGAGGTTTCAATGATTCTTGGTACTGAGCAACTTTGGCATATTCATCTGCGGATATCATAACAAACTTCTCAAAAGTATTCGTGGTGGATGCAATATGAGCAGACTGAGTTTTCTTATTCTGCAACTTCCTGCAATCCCGCTTCATATGTTTTGGCTTATGACAGTAATGGCACACTATCTCTCTTGATTCCTGTCCACGAGTATTAGAATTACTGTCATAGTTACTTGACCTATCATAATTGCTGGATCCTCTACCACTACCACTCCTGTATTGTTGTCTCTCTGATTCATATGTATTATTGCGGCTGATAAGGGCACTACTAGGCTGAACAGGTGGAGAACTTTCTGTACGAAGGACCCTACTGAAAGCATCTTGTAGAGAAGAGATCTCTGAATTAGAAAGAATTTAAGATTTAGCAGCCTCAAATTCAGAAGGTAGGCCAGCTAAAAAACTCATAACAACCATCTTTTCTTGCTGAGCTTGTTGAACAGTCACATTAGTACTAAACGGAAGATTGAGAAGTGATAATGCTAAGGAATACTTGTCAGAATCCTTTCAAACTTACATGCTTCAGCATGGCATTCTTCATCAAACTTTTTGTGTAGATACACCATCTCAAAATGGGGTTGCTGAATGGAAAAATACACCTTCTTGAAACTGCAAGAGCTTTGTTATTTCAAATAAAGGTTCCTAAACCTTTCTGGGCTGATGCAGTTTCCACAGCATGTTTTTTGATTAACTGTATGTTTTCGTTTGTCCTTCAGGGTAAGACTCCTTATCATGTTTTGTTTCCAAATAAAACATTATTTCCTATTGAGCCTAGGGTATTTGGGTGTACATGCTTTGTTCGAGATGTTCGTCCTCAGGTTACCAAATTAGATCCAAAATCTTTGAAGTGTGTTTTTCTTGGGTATTCTCGTGTTCAAAAGGGTATAGACGTTATTGTCCTACTCTTCACAGATATCTTGTGTCAGCTGATGTTAATTTTCTAGAAGATACACCTTTCTTTCCATCTACTCCTCATTCAAGTCAAGGGGAGGATGATGATTTGTTAATCTATATTGTCACATCATCTATTTCACATCCTATTGAATCTGCTCCTGCTAGGCCTAAGCCACCTACAGTACAGGTTTATTCTCGATGACCAACCCCTCTGGATCCATGTCCTGCACTAGTTCATTCATCGGCAGATCCAGTCTCAACTAATCCTGTTCCTTCGTCTTCAGAACCAGTCTCTAATGATGATCTTCCTATTGCTCTTCGTAAAGGTAAGCGTAAGTATACTTATCCAGTATCTTCATTTGTGTGTTATAATCATTTGTCGTCCTCTTTTTGTTCTTTTATTGCATCTCTTGATTCTATCTTTGTTCCTAAGTCTGTTAAAGAATCCCTTTCTCACCCTGGATGGCGTAATGCTATGATTGAGGAGATGAATGCTTTAGAGGACAATGGTACTTGGACCTTGGTAAATTTACCTGCAAATAAGAAAGCTATTGGGTGTAAATGGGTGTTTATAGTTAAAGTCAATCCTAATGGGTTCATTGCCCAATTGAAAGCCCGTCTTGTTGCTAAAGGATATGCTCAGACTTATGGAGTGGATTATTTTGATACATTTTCTCCTGTTGCTAAACTTACTTCTGTTAGATTGTTTATTTCTATGGCAGCTACTTATAATTGTCCCCTTCATCAGTTAGACATCAAGAATGCTTTTCTTCATGGGGATTTTCAGGAGGAAGTTTATATGGAGCAACCGCCTGGCTTTGTTGCTCAAGGGGAGTATGGGAAAGTTTTCTATCTTCATAAGTCTCTATACAGGTTGAAGCAGAGTCCTTGCGCCTGGTTTGGAAAGTTTAGTCAGGCAGTCGAGAATTTTGGTATGAAGAAAAGTAAGTCTAATCATTCTGTTTTCTTTAAGCACTCTACTGCCGGCATCATTTTGTTAGTTGTGTATGTGGATGATATTGTCATTACTGGAAGTGATACTATAGGGATTTCATCCCTTAAATCCCTTCTCCACACTTAGTTTCATACCAAAGATTTGGGAATGTTGAAATACTTCTTGGGTGTTGAGGTAACAAGAAGCAAGAAGGGAATATTCTTATCTCAAAGGAAATATGTACTTGACTTGTTGTCTGAGACGGGAAAGTTGGGAGCTAAGCCATGTAGCACTCCAATGGTTCCTAACTTGCAGCTCACAAAAGATGGTGAATTCTTTGAAGATCCTGAGAGATATAGAAGATTGGTTGGAAAGTTGAATTATCTTACTGTAACTCGTCCAGATATTGTGTATTCTGTTAGTGTGGTGAGTCAGTACATGTCCTCTCTAACAGTTAATCACTAGACAGCTATAGAACAAATTTTGTGCTACTTAAAAGGAGCACCTGGGCGAGGAATTTTGTATGGCAATCATGGCCATACTAGAATTGAATGTTTTTCAGATGTTGACTGGGCAGGATCCAAGGAAGATCGAAGGTCTATTTCAGGCTATTGTGTATTTGTTGGAGGGAATCTAGTTTCATGGAAAAGCAAGAAGCAGAATGTTGTCTCACGTTCGAGTGCAGAATCAAAATATAGAGCTATGGTCAAGTCTGTGTGTGAAATAATGTGGATATATCAGCTTCTGACTGAAGTAGGTCTTAAAACTTTAGTACCAGCCAAGTTATGGTGTGATAACCAAGCTACTCTTCACATTGCATCTAATCCTGTTTTTCATGAACGAACTCAGCATATCGAGATCGATTGCCATTTCGTTTGTGAAAAGATTTAGCAAGGTTTGATTTCCACGGGTTATGTGAAAACAGGAGAACAACTGGGAGATATCTTCACGAAGGCTCTTAATGGGGTCCGGGTTGATTATCTTTATAACAAGCTGGGCATGATTAATATCTATGCTCCAGTTTGAGGGGGAGTGTTACAAAATAGGAAGTAAATACTAGGGAGATATGATGTTACAGAATAGGATGTAAATACTATTACAGAATATTAAGTAAATACTAGGGAGATATGATGTTACAAAATAGGAAGTAAATACTAGGGAGATATGATTTACCTTGATTGTAGGATTGATTTGTAGGAATTTAATTAGTCTTCTTTCCTAACATAGAATTTGTAACTTGTATATATACATACGAGATTGATGAATACATACAACAAATTCTTCTTCTTCCTCTGTTTACTCTTGTTTTACACCCTTAATCAATTTCTGCTCTTTTTGTGTTAAACCAACAGGCTAACCAGTAAACAAACCACTACCAAAGTTCACCGTTTGACACCCATACAGGCTAGAGAACGACGAGAGAAAGGGCTATGTTATTATTGCGATGATAAGTTTGTTCCTAGACATCGTTGCAAGGCACCGAAGCTATACCTCATTGATACGACCTTGGAGGAAGAAGATGAAGGGAATGTCAAAGAAACTAAGGAAGAAGATGAGGAAACCCCTGAAATTTCACTTCATGTTGTCGTTGGGTTCAACTCATCCCAACCCATGCGAGTTCAGGGTTGAGTAAACCAATAGTCGGTATCCATATTAATTAATACAGGATCAACCCATAACTTCCTAGATCCCCGGGTAGTGGAACGAGCTGGGGTACAAAAAGCAGGTCAGTGCATCACAGAAGGGGAAGGTGTAGCCATGACACTACAAAAAGCAGCTAGGTGTTTGTTCTAAGATGTAGACCCCTATCCCTAGAAATTGAAGTCCCAGCAGAAAACACAGAAGTGTAGAGGGTGTTCGATGAGTTCCAGGATGTGTTCAGGGAACCTATGGGGCTTCCTCCAATTCAAACCTTCGGCCACAACATTCCCCTTCTTCCAGGAACCAAACTGGTGAACATTAGACCCTACAGGTATCCCTACGTGCAGAAAAATGAGATTGAGAAGATAATAGTAGAGATGCTGAGGTCCAGAATCATCAGGCATAACACTAGTCCCTTCTCATCACCAATGCTCCTTGTTAAAAAAAGAGATGGAACCTGAAGGATGTGCGTGGATTACAGGTCTCTAAACGAAGCCTTGTTAAAAGACAAGCTTCTGATACTAGTTGTAGATATCCCATTTTTGTGCCCCTTAGTCTTTCTATAGCATTTTGAGCTTCAAGCATGCTTTAGCTAACCTTGCGGTCGACCTGGGGGTATTTTTGCAATTTTACAAAAGTTGGGGCCTCAAGGATCTAAAACCATAGGTACGTATCAAGGATCCAAAACCCTAGGTATGTATTCGAATCCAATGACACCAATATCACCCAAATCCAACATTGTTTACCCCTTCATCTTTATACCCAAAGCTGAAACCGATTCCGATCATTCGATCAGAGTCATTTTGACCCTAAGCCATATTTCACACCAAATCAGAAATCCAAAACTATAGGTACATAGATTCTAAAAATCCAAATCCAATGACACCAAGATCACCCAAATCCAACATCATTTACCCCATCATCCTAAGACCCGAAGACAGAACTGATTCTGATCGTTTTATTGGAGTCATTTTGATCCTAATCCTCATTTCACATCAAATCCAAAATCCAAGATCACAAGTATGTAGAGCCCAAAAATACGAATCCAACGAAACCAAGATCACCCGAGTTCGACACCATTTACCCCATCATCCTAAGACCCGAAGCCGGAACTGATTCTAATCGTCCGATCGGAGTCATTTTAATCCTAATCCTTATTTCACATAAAATTCAAAATCCGAGACCATAGGACGTAGAGCCCAAAAATCCAAATCCAATGACACCAAGATCACCCAAATCCGACACCGCTTACCCCTTCATCTCAAGACCCGAAACCGGAACCAATTGTGATCGTCCAATCGGGATCATCTCTGATCCTAAATCCTAACCCCCATAAAATCTGAAATCCAACCTTATAGATGGATAGAGCTCGAAATTCTGAATCCAATAGTACCAAGATCGTCCAATTTCGACACCGTTAGCCCCTCCATCTTGAGACCCGAAAATAGACTCGATCTGGGCTTTCCATTTAGAATCTTCTTCACAATAACTTCGAACCTATGACATTCCACGACCCAAATTCCCCCCCAGCCTCTAGAAACATCTTAAAAATCTAAGATTTGACTGGATATAGCTTCCAATTAATCAAGCCAATCACCTAAACTTGGAATGTCCAATTTAGGTAAATTGGTAAAATCTTTCACTCTTTGTCTTGATTGATTGAGAGAATCTCTCACAAAGCTTTATTGACAGCCCATTCTCTCAATCAATCTCCCTCCAAAAACCATTTAAACATCAGCCATTGATCTCCCTTGTCTCCCATCTCAGCCCTCCATTCCCCTCTCAAAAAAATCTATAAATACCACCCCTTTCTCACATCCTAGACACACAAAAAAGCCTAGAAATCCCACACTCACTAGTATAGAGAATACTCCCTTCACGTCCCAAGCAGCTCCAGCCTTCATCAACTCACGTCCAAGGCCTTCCCCACTCACTCTATGATTCCAGATCTTTTGAGGATTGAACCAAAGAGTTAATTTCTTCTATGCATTAAACTGAAGAAAGGAACTAGAGTGGTTATGGGGTCCAAAGCTTGCTGAACTGGACCATGAAGAATTCAATCACGATGTACACCCATAAGCGGCATATCTGAGGTTTGTTTTTGTCTTCATTTCATAAATTTCTGAATATTCATTTTTCTCACAATCTCTAATGTGATATCATTTTAGTCCCGGATGTTTGGATTCAGTCGTTTGCCACATAGAAGTAGTAGTGTAGGATAGGATCAATTTCTTATTGAAATCAGAATGTTTTTAACATCATTAAATATGTCATCCCCTCTCATTTTAGTTTAACAATGATTTGGCACTTAATAATATAATTTTATCTTTTTAGCATTTTGAAAGCCAGCTTGTCTTTTTTTTTGTTTCTTTGGTCAATCGGCCACCCATTTATATATATGCGTCTTCTAATTCTAGTACCCATACATGTTTCCTTTTACATTTAATTTTTTCTTCTCTTTTTTTTTTTGAAATTCTGTAGGCTTTCATATTCACATTTCAGCCATCCAAGATACTAACTTCTAAATCATTGCATTAGTAGATTGCATCCCATTAGTAAATTCTTCTTTTGCATTTGTTATTAGCTAGTTTCACCATCAATCGTTTAATTTGCTAGTTTTGCATAGCTTCCTTAATCACTTAGTGTCATTCTTCAATCCAATTTTAATGAAATACCATTCTTTCCAATATGACACAATTTTTCTTATTTTAACTTGTAATAATAATGGTTTGTTTTAATCACAACCCCTTCAAATTAGTTAGTTGTTTGCGTAATTTATTCATCTCTTCTTCCATGATTTAATTTGTTTCATTTCTAGTTTCTTTTTGTTAAATTCCATTTTTCTCACGTCTTGATAAATATATGTGTGGGTGTTAATTAAAAT
Source organism: Nelumbo nucifera (assembly GCF_055504915.1). Classification (NCBI taxonomy): domain Eukaryota; kingdom Viridiplantae; phylum Streptophyta; class Magnoliopsida; order Proteales; family Nelumbonaceae; genus Nelumbo; species Nelumbo nucifera. The sequence goes on from NC_142653.1 coordinate 55,363,476, forward strand.
TTCAAGTCCAAAATTATGAATAATCCTTGGAATATTGGTGAAGTAGATGTCTGTTCAATCAGGCATGTGTAAGGTGCCTACTACCTTCCCACATCGTACCTTGGTCCTCGTACCCTAGGAATCTCATCCTCATTGGGCAATGAGTCACCAAGAAAACAAAATGTTTTTCTTAAAAAATCTCAAGTTTTCATAAATTCTCAATTCCAAAAATTTAGGTGATGACTCCAAAATCCATCCCTCCCTTCGGCTTGGGTAGCCACACCAGTCATTGAAGAACTACTTTAACGAGCTTCATGGAGCTCAGGTTTTTTCCAATTAGACTTGTGCTCGGGATGCCACCAGATCTGCATTAGAACTAGGAATATACCCAAGACTGCTTTTAGGACACACGAGGGCCATTATGAGTTCCTTGTAATGTGGCTTTTCTCGGTTAGACTTGTGCTTGGGATACCACCAGATCCGCATTAGAACTAAGGATATACCCAAGATAGCTTTCAGGACACACGAGGGCCATTATGAGTTCCTTGTGATGCCCTTTGGTCATTCAAATGCACCATCGACATTCCAGGCCCTCAGGAATTCAGAATTCAAACCAGTTATGTGCAAGTATATTTTGTTTTTTTTTGACGACAGATATATAGTAAGTCAATGGAGGAACACTTACAACATCTCAGAGCAACCTTAAACATTCTGAGAGCACACTCCTTGTTTGCCAAGGTCAGCAAGTGCAAATTTGTTATTTCTTGGATTGAATATCTGGGTCATATAATATCATCTGAAGGGGTAGAGGTTGATCCAGAGAAGGTCTAGTATCACTCATTGGCCAACACCTAAGAATGTAAAGGGGCTACGAGGGTTCTTGGGGTTAACCAATTATTATCGAAAGTTTGTTCAGAATTATGGCACCATTGCTAAGTCACTAACTAATTTATTGAAAAAAGGGGCATGGGAATGGAATGAGGAGGCTGACAAAGCATTCCATCAGTTAAAGGAGACATTAACCAAGACACCCATCTTGGCATTGCCTGATTCTAGAAGTGTTTTCACTATTGAATGTGATGCAAGTGCAGTAGGAATTGGCATTGTGTTATCTAAGGAGGGAAGCCCACTAGCCTATTTCAGTAAGGCTCTCAATAGCAAACATCTTGCATGGTCTACCTATGAACGGGAACTCTTGGCCTTAGTGTTGGCAGTTATCAAATGGCGACCCTATCTCCTTAACCAAAGGTTTCAAATCATCACGAACCACTAGAGCTTGGGGCACATTATCAAGTAGAAGATAGCAACCCCTACACAACAAAAATTATTGAGCAAATTGATGGGGCTGGATTATGAAGTCTGTTATAGGAGGGGCAAGATCCAGAATTGGGGAGTTTCAAGCTATATCCACCCTAGTACCTTCCTGGATTGATGAAGTTAGAGAAGAGACAGCTGCCAATCCTCAACTGCAGAACCTCATCGGGAAGCTTCCCCCACATTACCAATACAAGGGGGGGGGGGTTATTGTGGAGGAAGGGGAGATTAGTTCTGGGTCCACAATCTATATACAGAAGAAGGTTGTTCGAAGAAATGCACAACTCCCCTTCAGGTGGACATTTTGGGTTTCACAAGACAATGAAAATGATACAACGGGTCTGCTATTGGCAGGGGTATAAAGAGGAGATTAAGGCCTGGATCCGCGAATGTGTGGTATGCTAGCAAAATAAATATGAGAGTGTGGCACTACTTGGACTCTTACAGTCCTTGCCGATTCCAAAGAAACCATGGACTGAGGCTTCGATGGACTTCATAGTGGTGGTGGATAGACTGACAAAATACGGGCATTTTATTGCTCTCTCTCAGCCTTACTCGGCTTGGGATGTAGCTCAGGCATATCTAGACAACCTCTTCAAACTGCACGGTATGCCACCTCTACCCGGTGTTCACCAACATTTTTTGGCAAGAATTGTTCAAACTGAAAGGGACCACTCTGAGCCTGAGTTCTTCCTACCATCCTCAGTCTGATGGCCAAACGGAGGCACTGGACAAAACTCTAGAAACTTACATCCATTGCTATATACTAGCACTCACCCAAGCTCTTGGTTCAAGTGGTTGTCACTCGCTGAATGGTGGTACAACACCACCCACCACTCAGCTACAAATATCACTCCCTTTGAGGCAATTTATGGTATCCAAGGTTCAAAGTATCAGAAATGTAAGGTGTATCAGAAAGACAATTTTAAGAGACATACAAGATACACTTTGGATACGGACAAAAAATTAAGATACACATAAATATGGTAGAAAATTCAAATAAATCCTAAAAATATATTACTAACTATATTTACAAATTTTATATGATTGTAAATAAGTCATTTAAATGTAAAAAGCTATAATTTAATGGTTTATATAAAGTATGACATATTGGGAAACAATTAGTAACTGTTTAAAAATGATGGAATAATTAAAATGTAAAATAAACAAAAAAAAAACTAAAAATTTAATGTCAATTTTCAAAAATCAATATAATTAATCTTAATATTTATTTGTATATAAATTTTAATAATTAATTCTAGCATTTATTAATAAACACTTGTCATTCATTAAGAAAAGTGAAAATTTATTTAAAATAAAAAATACATATAATCATATTAAACAAATATGTTTGCCTAGTTGGTGAACTTGTCTTTGTTAAAATCAAGTCACTAAGGTTCAAATCTTGCTATTGCTAAACTTTTAAATTTTCACACTAATAAAATGAATTTAATGAGATGAGATCATTAATTAAAGGAATTAATGAAAAATTTGAATTAGGTGCTAAAATTCAAATTTGTCTTGGAATAATTGACTAATTAATGAAAGAAAAATTAGACTTAAATAAATGACATTAATGGAATATTTGGTATTAAATATGGATTAGCGAAATTAATTATATGTATCAAATTGTTTCGGGCCCCTATAGGCCGATACGGCTTTGCAATATTTTGAACCTTCCAAGTAGCTGCCGTGGAACAGGGGACCTCAAGGAACGAGATCAGATCCTAGCCAGGTTAAAAGAACACCTGCAATCAGCCTAGCACCGGATGAAGCAATAAACAGACAACAAAAGAACCAAGCGAACTTTTGAAGTTGGGGACTGGGTCTTCCTCCGTTTACAACCTTACAGCCAGAGCTCCATCGCCACCAGGAAATCACAAAAATTATCAGTCAGATACTATGGGCCATTTTAAATCTCTACCAAGTTGGATCAAGTTGCCTACAAACTGGCTCTTCCAGAAGGGTGTCGCTTGCATCCAGTATTCCATGTATCTTGGCTAAAAAGGAAACTGGGTACCGGAGCTATCCACAGTCCTAGCATACCACCTCTCCAGACTGACGGATCTCTCCACCCAACTCCTAAGGTTGTTCTCGATAGACAAATGATCAAACGCAATAACCAGGCACAGACTGAACTACTAATTCAGTGGGAAGGAGTTCCAGTTTCAGATGCCACCTGGGAGACCTGGGCCAATCTCAAAATTCCCTAGCTTCAGCCTTGAGGACGGGAATGTTGAGGATCGAACCTGATGGGGGGCCACATCAGGATGACATAACACGTAGTGATAACGAGGCAATTGATACAGCACGAGACCGTTAGAAACAATCGAGACAATCATGACTCACCATCGCATCTTTTCGTTATGATTTCTGTTATGATTTTCATCCTGCGTTTTTTTACTTTTTCAGACACCGTTGTAATGGCCATCGACCTATTTAAACACCTGCGAGGGATTACCCTTGAGGAATCATCGATCATTATCTTAATTTCCCGGTTTCCTTCTATAAGATAGCCAGCCCCTTGTGAGCCGTGCTCTATCACCATAGCTCGGTGGAACGCTGCCTTCTCAGCTCTCCAGAGAGAGGAGGTTCGTAGCAATTTATTGGACCAAAAGGTCGACCTTGTACAATAGGAACAAGAGATTGAAACATATCTAAAGACAGACCCGGGGGAAGAACATCCACCCATTCATCTTTTTTACATTCTCGGCTTGCAAGGAAGTGAGCCACTGTGTTCTGGGATCTGTGAATACAGTCAAAAAAAAAAAAATAGACGAACAACCACCCAACTCCTGTCTGATATCGTCATTGGAGGTTAATCTGAACGGGCTCAGAAGTTCTGAAATTAACATATCACAGTCACTGAAAATTTTTAAGTCTCTAAAACCCAAAGAGATCTATAGCCATCCTAACTGTTTAAGCAAAGCCATAGCTTCAGATGAGAAAGCAGATCACAGGTATCAAATTCGGATTTTGCTGCTTTGAACTCACCAAAGGGGTCTAAAATTAGAACAACATAATTATCTTCCAAAAAGTTGCCATCTGTCCAGATGTGAGCAAAACGTTTGTGAGGAGCACATGGATCAGCCATAAACCTTCTTCTGATTTTCCTAGGCACCAAGGGGGCTTGAAGTTGATAATGAAGCTGTAGAGTCCTGAATTATCCTGTTAGCAATATTAACAGTGGTTAGAGAATCTTCTGCAAGGTTTTGAAAATAAATTTATTGCACCTCTTCACACACACCAGCATAAAGCAACAAATTTACAAAAGAAACCTTCAGATCATGCTTTGACATGTCACTATTTTTTTTTATATTGAATCACTCTCATTTATTTATTTTGAGAAAAATCACTCATTTATATTGAATCATTCTCATTTAGGGGTCATATTTCATTTTTCGATTGCATAGTACAATATTACAATATTACAATACTTTTTTTCCATGGTTTTAAAAAACGATCTGAAAATGGAACTGTTCTAACCACCTATTTTTGAGTTGATGATCTAATTGTTTAGTTCGAACGGATGGTCCATTCTGACAAAAAATTAAAAAAATTTATTAAAAATAAAAAGCGACCAAAAACTATTGAACGGTTCGACAGATCAACGGTTTGATTGTTTGGGTCAATGGATTGTTGAATTTTTCAATGGTTTTTGGCTAGAGACTGAGTTTGGGGTAAAATAAAACTGGTTTCCTGGATGGTTCCTGGGCCAAATACTCTGACCGTTCGAGTCAATGGTGGTTTGAAAACCATGCTTTTTTTCTAGTAACATTAATAACTATTCTGAAAGGTGGTGAGAGACTGAAAGTTAATAATAGGGCTCAAAACCACATCTTGCATGAGATCAATGTTTTCAAAACCAGATTGGACTAGATGGTCGGATTGAAAAAATTGGGGTTGGTCACTTGACCGATTCTGTTTTACTCCAAAACCACTTTTTGGCCAAAAACTGTTAATTTGGTCAGCGATCACTGACATGGGTGATCAAACCGTTCGACTGTAGGAATGATATTTAGCCATTTTTTGTATATTTTAATTTTGTATTTTTTGTGTTTGTTTAAATCAGACGGTTGGGCCATTTGGCTAGGGAGCGAGACCCAAAACGGTTCCCTATCCGACCCGGTTTTAAAAACCTTGCATGGGCCTTGCTGGGACAGGTCTTTGGAAGAATTGTTTGACGTTTTGGGTGAAAAGACCCTGCCCATCTGGTTCGGCCGGGGTTCGCCCACAAGTAGAGAAGAAACAAATGAGGGGCCTTGCTGCATCCAGCTCATGATAGCTCAAACTATCGTTGACTCGTTTGTAGTCTAGCGTTTTGTTTCTGCACGTGGCAAATCAACTGCTACACGTGATAGTAATTAGGTGGACTGGTGAAATATCACAGATGAAGAATACTTTGATCAGATGATCCGCTTGCCTTGTATACTGTAAGCATTTGAAAATCTCATTCTACATCCACTGTTCATTTAGCATCATTATAACCCTTGAATTGATCAGTTGACGAGGATTTGAGGAGTAGAGAATTGACATCACGATTCACGAGACTATCGTCTATCGGCGAATCGGTGTACTAATGGGACCTACCAATTCTTTCTAGAAAAGGACGAATTATGACAGATAATCAGACGGGTAGTATAATTTGATGCCAATCCAAGGTTTTCAATTGGATGGAGTAGCCTTGTTGGATATTACCGGTTGCCAGATAAAAAATCATTGGATTCTCTATGCAATCACTAATCAGATTCCCTACCGGGTGACCGGGAACTGGTTCAAGGATTCCAGGCTTCCTTCTCACGCTCACAAAATTCCTTAATTAACGTCTGAAGAAAAAGACAATACTAAAAGCGATTTCTTCCTACCCAACGTCCTTTTTGTTCTCTCAGAGTGTTTTTATCTCACTCATCTACCACCTCTTCGATCTTTATTTTCCGCTGTATCAACTACCAGCATATCCGGCTTTTCCGGTGGAGTGAGCAGGGATATGACTATATGAGCTTTTGCAGTTGCTCGATTGGCTGATCTCGTTGCTTGATCGGCCGAGTTTTGGTAGGTTTTTGCTGGATTTTGTGTAGTTTGCTTCAGTGGGATCTGATTCTCCTTAGAAACTATGTTTCTACTCGATTGGTTCTATGGCGTTCTCGCGTCGCTTGGTCTTTGGCAGAAAGAAGCCAAGATCTTGTTTCTGGGGCTTGACAATGCCGGGAAGACGACCTTGCTTCATATGTTGAGAGACGAGGTTTGTTTTACTTCCTCTATTTGTCTCACTTTTAAATAATGCTGGGTTATTTTTCTTTGTTTCTCAAATTTATTTATTTTTTTGCTATTTACAGAGATTAGTTCAGCATCAGCCTACACAGCATCCGACATCAGAGGAATTGAGTATTGGCAAAATCAAGTTCAAGGCCTTTGATTTGGGGGGTCATCAGATCGCTCGCAGAGTTTGGAAGGATTACTATGCTAAGGTATAACTAAATTACTAATCATTTTGGTTATTCCTAGTCTTGTTTACTGTCGGCAATTCAGCACGAGGTAATAATGATTAGTAACATGAAATTCTGAAAAAAAAGAAGATAAAATAAAAAAAGAAAAACGGTGCTAGAGGTTCATAGTACATAGTCCACTGTTAGCTGGATGGTGCTTTCTTTGATTAGTAACAATGAAAATTTATTTTAAAAAACCCTAAATTTTAGTAAAAGCAAAGAAGTAAAGAAACGGAACTGGAACAAATTTTAAATGAGTCCTCAGATTTAAAAACAGTAAACACATTCCAAGTTTCCATGGGTTGGATTGGCTGTTATGGAGAGGTGGGACACAAGGGATTCTTAACTGAGTGCTCTAATTTGGTAAGACAGTGTAAAATCAACTATAGTCATCATTTATAATTTATATTATATGGTTATACACTCTTTATCTCTTAATTATTCATGAAAAAAGGACTTTACAGTTTACTCAATGTTTATCCCTTCTATCTGGTGTCTTGACTCCTTAGTAAGGGTGGGATAATTCCAGCATTTTTAGCAAAAAATGGCTGCTATCATTCTCAAATCTGCATTCTCATGTTTGTCATCCTGCAATTTTACCATTGCATTAAGCAATGGCCCCCTTCTTATTACTCATTTGAATTAAAAAGCAAGTAAATGTTCCTTTTATAATAAATTGGGAATTATGTGACAATTTTCTGGTGCAGAATAGTTTTTGATATTATCCATAAAATATCCTTTTTTGAACAGATCATATTTATTGTTGCTTCTTTCATATCCACTTAGGAATTCACGGGCATATGGCTATGGCCATTGCTTGGTGCTATGTTAAAATCTTGAGCTACAAGTGTGAAAATGTTGATTCCAGTTTGAGAATAGCCTCTTTGTGAAAAATATGCCAGAGGTTTGGTCCATATCCAATACACCCCTGTCAATACCCTAGATATCCAAGAGCAGTAATATTGCATAATGGCCATTTTAGTAATCTTTTATTTTTTGGTTCTGGCCATTGTGGCTCATGTCTTCATGATTAGTCATTCATAATCCTGGGATTTTGGGGCTTCATCACAAAAAGAAAGGAAATACATTTAGTTGTGCAACTTGGGCAGGCCCAACCTGAGCGCATGAGCAACCCAACCCAAAATTGTACATGGGCTGCGCTTGGATTTGTGGTGTGGGATCAGGCCCAAAGTTTTTTTTCCCCATTTTTGGGCTGGTTTAGGCCTAGTCCTTGGGTAACCAAACCTTGTCTCGAACCTGGATCAATCCTAGCCTGACTCCAGCCCTGCCTAAAACAGCCCAGCTACATACATCACTTGGGCCCACCTAAACCTAAGTGATCAACCTGAACCTGATTGTCAAATTTTAGTTCAGGTTGGGCCTAGATTGGGCAGATTGGGCTTGGAACTTGAGCCCAACTATTGGAGTTGGGCATAGGTTGACCTTAAAGCTAGCCTGCCCTGCCCAAGTTGCACTCCTAATACTATTTGATTAGATCTATTCTAAGTCTGTGATCCTCCTTTTTGGCCTGTGCGGTGCCACGTCTACGACACCATTATCAGTTCTGGTAGATGGAGATTTGGAGGTTAGGGCTATGGGAGAGATAATTAGCTTCACTTGGTGTAATGAAAGCAGACATCTTTTAAAGTCTAGGTTTTTTTTTTCCTTATCAGTTAAAGTCTAGTTCCTCTTCCTGTCTCAAAATAGATTTCAAGTGATTTAACCAATATAGGTGATGCCCAAAGTGAATATAGAAACATATATAGCAGGCCCTCAATGTATAAGCTCGGTTGCATGGTTGTTTCTCAAGGAAATGCCACCGTGTCATCTCCATGTAGGCATTTTGATTGTACCCAAATTAACTTCTTGTCTGGTCGAACTGGTTCACCTTTTTGACAAAAGTTTCTCAAGGAAACTCCTGACGAAGGTCTTATCAAGCTGAACTTTGATGACAGCAGTCTAGGGAATCCAGGTCCAGCTGGTATAGGAGGAGTATTCAGGAATAATGAAGGACATATTGTTGGTGCATTCTCAGGTCCAGTTGGCATAGGGGATTCAGTTTTTGCTGATTTCCAAGCAGTCTTGCAAGGAGTACAGATCGCTAGACATCTAAACTTGGACAGACTGCTCATTGAAGGCGACTCTAAATTGATTGTAGGGTGGTTGAAGGAACCAGAAACATTGATTTGGAAGTATAAGAAATCTATGGAAAAGTTCAAATGGCTGGTTGGAGATATGACAAAAATTTTTCAATGGCAAAGACGGTCAGAAAATGGGATGGCAGATTATTCTGCAAAAATAGGGGTGCATTAGTCTGAACTTTTTTTGGCTCAGTTGTAATTTGTGTTTGTTTGGGATCACAGCTCACGTCCCTATTGGGATGTTTTGTCTTGTAAAACTTTGATGTAATTCCTTCTCTTTCTTAATAAAACTTCATCATTTATCACAAAAAAATACCTTTTTGATGTTTCTTGCTCTCAAGACACGTTTTCACCTTTTTGGTCTTATGTGGCACCTAGCTGTCTTAAATAATAATAAAAATTTGGGAATTGAGTTCTGTGCGCAAGAGCACCCACTTTTATGATTACCAAGACAAAACTGAGGTATGAACATTGTCTGAGAAACAGCCATGGTTCCAAACATACCCAATAACTTATGAAGGTTCTATTGCTGATTGTCCATAGAACTTCGAAAGTTTGAAAAGATTTAGTGTTCTTTATGTGTGGTCCTTGTAATTTATATCAATTTAAGAGCATTTATTAATAAATTAACATAAAGAAGGTACAATAGAGAGAGTAAAGCAGAAGTAATCCAAGAAACTCCAATAATGTCTCAAAACAGCTTCCCCATACACTCCATGGTAAATACAAAAGCTATCTACATTGGAACGGTTAATCCCCGATACAAGTATCTTTTTCCTACCTTCTGTCTAAGGAGTTTATTAGATCATTGAAAGATCTCCTAAACCAGTTCCAGTAGAAGTGTGGAACTAGATATCCTCTCTGATTGCCAGTTACCTATCCTCTCATGCAATGCCAAAACACTGAGGGCCTCCCTCCATCTATCAACCAACCCATTGCAATATGAGACACTCCTTAAATCTTTGCTCTAGAATTACCTAATCCCCTGAGGAGAGACTGTAGCCACAATCCCCTGAAGAGAGACTGTAGCTCTGTCCAAATAGAATTATCCTTCTTCACCATTCTTGAGTAAACCTGTAAAGACAGTAGCTTATCCAAAATGTCTCTAACACTAGACAGCCCTTGGTTTCACAATGAGCAACCACCAATTATGGATCCTTAAAGTGTAATGACCAAGTTTATATAAGGTATTCCCCTAGAGCAGTGTTTTAAAAGGTATACCTCAGGCATGCCTACTTGCATTGATGAGGTGCATTTTAAATCATGCCTGATGCCCCTTGCTTGAACCTATGTGTAGCCCCTTTTAATTATTCAAAAGATTGTTGCAGCACTGAGAGTGCAAAAGTTTGGTCAGCAAAACCCTGAACCTGATCTTTAGATTCTAATGGAAGCTACTGAGTTAGATAGGGAATGGAGCTTTGGACTATGGGGAGTTTGTTGCAGTTTCAATTGAAGATGGACAATGATGAACACTTGCTGAAAGCCTTTACTTTTTATATTCAAAAGCAGAATGGGTATATAGAGATCGAAGAACTACAGGAGACTTGATTGATGAGGAGGGCTCCAACAACAAGGAACTCATTAACACCATTTTTCATGATGTGGAGAGACAAGGATGGGGGCATTAGTTTTTTTTTTTTTTTTTTTTTTTATGAGTAAAGGATTAATTATACAGAAAAGTATGGACAGGCCCAATGCAGATTTCTAATTTCCATTGCAGAGCTATAAACATTCAAAATGTCAACAACCCACATTCTATGCACCAATACCCGCCCGTGAATTGACATCAATTCCGAGCTGGCACCTACCCCAACAGTACTTTGGGCCTACAAATTCTGACCCTGGGCTGACCCGTCATTCTCCCTTAATTTTATTAATAGTTGAAAAAGTTACAACAGCTTGGGTATCCATTCACCCAAGAAGACATAATACAACAATATCCCAATAATAAATTACAATAGAGCCTAAAATAGTTCCTGCCTAAATACCCTTTGCTTGGCTAAAGTGTCAGCCATCCCATTAGCCATCCTTCATGTCCAAGTAAAAGAAGTAGTCAAGTCCCTTTGCAGGCTTTTCTATCTCCCTTTAGGCATGTTTATAGATCCAAGGTACATTACATCTAGAAGTGATCCAAGAAATGATCACTTTTGAATCTCCTTCAATTTCCAGGTTCCTAAAATTTGATTGCTTAGCAAATCTTAAGCCTTGTACTAGTGCCACCATTTCAGTCTTTAGTGAGTCCCTTTCTCTTGCGGGTGGATTCGAGTCGAGATGAACCTTGAGATTGGCTCAGCAAGGCAGTACGAGGCTCGAGATAGAGTCTTGAGCTCGAGCTCGGCTTGAGTCAAAAGCTCGTAAGCTCGAGCTTGACTTAGCTCAAGCTCGACTTGAGAAAAATGTTTTATAAAAATAAAAAAATTATATATAAAAAAATATGTTTTGTTCGATATTAAAAAAATTAAGAATTATAATAATTAGTTATTATATATAAAAATAAAAATATTATATATATAATATTTTTATTATATATATTATTTTCTATAATTTTATTATTATTATTATTATTATTATGAATATATGTATGTATGTAACTATTCAAGCTCGACTCGATTAATAAACGAGCCTGTAAATTGGGCTCGAGATCGGCTCGAAGCTTGGTTGAAACCGAGCCGAGCCGAGCTCGAATAGCTCGTAAAGAGCTTGGCTTGTGACCACCCCTACTTTCTCCTATAGGTCTTGAGCACATGGCCAAGAATTTACTTGAGGAGTCTCTAAACACACCACCAATACCAGCAAATTCCCCGGTTTCCCATAGAGCTCCCATCAAAATTTAACTTTATTTTACCCCTTGCTGGGGGCTTCCATACTATCAACCTTCTTTCCTCTTCTTTAGTGGAGTGTGCCACCTCATTCAAAGCCCTTAATATATCAGTTACAGTAAAACTTTGGACGATGTCAAGGGTTTTTATCCAATGTGCCACTTTTATTTTTATTATTTCCACCAAATCCTCCTTTGACTTTTGCTGCTTGTTACATATTCTTGCATTCCTTTCCTTCCATATGGTCCATACCTCTGCTGCTCCGGTTGCCTTCTACATTGTTCTCTCTCTTTTTGTTGGCTGCCTTAGGAAGTTTGGCAAACCCACTACGTCCTGGTGAGTTATCCACTTACAACCAAAAAGAGAGCAAAAGGACTCCTAAATAAAAAGCACAAAGGGGCAAGAGATTAGTAAATGGGGTAGGGGTTCTCCAGTTGCAAAGAAAAGGAAGCACACATGTGGGTAAAGGCAATTATTTGGCCTTATCTTTTGAAGCATATCATAGATGTTCACCTTCCCAAGAAAAACCTCCTAGTATATAGTGCTTGAATTTTGGGTGGCACAGATTGGGGGAAAGTATTGAGGCAGTATTCATGAGAATGTCTCAACAATCTCAGTTTGAAGTTGATGAAGGAGGTCCTTACAAGTAACAAATTTGGTAGATAAGGCAGCAAAGCAAAAGTAATTGTGAAAGAACAAATAGAAGTAACACATCAATAATATATTATTCAAAAGAAGTATCTTTTTTTCTTTAAATTAAAAATAAAGCAAGTACTTTTGTAAATTAAAATTTACAATGTTATAAGATCTTTACAACAAATCTATATGAAAATTTCAATACCTTCTTACATTTATTTTTTGTTTCTAAATGGTCTACACTTCCATAGAAACTGACATTTTAAACCTTATTGTATAAGTGGCTTTAGACAAAACTGAACTTAGTAAGATACCTTGGGGCAAAAGGATAGGAGGAATTAAAGTTGCTATGAAATCATTGGTGGGGACTGCGGAAGTGGTGTAGGCTCCTATCCTTCTTAAATTCTCCCAAGACTGGTAGTTTCAAGAGCTGATAGCTAGGGCTGTCAATTGGATGGTTTTGGGTTGGATCCAAACCGATCCAAATCTTATCAAGTCAGTTTTGGACAATCCATTATAGTTATTTGGTTGGGCCAACCCAAAATAAAATCACCCATATTATTACTGGTTTTAATCGGCCCAAAACCAAAACCCAATAATTCAATACCAAAAACCCTACCGATTTGAATCAAAACCAAGATCGAAACCAGACACTCAAGAAACCTTCGGTGGTCATCTCTCGTTTGAACTTTGAAAAGAGACTTGCCAACTAGAAGAAAAACTATTTGTCTTTGGGAGGGAGAATCACTCTAATTAGGTCCACACTTGCTAACCTTCCGGTTTACTTTTTGTCAGTATTTAAGGTCTCGGTCAAGGTGGCTAGCAGGCTGGAAAAACTAATGAGAGGGTTTCTATGGGAGCCAGGAGAGGAGAAGAAGGACCATAGGGTTAGGTGGGAGATGGTGTGTAGGAGTAAGAAGGAGGGAGGTTTGGGAATTGGGAATATAAGGAGTAGAAATCTAGCACTACTAGGGAAATGGTTGTGGAGATTCTCACTGGAGAGAGAAAGACTTTGGGTTAAGATAGTGGGTAGTATTCATGGGATGGCAGATAATGGATGGAATTCTGGGATTCTTGCAAGGACTACAAGAGCATCTCCTTGGAAAGTTATTCAAGCTATTTTTCCCTTGTTCTCTCCCTGGATAAGGTATGATGTGCACTCAGGTAACCTCACTAAATTTTGGGAACATATTTGGGTTGGGGATTCCGCTTTGAAAGATCAATTTCCAGGCTTTTTTGCTCTCTCTACCATGAAAAATGAACCAATTTCCTCCTTGTACCTTCTAATTCACCTTCTGGTTTTGGTTGGAACTTGGGTTTGAGAAGAGCTATCAGGGACACTGAGTTAGATTGTCTTTCATTCTTATTATCCGTTCTGGATGGGGTTTTCCTTGCTCCAACAAAGGCAGATAATAGAATATGGACTCTCACTCCTTCGGGGTCCTACACTTGTGTCTCCTTCTTTAAGGCCCTATTACCCCCCTCTCCTATTTGTTTGTCCTTCCCAGTTAAAGAGGTGTGGTGTCAACCTATTCCTCCTAAGGTTGGGAAGCCTTACTAGAAAGAGTTAATACAGGGGATTTACTTCAAAGAAAAAGACCCAATAGATGTTTATCTCCTAACTGGTGTGTCCTCTGTAAATCTGATGGTGAGTCTGGATACCACTTACTAATTTCTTGTCAGTTTGTTAAAGGTATTTGGGAATGGTTTATTTCTTTGTTTGGGTGCAGGTGGACCCCTCCTTTGAATGTGAAAAGTTTATTCACATCCATGCCTCGCTGGACAACAAAAAGGGCCAAGATTATGTGGAGATGTGTTAGGGCTGCAGTATGTTGGATTGTTTGGAAGGAGAGAAATTCACGGATTTTCTCAGATAAGGAGAGAAGCTTGGAAGCAATCTTGGAGAGTATCCATGTTAGGGTGATACATTGGTTGAAAACTTTAGAACTGTTTACAGACTTCTCAGTTGATGAAATGATAAGAAATTGGAAGGAGATTGCAGATTCAGCTCCGGTGAAGAAGACCTCAAGTTCTTGTTGGACACCTCCACCTCAAGGGTTTACCAAACTGAATATTGATGGCAGCAGCATGGGTAATCCAGGGCCTTCCGGAATAGGGGGAGTGATAAGAGATGAAAAAGGGAACTTGTTAGCTATGTATTCCGGTCCAATTGGGGTGGGTGATTCTCTAAGGGCTGAGATTCTAGGAGCTCTTGAAGGGATCCAAAGGGCTAAGGACATGCATATTAAAAAACTGATCATAGAAGGTGATTCTGAAATTGTGGTGAATTGGCTAAAAGAGGATAGCTCTAAGCTCTGGATTTACAACAATGAAAAGATGAAGTTTAAGTGGCTGAGTAAGGACATCGGAGTTCATTGCACATGGATAAAAAGAAATGCAAATTCCTTGGCAGATGGGCTAGCTAGACAAAGGGTGAACAAAAACTCTCTCTTTTGGGCTGTGTTGTAAGTTTTTCATGGTTTGGGTGTACATTGGTATAGTAGGGAGTTAAGATCCTTTAGCTCCTTTTCTATGTAACTTCCTAAGTTCTCAATTATTAATAAAATTTACTGTTATTGATAAAAAAAAAACTAAAATCAAAACCAGACACTCAAGAAATCTTAGGCGATTGTCTCTCGTCTGAACTCTGAAGCAACTAAAATCAAAACCAGACACTCAAGAAACCTTCGGCAGTCGTCTCTCGTCTGAACTCTGATAGTTTAACATTACTAAAAAAATCGACGTTCCCAACGAACTTCCACTGAATCTACTTAGCTGATTCTAAGGCCCACTACTACATTTGAAGTCCCAGTCCAAGAATAAAAAAGAATTTCTAAATTACTTGGATGGCTAAAATGAGTTATAAAGAAAATGCAGTTAAACAAACAATGTTAAAAAGGAATAAACAATAAAGGAGAAACTCACCGAAGTTAAATCAGATCCAATGGCATCAAAGGAGAAAACGTGGTTGAACATAGAATAACCATCAAAAGGGCGAGAGAGAAGTTGGAAATTAAAGGCAACATTATAGATAAGAACACATGGTAATGCAACAACAACACAGAGAAGCGCAAGCATCATAATCCGATGGACCATAACGCTGGAATACGGTGACACTTCAAGGGTGTTTACACCGGCAGAACAGAGCATGGTCATCATCATCATCTCTCCTCTACGAATCACCATGTTTCTCCCCGCTCTCTTCATGAATAGGGTTTTGGGTCTGTAGCTTCAGCTTTTCTTCCTTAATTCAATCAGGGTGTTAGAGTGGAAAGGAAAGGCGGACGGTGAGGGAAATTTGAAATCCGAAAAGGAGAGGAGAAATTTTCGGTTTGAGAATGAAACCGAATGACATTTTGCAACGGAACGCCTGCTTATTGGGTTCATGTTTCTTCTAGTTCTCAGAAAGCTCAGAGGGGGAGTGGCTTGTTGCCCATGACCGTACGCATGATTTGGCTTTTTCTGTGTCTTTCAGTGGGACGTGGCAGAAAACAAATTCGCTAGACCCCACTTAGATTTTCCCTCGTTGAATTCATAGTCCAGCTCCTGTGAATTATTTAGCATCCTTGTTCGGATATGGCCATTTTGTTTATTTTCTGAGGAAATGATATTTTTTTTGGTGTTTGATTGCAGATGGAGATGGAAACCATTTTGTTTATTTTCTGAGGAATTAGAGAAATAATTAATTTCTACCTGGAATATATGGTTGATACAATAATTTTTTGTTTTTTATATTTTGGTGACAAAATTTAATATATTTCTGTAACTTTTTCACATTTTCTGGGTTTTCAAGTATTTTTTGAATTTTCATTTAGTTTGGACCGGGTTGGGCCCAATCCAATCCATTTGCATTTCAAATGGACTGGATCCAATCCAGTTTGTGTAGATTTGGATTGGATTTGGTCCCGTCCAAATTAAGTATTTCTAGCAGTTCTCAGTAGCATGGAGATGGATCTGGAAGTCCAACGCTTCATCAAAAGCCATCTTCTTTCTGTGGACAGCCATCAGGGAGAGGATCCTAACCATAAATCATCTGCAACTGAAAGGCACAGTTGTGGTAAACTGCTACAGCCTTTGCAACAATGAGGAAGAACCTATACCTCATATGCTGATCCAGCTGTTCGGTGTATCTACAGTGCTTACCAATGGCCTCAACACTTTATTTGCAGCATGGCCTTCTAACGCTTTTAGCAAGAAGAGCATTATTTTTTGAAGCCTGATTTCCATAGTAATGTGCTGGTCAGTATGGTCTGAGCACAATGACTGGATCTTTAATAGCACGATATCTTCTAAAGAAGAAATTACTGGGGAGATGGAGCTGCTGCTGGTTCACCGGTCTTTGGCATACAAGAAGTCTAAGGGTTTCCTTTCTCTAAATGTTGTTCTCATTGGCATAGAATCATAAGAGCCTCATATTATTGTACTCTCTTGGAGGGAAATTCTCCTTCCCTCATTAATAGAAAAGCTTTTCCCATCTTTCAAGGAGAAGAAACATATGAAAAGTGACCATGGGAAATTCTATACTCACACTTAACCATAAAATGTGATGGGAAAAGGTGAAAACTCTAAAAGCTTTCTCAGACTTCTTCCAGAACTGGAGGTCAATTGCCCTCTCTTCCTCTAGGAAACAAAAAGTCTCTGAGACCTGCAGTCCCCCAAGTGGTGGGTGGATGAAGCTGAATTTTGATGGAAGTAGCTGTGGTAATCCAGGGCTTTCTGGTATTGGTGGAGTGTTCAGAGATGAGAATGGGAATATATGTGGCTTGTATTCTGGTCCTATTGATCAAGGTGACTCAGTGAGAGCTGAATTCTTGGCTGCTATTGTTGGGGTCCACTAAGCCAAGGATGTTGGAATAACTAGGTTGATTCTTGAAGGGGACTCTAAAATTGTTATTGGATGGTTGAAAAAAGGAGAACTGGAAGGGGTTCTATGGCAATTCAGAAATGATTCAGAAGATTCAATATGATATCAAGAGACATGCAAATCCATGTTAGATGGGTTAGAAGGTCTGCAAATGGGTTGGCTAAGCAAGGAACTCATAGACAGCATTTGTTTTGGGATCAATGTTTATTGTGTGGGGGGTTCTTTGCTGTAAAGGGCCTTTGGCCTAACAACTTCTTGTTGTACTTTTTTGCTCCTTAATCTTAATAAAATTTTCCTGAGTTGTTGATCAAAAAAAAAAAAAAAACAAGAGGCAGTTGAGATAGTGGAACGGGTCATAGCAGGAAGGTCTTTAAGAATTAAATGAGATTTTGATTTCTCTGTCATGGCTGGGTTGCTTTTCTTTTCTTCTCTTCTCCCTTTTTATCTTAGGGGTGTTTGTTTGTTGGGGGGGCATGTTCTTGAGAGTTTTGCATCTTTTTGGGTTGTTTGGGGCTTGTATTTACAATGATGTGTTGTTTTGTAAATCCATGAGAAGTGGTTGTTCTGCCTAATACAGTAATACTGCACTTTTGCACCATTATTTCATGAATTCATGTCTACTGTTGGTGTATATATATATATATATCTTTTTGATATATAAAATTCATTAAATTTCATTAGAAGCAAAGGATAACAGTCTGTTACACCTTGCATTGTATACCAAAGGTGCAGAGTAAGACACAATCTCGATTCTGTTATAGCCATGGATGCGCTTGATTATATGTGGGGAGAGATTTCCACCTGAATTAAATGATCTGACAGTAGTTTCTTAATGAGAGGGTAAACTTTCATTTAGCATCTAAATATTTAAGTTCCTTTTTTTCTGCACGAGCTTCCTAAGTGGTTCAATAGAGGTTGCAAGATCAAGCCTTTGTTCAGTTTTTTTTTTTGTTCTTTTTTCCCTCCAAGTTTCATATTTTATTAATATATAAGGTTATATTTTGTATTTTGTATCACATCATCCCCCTCTTTATGATATCTGCTTGTTGGTCTTGTTGCTATGCATTTGATTCATCTATTGCTGTTTTATTTGTGGTATCTTGATTTTTGATTTTGTTGCTTGATGATTAAATCATAACCTCCATCTGGTAACCTGCTTGAAACTCAAAGCAGGAAACTTCCAGCATGTGTGATTATGTCTGAGACTTTCTGCAAAAGAGATTCTTTATCTCATTCACTGGAATAGGACTCT
Organism: Nelumbo nucifera; assembly: GCF_055504915.1. Lineage (NCBI taxonomy): Eukaryota > Viridiplantae > Streptophyta > Magnoliopsida > Proteales > Nelumbonaceae > Nelumbo > Nelumbo nucifera. The sequence continues at coordinate 55,381,967 of NC_142653.1, forward strand.
TTTTTGATAATTGAATTGTGATAATCAAGAAATGCGAGCTATTACAGGAATCCCAAGGAGAGGCACGAGGTGTAACTTCTCCTTGAAAGAAATTACAGAAAAACAGTAGTGAAAAGATTACAAAGCAACCCAGTATGAACTTTCCCTATTGACCCCTTGTTTGGCAAGACAATCAGCCAACTGAAGAACTTCAACAATCTGCTATCAAAATTTAGCTTCATCATGCGCAATTGTTTACATAGTCATTATGGCTTTATCTGATTCATTTGTGTAGCAAAGGCAGCACCAAGTTGACACCCCCTGAGAATACCCTCCATGGGTACTCAAATTCTTTAGTTGTAGTATTACAGTCACTAGGTCAATCAAGATGCTAAATCATTTTTCTTGTTAGCAAATATTATCACATTTCTTTCACACCATATACTTCAAAACTACTCTAGTGCACATTGAAATTAATTTGGCAAGACTACCAAACTTGCCCTGATGGCTCCAGTAAATACTAAATACCTTCATGTACAATGACAATGTAAGAGATCTAAGCTTTAGTTCACTCCTTATTAGGTCTGTCACTGGGAGCTGGCCAGACTGCTGGGCCTCAGTGGTTATTGAGAAACTGCAGATTTCTTCCTCTAGGGATACTTCTTATTTTTAACCTTCAGATATCCTTACCACGATGGCAAGGAAACTGAGAAGGTCCAAAGGCTTGAAGGTTGATCATATACAATGGAGATAGTGTGTAATGCAAGAACGTTGTCTATTACACTGAAATGAGGTGGACAATATTAACTTTAAATTTTATTTTAGTTTCTTCCTGTTTGGGAAGAGGGTTTGGTGATTCATGAGAGGTCTGACTAAAGTTGTTATCTTGAACTGGATGGGGGTTGATTGGAGGAACTGAAGAACTTATAGGACACAGGTGACTGTATACAAGTATAGTAGCTTGCAGAATGGGTTTGCAATTTTATTTCCTTTTTTCATTGCTTTTGGCAACTGAGAGAGATGCTTGAGTGAAAGTATACTTGAAATTTCTGGTGCAGAAAATGTTGCTCTTCCTTTAGTGGAGTTATAGTGTTCCCACAATAAATTGGGCTTACAGAGATGATCTGAAAAGGTTTAAATGATTGAATAGCATTATGACCTTTAGAGTACGGTGGGAAATAAGATCAGCTAATGGATTAGCAGATGCTTTAACTAAAAAAGTCGTTTACAGGATAATTTGTTTTGGGAGGTTGCACCTTGCACCTCCCAGTGGGGCTTTGTAAATTGTAATTAATCTCTCCTTTAACAAAATTCTTATTATTTATCAAAAACTAACCAGTTTCTCCTTCTCCCATAAACTTGGTTTGGTTTTCAGTGCACTTGAGTTGGCATTCCTAATTTGGTTAGCTACTCTTGACAATCTTTATGACTGATTCTCATAATCTTTAAGATTTTCTTAATGAAAACATATTATCTTGCTTGATGAATGAGAAGTTGGTAAATAATTGTTTATTATAGTGATAATTCTTTAACCTTATCTGGTATTTACTTCATTCAAATTTTAGGGTTTCTTGTACGATCATTAGCATTTCTTTTGGTTCTTAAGCGTTGAACATGTAAGGATCATTGTAGAAAGAATGATTTTTTATGAAGGCTTTTGCCCTTTCATTCAATGCCTTACTGAAGAAGACATTTGATTAGTATGTACCAAGAGAACCAAGGGAACATTTGATTTCTTAGTCATATTCTAGGGTCAATGCTTTTGGACGTATGTTGATATATATGCATAAATAATGTTCCCTTGGTATATGGAGGGATGTTCTAGAAATGACAAGTTGGTGTGGTGTATGCTTCCTGCTGCTGCCTTTTGGTCTATCTGGATGGAAATGAACTGCAGAGTTTTTTTTATGGCAAATCCTCTCAAATAGATGAGTGATTCGAAATATGATGGAAAAAGTATTTCTGCTAATCTCTCTACCGAACCCTCTTTTTGTAATTACCACAATATCTGAAATAATATGTATTCTCTCTGCTTGTGCAGCTACTGTACCTATTGTACTTAGGTTTACCCTTTTAATCATTAATAAAAATATACTTTACACTTTCAAAAAAAAAAAGATATGCATCAGGTGAAAGTGCAAATAATAGTTCTAAACAAACATATGCATACTTGAACCAGGTGGCAAATTGGCATTCAGTTCAAATTTGCACTTTAAAATAAATAAATGAAAATAAAAGTAAAAAATAGTATTCATCAGAATAGAAGTAAAAAAATAATGAAAAAACAGAGCCTTGAGTTTGTTGCACCTGATTTGTCATGACACTTGTTTGATTCTTGCTTGGATTAATTTCAAGTCTGGAGTCTTGGCGCTGTTACTTATAAAGTTTATATTTGTTAGCCTCAATCATGAGGTATTCCAGTTTGTTAAAGTTAGTAGTCAATATTTCATTATTTATTAAACAAGTTCTGCATTACTAGGGGTGTAACTTGGGCAGGCCTAGTTTTTGATAAATTTGAAGGGATTATAACAGATAAGGGCAATTTTAGGGCCCTAATATCAATAAAAATAATGTTTTTTAAAAAATTTCAAAAATAGGTCAATTTTTTAAAATTAATATCAATTAAGGATAAAAATACTGTTCATCTTCTTCCTCTTGCAATTCATTCATCAGCACTGCTGTCGCCTCCAGCAATGCCTTTGCCTATCTCTGCCCATCTCCGCCTCCGCCTCCGGCAATGTTGCTGAAGGTGGGTGGAAGCAGTGGCGGCGGCGGCGCTGCATAAAATTGCCCTTATCTGCTATTCTGGTTTTTCTTTTTCCTTTGCTTGCCCTGTTTCATTCACTCCGAAGGCCCAAACCCATCTGGGTTTCTTGAATTTAATGTAAGCATGCATGGAATCCAACTCTGAGACAGAGAGAGAGAGAGGAGACGGGCGAGATAGCAGCAGCAGACAGTAGCAGAAACACCGCAGCCTAAATTCTGATGAATGAGCGCATGAAACGCTGCATGTTTATTTGTTTCAAGTCAACTCCACGCCTCTACTTTTAGTAAAGGCGTCTCTCTCTCTCTCAGCCTTTAAAAGCTATACCTCAAAACCAGAAGTTATTACGTAAAAAGGCCCGAGGGCTGCTGCACCTGCACGTACTACACTCTCTCTCTCTCTCTCCTCTCTGCACTGTACTGTTCATGCTAAACATAGGATGGGAGTCGCCATCGTTCCGATCCTTTTTGAGTCTTAGAAATCTCTTATCTTTATACAGCGCTGAACCATTACTGCTGTTCTGTAGCTTCTGGTGGTTAGGCGGAGGTGGCGGCATTGGGCAGAGTGATCATCAGTGCCACCGCCGCTTCTTCACCCACTTTTGGCAACGTTGCCGGAGGTGGAGGCAGAAGTGGGCGGAGGTGGCGGCCTTGGGCAGAGGAATGACCACCAGTGCCGCCGCCGCCTCTGCCTCCGCCCACCTTTGGCAATGTTGTCAAAGGCGGCGGGTGCTCATGAATGGATTGCAAGATGAAGAAGATGAACAGTGTTTTTGCCTTAAATTGATATTATTTTTAAAAAGTTAACCTATTTTTGAATTTTTTTTTTAAATATTACTTTAATTGATATTAGGGCCCAAAAGTTGCCTTTATCTGCCATAATCCTAAATTTGAATGGACCTGACTTGAAAGCTCTGTAAATTCTTCAAATTGGATACCTGACTTGCATCTCTATGCATTACTAAAGATCTTGAGTTTGATTCCATGTATAACTTGTCGATAGAATGTTAAAAGTAAATCACAAGCTTATACCGTTATTGACAAAAAAGCTTGTACTGTTGTTGTGGTTATTGGGTGGCATGGTATATTGTTGATGTTAATGTGATTGTTCTCTTGTTAGCTGCATTTCTAAATTTCTAGATTGAGGAGCTCCTTTCATTTCCTGTCATTTTCTCCAAATTTCTAGATTGAGGAGATCATTCTGCCGTATACCTGGTCCCCAACCTTGTCAGCTGCTTTTATTCTCATTCCTTATCATTCTAGAGTTTCTATGGTGTTTAGAAAATTAAAATGGCACCTGCATTTTACTTGATTCATTTGGCTAATATGTGGGGTTTTCATTTTATTTTTCTTCCAAGTAGCTTTTGGTATAGGTGAAAACTTTACCAGTTTATCTTGACAATCATTGTGTTCTCAGTTCCTTTCTTGCGTGTTGCTTTTATAATCACTTTTTCCCCTTTTCTCGTTCTTTTACTAAGCGTGCCTGAGTTTTAAATGGTAACAGTAGATATGCTTTGTACTTTTTGTTTCAGGTTGATGCAGTGGTATACCTGGTGGATGCATATGACAAGGAGAGGTTTGCAGAGTCAAAGAAAGAATTGGATGCCCTACTTTCAGACGAATCTCTGGCTAATGTTCCATTCCTTGTATTGGGGAACAAGATTGACATACCCTATGCGGCATCAGAAGATGAGCTGCGATACCACTTTGGGCTGACGAGTTTTACCACAGGCAAGGGGAAGGTTATCCTTGCAGATTCAAATGTCCGTCCCCTTGAAGTGTTCATGTGCAGCGTTGTTCGCAAAATGGGCTACGGTGATGGCTTCAAATGGTTATCTCAATACATCAAGTAGAAGCGATACATAGAGAACCCAACTACTCAGATGGTATTTCCTGTTTGCTGCATTTTTCTGACTGGTGTAGACTCGGATACATATTCCAAATAGTGTACCAAGTATTTAATCAATCATCGATTCATCACTTCTATGTAAAAGTTGTGTACCAGAAAAATGTCTGGTTTGTTAGCCTCCTTTCATTTCTAATACTTGTCACTTCTGTTTTGTTTGATAAATTATGGGAAAAGGAAGTCTCATTTTGTTCTCTCCATTTGTTCGGAAAGCCGGGATTTGCAAAAGCAATTCTGGAATTAATGTGGGTAGCTTGAATTTTGGTTTTAGTGAGGAATCCGCGTTAAGGAATTACCACGTAGCATTTTGAATTTTGATTTTAGTTAATGGGCTTTTTACCATTAGCAACTGAAATCCGGTTGAACTGAATACAAAAGGATAAAAAATACATTAAATCCATTTGAACTCCCTCTTCCTCCTCTCCTCCGCTGAACCCTAACCCATAAACAACCTGCATTCCACCGGTGGTTTCACTTTATACTGGCATTCGTGGATGCAAAATCCAACCGACGGCAGTCTTGTGGTAAGCAGAGAATCTTCTTTCTTCTTCTTCCCATTACTCTTTCTCTTCTTCCAATCTTTTTTAAACGCCCTCTTCCTACTCCTCCACCGAGCCCTAACTCAGAAACATTTCACATCCCACATCTCACTGGCGAGGATATAACAAGCTTTCATGTTGCTGGAATTTGTACACTGTTTTAAGAATGGATGAGACGATTCAGACCAGTTTTTGGTTTTCATGGAAAAGGCTTTTAGAGACACTTTTGACAATACAAGAGGATGAAGACATAAATTGTGAAATCAGAGAAAAAATCAAAAGGTTTATCACTAATTACTTTTAAAGCAATAAAATCAAAAGGGAAAAATCAGCGACTAGAGGAAATAAATCTTCATCCAGTAAGGTTACTAGAAAATGATGCAGCCATTAATCAGGCCGTTAGAGACTAGAGAGAGAGAGAGAGAGATTAATAAGAAGATTGATAAAATTGAAAGGACATGCAGCAGTGAAATTCAGCTTGCATAAAAGAGTTCGCGTCCGAGAAGCGTGAACTCATAAAAGAGGAAGAAGAATAAGGAGAGGAGGAAGAGTAATGGGAGGAAGAAAAAGAAGAATATTGACCACTTACCGCCGGACCGCCACCAGTGGATTTTGTGTCTACGAACACCAGTGTACAGTGAAATCGCCAATGGGATGTGGATGTTTCTGAATTAAGGCTTGGCGGAGGAAAGGAAAGGAAGGAGTTCAAATGAAATCCTTGAGTGTGAGGTTTGATGTATTTTTTGTCCTTTTCTGTCTGGTTCAACCAAAAGGCGGACTCTTCTTTTATTTGGATTCTACTTTCCAAGCATTCCTCTGATTTATTTGGATCCCCGTGGCATCTTGCTAGCAATTTTGCCTTGTTTTCACTATGGTAGAGAAAAAACTAGAGAACTCTTTCATTTAAATTGAGGTATTCCATTTGTCTCAAGCGTTAAATGCAGAAAATATTTCTAGAACCCTTGAAATTGAGGTTTTCCATTCTCTTCTCACTGAGTTCGAACCGGTTGGCTGTTGGGACCCTGTGTTGGGACTTCGGACCGGATCTGGACTTGTCGCTGGCCTTTCCATTGTTAATAAATCTATCATTCTTGAATTCTTCTTCCCACTGTCCTACATCACCATCATCTCTTTCTCTTTCTTGATCTCCATCATCGATGGTCACTGCGTTTATTATTTGAACAATGATCATATACAATGGATAAAGTAGAGCATTGTAATTGGTTAGATAGACAGTCATCAATTATAGCTCATCCCCAATATTATGATGATACTCAACCTTCTATATTGCATGAAATTATTTATCAACATTGAACAGGATTCATTAAGGCTGTATTTGGTTTGAAGGAAAATGTAGAGAAAGGCAGAGAAATCTATACAAGATTTGTAAAAATTTCCTTACATTTTTCTTTCTTTCCCTCACTTTTCTTACAGATCAAACATAGCATAAATGTCAGAGTTGGAAAGAAGCATTAGCTGTCTTGAAATGACGATTGATCGCATCAAACTCGCTTCGTCCGTCCATCAGGATTCAGGAGCAGAAGCAGAAGCATGTTGGATGTACATGTACTATCTTGTTTCCTGTTGGGTAAGAGAACCGGAATATTGAACATTTTCGAAATTACATAAAATGCTGAGCATTTCCCCAACGTGTAACATGGCAGAACTTGATTAGCTAATTGTAGTTATTAGCTACAAACTTCGCCTTAGGAAACCTATAAGCTTTTGTACTTTGGTCCTAATTGTTAGACGGGTATATGGCGCATTGTTTTAAAACCGCCGTTGATTAAGCTATAAATTGGTCAGGGTAACAGTTCTATTTTGACTCCAAACAGTTATTTTGCCCAAAACCATTGAATTGATTAGCGATCTGCTTATTCAGGAAGCCGAATCATCGACTTGTTAATTCGTAAAATATTTTTAGACTATTTTATTCTTTGATTTTTTAAATTGTGCTGAACGGATCCATTCGGACTAGGCAGTCGAACTGCTAACCCAGAAACTCATGGCCAAAACAGTTTCATTCTGAATTGATTTTTAAAATATTGATAAATCGTCTAAGAGTAAAGCAATATCACTTTGAAAATTGGTAACTTTATCCTGGTATTTCTTGATAGAAATGATGAACAATGGGTGAATGCCATTGGGAACAATTTAGGGAAAAGTACGGGCAGGTCTATTGCAGAAATCTGAACACCAGGCCAGTCCATACAGAATTTACAATGACTCTCGAATTCAACTTTTGAAATTATAAGATCGAAATGTTATTCCCACGCCATGTAAGCATCACACTTTTACTTATGCTTTTCCTGTGAGGTGGAAATCCAACTCGGATTCCATCTCACAATAACATTTATTTAAAATTTTATTTTGAAATTTATCCTTTAATTGCAAAGACTAAAATGACCCTATTAAGGCCCACGGTCATTGTTCTCTCCCGCCCTCCCTATTCTCTTTCTTTCGTTCTCTCACACTCTCAACTCTCTTCTCTTCGATTGCTTCTACAACTGCAACTTTCGTTCTTTCACACTCTCAACTCTCATCTCTTTGACTGCTTCTGCAACTGCAACTGCAACTGCAAGTTCTCCTCCCCAGCGGCGCTCCTCTTCTCTTACTGTTTTTTCCTGTAACTTTTCCCTTGACCTTTGACTGGCCCTCGATTGAACTTCGGCTGCTCTCCCTCTCCTTCAATGGTTTTTTCCAATGCGTTGAAGACAATCCTTACTGAAGAAGCATACTAACAGGTATTTGACAATTTCTCTGTACATAGTTCATTTTGTTTTAGTTTATGAAGAAGTCCATTCAATACATTTGTTTGTTAATTCTTCTACATGCCTGTTGTACTAAATGGATGGTTGTTTCTAATTCACTTTCTAACATTGGTTAGTTGGCATGGAATTCCCAAATCTGAAATGGACCAAATTCCCAAATCTAACAGTTTTGTTAAGTTAGGTATGAATGAGGGTGCATGACAATGATATGAGCTAACCTATATTGGTACCCATTTACCAGTTTAGGGAAGTAGAAGATATTTACTCTGTTTCTAATTCATTTTCTAGCGTTGGTCTTTTAAGGTTTGAATGCCCAAATTATTCATTTTGTAATATTGGTCTTTAAAGTAAAAATTGTAATATACCCCACCTCAATGAATAAATGGGTTTTAATGACTGGAGTGTTGCATGAAGCATACGTTGCAAACAGTATTCCATGTACTTAACAATTACATATTGCCTTCTTCAATTTAAAAATTATTCATTCCTTGTTGTGAAATCTCAAATATTTCTCAGGCTAGACTGGACAAATCATTATTCATTTATTAATTGTGAAGCCAAATACACCAACTTGCTTTACTATTATTAGCAGAACATTGAGGACTAGGTTCTCTAAAACTTAATTCATGGTGTCTTCAGTCCAATTTAGATGACATAAGTATCAGTCTACAACTCTACACTATATGTCTCGTGTTCAAGCAGTAGAAATACAAAGCATTAAACTTTGATCCAAGTCCCACAAGCACATGAACACACAGCAAGAAAAAGTTAAAAGAACTGTGAAGATTTACTATGAAACCTTACACATGGCACTCTGATTCTAAACCCACCAGGTCTATCCCAGCCTTTGATACCCTTAAACATTAAATATTTCTTGGTGTGACCTAGTTTTGAATCTTTTGAACCAGAATGCTGTGAAGAAAAAATCAACTAAATTTAAATCTATGCAAACTGCAAGCCAGAATTAAATAAGGCCTTACCATCACTTGCCCAGAAAAGTGACAGATGACATAAAGATGATTCTTCCTTCACAGTTTCATACTTCTAGATTTCATCAGACAAAATTCCCAACCTAAAATCTTCAATGGTTGGGTTCATTTGATCAAAATGGTCATGACTCATGAAAGCAAAAACATGGATGAAGGGAAATTGCGGATATATGACTATAGAACTATTTTCAGTTGATTTGAAAACTGATTTATTCCCTTGAACTATCTTATTGATTTAAGATTACAGGAATACCACAACGCTTCAAAAATTAAATAAAAGGCACCACAAATTAAGAATAAAATCTCAAGTCAAAGGTATTGATAATTCAGATATAGTGCAAAAGAACAGGTAACCTATAATATTGATCCAAGTCTATGGAACCTAACCTAAGAAAAGAATAATAGGAAAAAATCACATTAAACAAAAGGACAAAATGTTGAGCATGCACCCAAGAACAGCCAAGAAATGTATACTTTTTAATTGTAAATTGAGAATGGAATTAGGTATTGAGGCAATAAAAGGGCCATAAATGAAAAATACTGCTCCTCTGGCCAGCCTACCCATCAACCCCTGTCCTTGGAGGTATATCAGCTTCAGGGGCATTGCAAGTTTAACTGTTTTCAAATCAAAACAACCAATCTTTTCTTCCACTTCAGATTTTCAGTGACAGGGAGCTCTACTTCAATGTCACCATCATGATCATCCATGCTTTACCCCAACTATATGATACCGGCTATATGAATTCCATTTTGTCAATCCGTTCTATTTAAATCCATATTCACTATTGAATTATTGGTGTTTAAATCATTTCTTACTACTTCTGCCCATATCCTTTTTGACTATCCAAGCTCTTTTACTTGTGAAAAAAAACCATTGTTTTCATGATTCATACTCAACAATGGGTTCTGAAGTGTGGCAACAACTACCATTTTCCTAATAAGTAGAACAAATTACTTCTTTAACTCCAGATCTGGAATCATAGGAGAAAAAGTAGGTTAATGGGCACATCAATATGTTGGCTAATGGGTCATATCCTAAAAAGTGGTGTAAAAAATTAGACCACCAGTGATTTAGTTCTGGAGGTTATAAAAAGTCACCATGACGCATTCCAAGAAAATCATTAATAAATTAAGGGGGTGTTTGACAACGTGGTTGATTTTGTTTTTGAAAAAAAATTATAACTAAACCCTGTATAATACATTACAATGTGGATGTATATTTCTAAACAAAGGGTGAACTAAAGAAAGAACTAGGATGTATATTTCTAAACAAAGGGTGAACTAAAGAAAGAACTAGGATGTCTATTTCTAAACAAAGGGTGAACTGCCAACCAAGAATGAGCCATCCCCAGAATTTTAGGTAGGATTTCTTCCTTTGAAGCTTGAATCCCTTCAAACAATCTCCTATTTCTTTCACTACACACAATGCATAACACTGCTGAAGGAAGTATGCTCCATGCTACCTTTCCAACTCTACTTAAACCTTCTAGATGCCATCCCTCAATGAGACCCTTCACTGTAGCTAGGAAGCACCATTTGGCATCAAAAACACCTAATATCCTTAACCAGCTCCAATGAGTAAACTTAGTTCTCATTGAATCAATTAGTGACCAGAAGACTCCACATTATCATTGCATAAGAGGCAATCCAAATCTGCCACCTGTAGACCTCTTTTGACTAGATTCTACTTTGTTAGGATCTTGTCCAGCACTGTTGACCAGAAGACTCCACCTTCTCAGGCCTGATTTAGAATTCAAGCATGGTGGGTTGGTCAGGGCTGATCTTGATGTCATAAGCCATGGAGTTTAGTATGTAAATGAAAAGGGCTAACTTCAATTCCACAAGTATTAAGATGATTTTATTCCTAGAAAGAACCAAACAATTTTGAAGTATTTGACAATATGCATATTATTAACCTTGTGCATATAATTAGGAGTAGAAAATTATAATTTAATTCTAATGCTATTTTTTCCTCACTGTATGGTCATTTGTTCTCGGTACCTAAATCTAACTAACCTCCTTAATGGAAAATTCTTATTGTTAAATGCTTCAAATTACTTAAGGTTAATCATATAAACATATGCAAACTTCTCCTTTTGAGACTATTCCCTTTAAAAAAATACCAGTATTAATTAATTAACATAACAATTTAAGATATTCTTAACTAACAATATTTAAAAATGCTGTAATTGTGAAAAATACTTTTAATTAATAATACTGTAATTATTATATTACTGTATTTATTTAAAATACATTAACTTATTTAATTTATATTGGTAATTTCTTGGCTAAAACTAATTAAATATAATTTTCTTATAATTATGTGTAATTTTATGCTATTTATAGCTTAAATTATAATTACTATTAATTAATACTATCTTAAATTATTCTGTTAATTAATTAATACAGTTATTTTTTAAAAATAATATAATTATGAAAAATACTATTAATTACAGTTTGAAAATAATGCAATTATTTTAATTAATTAATACTGTTATTTTTAAAATTACTGTAATCATGAAAAATACTATTAATTAATAATATTGTTTTTCAATAAATACTGTTATCACAAAACTGTTAATTACAATTTAAAAATAATTTAATTACATCCTAAAAATAAATACTGTGAATTATAATTGCTGTTAATTAGTACTATCTTAAATTATTTTATTAATTAATTAATACTGTTGTTTTGTAAAAACACTGTAATTATGAAAAATACTATTAATTAATATTACTCTGTTTCAATAAATATTGTAATTATTATATTACTGTATTTATTTAAAATACATTAATTTCTGTAATTTATATTGTTAATTTCTTGGCTAAAACTAATATAATTTTCTGATAGCTATGTGAAATTTTATAAATAGCTTAAATTATAATTACTGTTAATTACAATTTTTTATAATTATTTATTTGAATATAAATACTGTGAACTAATACTATTATTCAACAAATATTGTAATTATTAATTTCTAGCTTAAATTTTGTGCTATTTAAATATAATTGCATGGACATTTCCATTGATGTTTTTTACTTTTCTTCTTAGAAATGCTTTTTTCGTGGAAGAGGAAAGATCTCTTACTTGGTAGTATTAATTAACAGTAATTAATGTTTTGGAAATCCAAACGACTACCACCTTTGATTGGCTTTTTTAGTAAAAGTAAATGACATTTTTGCATAGATATAGATGTAGGATTAAATGGCACGGAAGACATTTGGGAAGTCCAAATGACTACCACTTTTGATCGGTCAGAGCTGCATATAACGTGGATTTGAACAAAACGAAAATTCAAAATTTTGAGAAATCAAGAAAGGTGCGGGGAAGAACGGAGAGACGTGCTGAAATGGCACGTCCAATTTTATTATATACAATATAAGTCATATAAATAACATAAAATTACGCATAACTATCAGAAAATTATATGTCATTAGTTTTAGCAAAGAGATTATCAATATAAATTACGGAAATTATAATAAATATACTAATATAATAATTATGGTATTCATTGAAAAAGAGTATTCTTAATTAATAGTATTTTTCATAATTACAGTATTTTTTTAATTAACAGTATTCTCAATAAATACAGTATTTTAATTAACTAACAGTATTTATGTGAAATAATTTATTATTAATTATGAAATTTTAAATAATTAACAATATTTATAAAAAATAGTATTAGTTAACAACAATTAACAATAATTAATTTTAAATGTAACTAAATTATTTTTAAATTGTAATTAGCAGAAATTATAATTTAAGATAGTATTAATTAACAGTAATTATAATTTTCAATTAATAATGCATCATATAGTATTAATTAACATTAATTACATTTTTTCAATAATTACACTATTATTAATAACTTAGCATTTTAATAATTACAGTATTTATTGAAATGCAGTAATAAATTATAATAATTTAGTATTTTAATAATTATTGTAATTCACAATAATTATATTTAATAGTAATTAATAAATACATTATTTTTTTTAAAATAATATATTTTTAATAAACACTAATTAACACTAATTAACACTAATTAGTGTTGTGCCGAACTGACCCACGGAATGACACAGGCCTATGTGGGCATGATTTTTTAAACCAACCCAGAGACGGAATAGGTCAAGGGTCTGGTTACCGGGTCGAATAGTTAGCCCGTTTGAACCAAACGGTCAGCGTGTCCTGACAAAAAAAATAAAATAATAAAAAAATGGTTAAAATCGTTCAAACAATTTGAATGGTTCGAATGGGCAATTGCCCAAGTCAGCTGTTTGCTGATCAAAATCAACGGCTTTGGGCAAATTTCCAATTTTAGGAAAAGCCAAAACCAGCCACCTGACCGGTTCCCAGTTTTTTTGGTCCAACCATCCGGTCTAATCTGGTTTTTAAAACCATGCATGCGGGTTTAGGTCTTGGGTTGTGCCAAGCCAACCCACAGCACGAGCCCATGCGGGTTTAGGTCATTGGTCGTACTGAATCGAGCCCCCAAATTATCCCAGGGTAGGTAGGCATAGCCCGAGATGCCCCGTGGACTAGCACGGAGTAGTGTGGGCCACATGCAGGTAGTGCCATGCTAGCCTAGCACGACCTAATTTACAACTCTACCTGAACCCACCTAATACTGGGGACAGGATGGGAAAATTCGAGGAGTGGGGTGCCTTGCCCCTGAACTCGCCCTACATTGAAGAGAGGTTGCTTTGCCCTGAACCCACTTAACACTAGGGACAGGGTAGGGATGGCATGTATTGATTATGGAGTAGGGACTAGGATGGGGTGCTTTGCCCTGAACTCATCATGTTGTCATTCCTATATAATTGTTAATTATTAGTAAAGTTAATAAAAATGTTAGCTTTTGTAATTATTTTTATTTATTTAAAGAAAATCAAGATTTCATTTAAAAATAATAAAAATAATAATAATAATTAAAATTACTATAAATTATTAGTAAAACTGAATTTATTAAAAAGTATTTGTTCATATTAAATTAACAATAATTATTTCAGACACGATGTAGAATTCTGAATTCCAGCACCCCCCCCCCCCCCAACTAGCCCTCTTCCCCCCTATAAACCACATCCTGCCTATGAATTTGGCATCAATTCACGGTCAGGATGCATTCCCCCTGTACTTTGGGCCTAGTAAATTCTGATCTGGGCTGATTGGTACTTCTCCCTAATTATTTTTTGTAAATCAGCATTAAATAAAAAATACAATTACTGAAATTTTAGATATAAACAATAATTTAAAATATTTTAGTTAATTAACAAAAAATTTTGATTATAAATTTTATATTAATTAATAATAAATAAAATTATTAAATCTTTTAGAATTTCCCGTGCATGGCATGGGTCCCCACTAGTATCAAATTTAAAGAAGACGTTCTGGTTAGTTACTCTATTTAGGCCCAGTCAATTCCTTGAATGGTGAGGCCAGACTTCCACTAAAGATCTTTCACGTCCATGGCACTAATATGCACCTCCCCATCATCTCCCTGATGGTTAAAGAATTCACCCATATTTATCTCTATCCACCCATTTTCTCGCTCTTGTGGACGCTAGACTTATGGCTGTTGCAGTGATGAGGACGGTGGTGAAAAGGGGAGAGTAGGGTATGATGGAGTGTACCCATCCAGATACACATTGTGGCTCTGTACCTCTTCAGCTCCATTTCCGGCAAGGTTCATGGACACCTCCACTAGCACATGGCGAAGCCCTAATCATCCATTCCTCAACTTGAACACAAGGTAAGCTACATGAGTTGTTCCTATGGACAGAATTCTTGTAAAATTTATCATAAATGCGATATGACTATCGCAAGTGATAAAGGGTTCTTGGCTTTATCACAACAGGTGATTGTGTGATGAATGATGTAAAGGTTGCGGGTATGGTTGGGAAGAAAAGACTAAGATACTTTCATTTATTCTGATGTTAAATATTTATACATGTGTATAAGCCATAACCTCCTAACTGACAACTGGACAAGTGGGCTGCCACTTGTAACAACTTTTGTAACCTCTTAACTAACTAACCGACTTTCGTCACTCTTTCCTTCTAAGACTCCCTCTCAAGTTGGACATGGAGAGACATGCCCAACTTGGGTAATAAGGAATGAAAATGATCTCCTCCAAGGGCTTTGGTAAAAATGTCTACTAGCTGAGTCTTAGAGGAGATACGATGGGTGGAAATGGCTTGCAATTGAATGTGGTGGTGCACAAATTGATAGTCAATTTCAATGTGTTTGGTTCTCTCATGAAAAACTGGATTGTTGGCTATGTGTATTGCAGTTTTGTTGTCACAATATATTTGCATAGGCTGAATGTGTTGTAGCCCTAAATCAGTAAATAATCACTTCAACCGTAGAAGTTTACTTGTGGTGGCTGCCATAGCTCGATATTTTTCTTTTGTAAAAGACCTTGAAACAGTGGTTTGTTTCTTTGATTTCCAAGATAAAGGGGAGGCACCTAGCATTGTAATGTAGCCTGTCATTAACCATCTACTAACTGGGCAACTAACCCAATCGGAGTCACAATAGGCCTTAAGGATCAAGTCGCTTGTTGCAAATAAGAGAATCCCATGGGAAATTGTGTTTTTCAAATACCAAAGAACATGAATAGCTGCATCCCAATGTTCTTGTTGAGGAGCACTCATAATCTGAGTTAGAACATTAACGACGAATGTGATGCCTGGGTGTGTAGCTATTAGATAGACCAACCTTCCAACAAGTCTTCTATATTGGGGTACATCAATTAACAAAGGTCCAGAAGCAAGGGCCAGATGTTGTTGTTGAAGCATAGGAAAGTTGCTAGGCTTTCAGCCTATCATGCTTGCATCTTGAAGAATATCAAGTGTATACATCCTTTGACATAGGCGTATACCTTTAATGGATCATGTAACTTCAATCCCTAGAAAATAGTGGAGGGGACCTAAATCGTTGATGTGAAAATATGAACCAAGTTATCCTTTAAGGGCTGCTATCTGAGTGGGATTTGTCCCTGTGATCACAAGATCATCAACATATACAAGCACGACCATGAAATTGTTTAGAGAAGAGGATGTGAACAATGTACAGTCTGCATTTAATGCACTGAATCCACGGTTTTGGAGGGCTGTGGCAAGTTTCTCAAACCACTATCTTGAAGCTTGTTTGAACCCATAAAGAGACTATTGCAGTTTGCACACACGGGCATCACCATCTTTAAGTAGTCCAGGAGGCGGGTACATGTACACTTCTTCGTGTAAATCTCCATGAAGGAATGCATTATTTACATCCATTTGACGTAATTCCCAATTGCGAACAACAGAAATGGATAGGAGGCATCGAACCATGGCAAGTTTTTTAATGGGAGCATACATCTCATTGTAATGAATCCCTTCAGTTTGGTTATAGCCCTTTGCTACTAACTTGGCTTTGTAGCGGCCCACAGTACCATCAAGTTTAAGTTTGATTTTGTACACCTATTTGCATCCAATGGGATGTTTATCTTGTGGTGGATCAATAAGGGTCGAAGTCTGATTTCTGTTAAGTGCCTTTAATTCAGCATCCATAGCTTCACACCACTTTGGATTTGAGATCGCTTGAGCATAGGACTTGGGTTCACTTAGAGTAATGAAGTTGTAAAGGCATTGGGTTGTGATGTGACAAGGCCAGTTAACGGAAGGGCTGTAGAGGAATAAGGGGAGGTTAATTTTGGACACACATAGTCCTGAAAACATTTGGGAATCCAAGTGGTTCTCATAGGCCTAGTGTTGAGCCTAGAAGGTGCAGCTGGGATTTCATCTTGATGTTGATTAGGTTTGGATGCTTCAATGTGTTCAAGTTGTGATGTGGGATTCTATTCAACCTGTTCAACATGGGTCTTCATCATGAGTCTAGTGGAATTTTCCCATGTTTCATCCAAGATGATTGGTTTGGGTTCAATGTGTCCCATCACATTTTCTGTCTTAGAATTTGTTATCCTATCACCATGAACAAATGGGAACTAATCTTCGTAGAACTAAACATCCCTTGAGACAAATATTTGCTAGGTGTATAGATCGTAGATTCAATATCCTTTCTGGCCATGTGGGTATCTGAGAAATACACATTTTGTGGACCGTGGAGAGAATTTGTCATGATTATGGACCATAGAAAGACTTCATTTGGCCTGAACAAAACTAAAGCCCATTATCTGAGCTAATACAATAAATTGGTGTTTGAAATTGAGTATTAACATAAACACATAACTGTTGCAAGTATGTGGCTACTTCAGATTTAGTTTTTAGTAAGAAAACCCAAGTTGCACGTGAACAATCATCAACAATTGTCAAGAAATAATGAGCACCGGACAGTGATGGGGTACGATATCCCCCCCAAATGTCACAACGAATGATATCAAAACAAGAATTAGATTTAGCTTGTCGCACAGGAAAAGGTAGCCGTGTCATTTTGGCCTTATTACAAGCATCACAATAGTCTTCATTTGAATGTGGAACATGTAACCATTGTATGAGAGAGAAACGATTATATGAAGCATGGCCTAGTCAATAATGCCATGTCTGTGGGTTGGATGGGACAATCGAGTGTGGTTCACCGATGACTAGCGATCTGAAAATAGGTACAATCCATTGTGAAGTCTATCATACCAATCAACTTCTTGTGGGTTAGGTCCTGTATCACACAGAAAGTATGGAAGAAGATGATAGTACAATCATATCAGTAGTCAACTTACTAACTGATAAGAGATTACAATGGAAATCCGGCAGAACACCACCTCCACCCTCTCTTTCTCTATTGCTTAGATCTACCATTTGAAGGCCACCACTGCACCACCACTATCCCTCTCTCACTCATTCATATTTCGGGATTAAAGATGTGGAGGAACGAATACAATGGTAAGAAATTTTAGAGATTTCTAGTGTTTAAAACATTTGCAATTATTGTGAATTTTTGCAACTTGAATCTAGAATATAAATCTCCACCTAGGGCTTTACAAATTCATACAAAAATTATTTTGTAAATTTTTATTTGATTGCTTAGAATATTTTTTTGAAAATTTATTGCAGTATTCCTTGGCCGCAATGTCTAATTTTTGCTTGATTCTACTGAAAATTTATTGCAGTTTGTGTTCAATTATTTATCTTTTTCTAAAGTTTATAAATTTCTTTTAAAAAATGAGCATTTCTTTTTTTTTTGAAATTTCTTCTTTTTTAATTGATATATATATAAATTTTTATCACTACGTATTTTTACAATTATTTTTTTATCATTTTCTTGTTTTCTAAAATTAATTACTTTTTTCTATATATTTTTTACCATTTTATGTATATTTTCAATTTGTGTTTTTATCCAATCTTTATATTTTGGAGTTTTTTTGTCTTTTTGAACTTTCTATTTTCTTTTTTTTTTTGCATTTTGAGTGTTTTGTTATAATTTCCAATGTTTTTATAATTTCGTTTTTTACATTTTTCTATTTTCTACAATCTATAAATTTTCCTATATTTTTTGTTGTTTATTTTCAATTTCTGTGTTTTTCTATTATTTTTGGTGTTTTATCTATAATTTTTATTTTTTATTTTATTTTTCAATTTCTATGGTTTTTATAATTTAAAAATAATTTTTATTTTGATTGCAATTTCTATAATTTTTTATATTTTTTGTAGTTTCTATGTTTTTTATGTATTTTATACTTGAAAGTATTTTTTGAACTTTTTCTTTTTTTTTTATCTTTTAGTTAAAATATCAAAATATATGTATAAATTATATATTTTTCTATGAAGGGTAAAATGGTAATATATTAACAACCTTTAGTCTGTTTAACGTCCAATTAGTGACATGGTGAGTTTTAGACAATTTCCTTTTGTATTTACTAGTGGGGACCTATGCTACATGCGAACTTTATTAAGGGTTTTTATATTTTAATTTTGAAATAATCAATAATTCTTTATATTTTATATACTATTTTTTATAATTTTTTCAATACAAAACTAACAATAATTAATTTCAGCTAGGATTGTTCATCAAATCGATGAAATTGACCAAACCAACCTAACTCGACCCAAGCTGATCACTTTTTAGTATTTCTAGTCAGTGTCGATTCAACAACTTCCAAACTTGATCAAGTTGGATTAGTTTTGGTTTGGCCATTTGTTAATTGACCAAAATTGAATCGACCTAATTATAGATATATATTAATATTTTATATTTCAAATATATTTTTTTAATATAGAAAAGTGGAAAATTACTATATTTCTTAATCTAAAATGTTTTATATTGCAAATTTATTTATTTTTTAATTTATTCTTTGATAATATTATTTTAATGTTTGAATTTCATTTAATTTCAAAATTTAAGTTTTTTAGTTTAAATCTTTTAAATTGACTAAACAAACTAAAAATCAACCCAAACCAATACCAATGTTTTCAACACGCCATTGATCTGACTGATTAAACCACTCAAACCATCACCCAACCTTAGTTCTAGGTCTAGCGAGCACCCGTGTGATGCACATGGAACAATCTGACCCATTCAACTTGAACAGTTGAACTGGTGGCCGCAGCCCAAATACAAAAGTAGGATTGGTCTCTGAGTTGATTTTGAAAAGATTGACTGATACAACTTAAGTTGGTCAATTTCACTAATGGTCGGTCAGTTTCAAGTGACCAACTCTCCAAACCGACCAGATCAATTTGGCTGGCCAAACTGTCTACAGACGAATTGAAACACCTACTTAACACTAATAATTTCAACAAAATTAATATTCTAATCTCTAACAAATAACAATGGTTTAATCTCCAATAATTATTAAAAATTTATAACAAAAATACACAATTACTAAAAAATATATTTATAAAAAAATACAATAAATAACTGATAATAGGCTTCAATACCTCTAAGATATTTAATATACTTTCACTATTTCAATTATTTATATTTTATATTCTTATTTTCGAATATTATTATAATTAATTATGTTTTTGATAAAATTTTTAAAGTTATTACATAATTTTGTTATTTAATCTATTTTTGGTTTTTCAAACAATTTTTAAAATATGATTTAGTATGAAAAATTTTGATATTTAAAGCATTTAAAAATTAGTTATCTATAGCAAAGTTATGAGTTCAATTCTTCCTATAGGCATTTGAAGATTTATAGTAAATTAGGTTATCTTCGGCATAGATGATTCTTCCTTATTGATATTTCAAAAAGTTGATAATTTTTAAAATGAATGACTTTTCAAGAATTAGTGATTTTTGTTGTTTGGTATTATTTGTACCATGTAAGTCAATTTTTGATAAATAGACTTTGAATCTTTTTGGTACTAA
Organism: Nelumbo nucifera; assembly: GCF_055504915.1. Classification (NCBI taxonomy): domain Eukaryota; kingdom Viridiplantae; phylum Streptophyta; class Magnoliopsida; order Proteales; family Nelumbonaceae; genus Nelumbo; species Nelumbo nucifera. The sequence continues at coordinate 55,402,222 of NC_142653.1, forward strand.
TTCTCAAGGGCCAATTATTTTTTTCCACATTGGATGCCATCTCAACTTCAAAAAAGCGGAATCAGCTGGAAATCAGGGAATCGTCAAAAATGGTAATTCATGATAAATGGCCAATTAAAGGAAATCACCAAATTCGGCCAACCAAACAGAAATTTCAGCACCGATTCCTCTAATGCTAACGTGGCTCTAACATGAGAATGATTTTCGGGAAATTGACATTGATCCCAAACATCCCCTCACTAACTCAGGCAAGTTGCAAAAACCATATGTTTCATTGAAACCCGATTGGCTCTCAAGTCTGCTAAGTTTTGACTAGTTCTATCAATTTTTCAAAACCCTGAAAACTACCACCTTAAAAATTGGAATGCCTTATGGTTCCCCTGCTTGACGCCCTTGTCTCGATCTTATAACATTGATTTATCACAAGAAAGAACCCTCTAATTAAGTAGATGGTGGGTGTCTGTAATTTACCCAAATTTACATCTGTTTATTAGTAAGCTAGTTTTTATGTTGTATAGTTACTACAAATTTAAGTACAAAGTCTCATAAATGTTATTTCCAATTTGTTGTATTTATGATATATAAATAAAGTTTTTAGTTAAATTTGTTAAATATTTTGAGTTCTAATTTTTTCTAATAATGGTATTCAATTTTCATATCTAATCAATCTTGTTCTAGATTTAATGAATAACATTTGCATTCAAGCATTACAAAACCAATTATGGATCTACATGTTCTGATATGATCCATTTTTGTCCAGTTTCTCATTGCTTGAAAGACCATCAAAGTTTTTTATTTTTTATAATAAAAATTGTAAGAATATATCTAAAGACAACATTCCAAGAAAGTCATTTTAAAACCATTAATTCTTTTGCTGAACAATAAATACACAAATTTATTTAACATTAGTAAGGTCACTTACACAAACTGCACATAAAAGTAAATTCCACTGCAAAATATAGATGTTTTTAACACCAGTCCATTCTTTGCATGGATCCTTTCTAATATAAGCTAACTTCAAATTTCAAACCATGGTCTAGATTCCAGATATCAATTAAAATTAAGGAATAATAAGGTAAATAAGTCAATAAAACCTCCACATCCCTATCCCCCATCCCATTTTTTTGTTCTATCCTTGCATCTTTATTGTTTTCCTGTGGTCATCATCATCATCATTTTAGCATACTTTGAATGTCAACTAATGGTGAGAGATGTGATTGGTGTAGGCTTCATTTCCTACGTTATCTTCATGGATTTTATCCATGCTACTCCCTACCTCGACACTGTCCTGAAGAGATAGATCAAAACGGACGATAGCAGTGAGTAATGTAATACAAGGAGATTACATGACATAACTTTTGAACATGCCAGAGTTGCATAATTTGCACTTTAGGCTCAGTTTGGAAAGAGTACAATACAAATATGTAGAGTGCATATTGACAGAATACAAACCTTGGATTTTGTATTATTTTGTATGTAATTCCACACAATATTGACGGAATTCGTAATATGTCACTATAGTTGCATACTATACGACGGAATTCATACTCTGTCGATATATTATTATATCAATTTAATCAGTTTTTTAACATCCGCCGGTACGAGTGTTTCATGGCTCACTTTTGGATTCATTTATTCCAACGGTATATATAATTTTAGCTTAACTTCTTAATTTTTATATTAAAAAATTGAGATTTGAGGTAATAAAGGTTTTTATATTAAAAATTGAGAGAAAGAGAGAGTGAGTGAGAGGTTAATGGTGGGTTGAAAACACCTGTATGTAGTGGCAAATATAAATTTTCAACTGAAACTAACATATGGTGGCGATTAAATAAATGCCATCCTAAAAATGCCCACATTCATGGTTATGCACTTAGCTCAGTCTTTGTAAATTGAGATAGAGGGGACCTGGCCTTCATTACTTTCGTTGAAAAGCCTCGTAACTCTTTCAGAGGAGATATGGCCACATCGGGTAAGTTATAATTGACCAATTGAATAGTTCAATTTGAACTTGCTTTTGTGAACACCAACTGTTTGTTAGTAGTGCAAATTTGTATTATAGCAGAAGCATAAAAAAATGTGTTCAGCAAGCTCCTTTTCTGGATTCATTCCCTGCTTTGGACTTATATGATGCTCTTTATGTATTGATCAGTGGGTCGAACATATCTCCAAACAAGGAGAAAAAAAAACTTAGAATTATAGTAATATGCTACAATCTGGAAGCTCTTCAGGATTCTCCAACCAATTATATTTCTTTTAACCAAAAACATTCAAAACAGAAAAAACTTTCAGAACTTCAAAGACGAATTGTACATTAACAAATCTAGTACTCTGTTGTTGGAGTTGGAAAAACTTTCAAAACAAAAGAACTGATAATAAAAAACAAAAGAAAAAGAAATTCCATATAACTGGATTTATATGGAGATTATTTATGGTAGATTGTTGAGGGCCCGGGAATAGGATCTCGTCACGGGTCAGTCCACGGGGAAAACCTCCTGTTTTCCCTTGTTCCTTCCTGCTCGTGATGAACCTATCTTGGTGCCTTTGGTGATTTGTCCAAGAGATCACCAACTCTCCTAACTCACTCTTGACTGAATAATTTGATATCTCATTCAATAATGGGGTCTCCTTAAATAGGAGATTACAAGAGTCCTAATCAAGGGGAGTCTCCTTGCTGAATAGGGAGACTTCCAGTTCTATCTTGCTAAGGATAAGATAAGCTAATCCTAATCTGATAAGCTACTAACAAGATAAGATAAGCTAAGCTAATCATAATCTGATAAGCTATTAACAAGATAAGATAAGAGATAAGAACAATAAGATAAGAACAAGCAAAATGAGCTAATCTAATCTAGATAAGGCTGCTGTTGCCGAACTGGGTAGGATGAGCATCACTGAATCCTTGCTGCTGCTAGCGGTGGGCCCGGGGCCTGTTGCTGCCGGCGGCGATGGTACGTCTTCCCGAGGAAGGCGTCCATAACATTACTCCCCTCCTGGACTACGAGCTTGTCCTCAAGCTCGAAAGCTAGATATGTGGCTTGGAACTCTGCCAATGGGATCCATGTGGCTTCTATTGGTGATAGATCACACCATTCCACCAAGACTTCAAGGATTCCACGATTGAAACGAGAGCGGGTGACAGTTTTAGGCTGGGGGACCAGTTTGCCATCTTTCAAGAGTGGCAGGGAGGGAACTTGGTCCGGGGGAACACCTGTAAATGGTTTCAGCAAGGAGATGTGGAAGACATCATGAATTCGGCTAGTCTCTGGAAATTCTAGTTGGTAGGCCACACTGCCAATCCATCGCAGAACCTTGTAGGGCGCATAGAACTTAGGGGCCAGCTTCGGGGCAGCCTTGTGGTGGAAGGAGCGCTGCCGGTAGGGCTGGAGCTTCAACCAAACAAATTGTCCTGGATCGAACGGCAGTTCCCGGTGGTGCTTATCATAGTGGAGCTTCATGCGGAGCTGGGCCTGCTGTAAGCGAATGTGGACGCCGGCGAGGAGGGCGTCGCGGTCCTGTAAGGAGTGATCGATTGCGTCCAAGCGAGTAGATCCGGGCTCGTAGGACAGCAAGCGGGGAGGATCCCTGCCGTAAACGACACGAAAGGGAGTCATGCCGAGGGAGGAGGTAGGCTGTGTTGTAGCAGTACTCGGCCCAAGGAAGCCATTCCAACCACCGTCGAGGTTGATCGCCTACGAAACAGTGGAGGTACATCTCGATAGTGCGGTTAACCACTTCCGTCTGACCGTCGGTTTGTGGCCGGTAAGTTGATGAGTAGGCCAGGGTGGTGCCGTGTAGTCGAAATAACTCTTTCTAGAAGGCACTAGTGAAGACCGGGTCTCTATTGCTGACGATGGATTCCGACAACCCATGTAAGCGAAAGATACGTGTAAAGAAGGCGAGGGCAACCGAAGTGGCACTGTACGGGTGTGATAGAGGAATGAAGTGCGCGTATTTAGAGAAGCGGTCGACTACCACAAAGAGAACTGATTTGCCCCCTACCTTGGGAAGTCCCTCAATGAAGTCCATGGAGATGTCTGCCCAGATCTGCGATGGGATGGAAAGGGGCTGAAGGAGGCTTGCCGGGTGTAGGTTTTCCCATTTGTGTTGTTGGCATGTGGAGCAATTCTGGACAAAATCTCGAATAGAAGTCTTCATACCTCGCCAATGGAAATCAGTCCGGACGCGGTGTAGTGTTTTTTGAATGCCCTCATGGGTGGTGTTATGGATGCTGGTGATGATGGTGGGAATCAACGGGCAGTCTGCTGGAAGATGGACTCGTCCCTTATACAGTACCAACCCGTCGTGAAGTGACCAATCGGGGTCGGCCGTGCCGGTCTGGATCTTCTGCAGTAAGAGCGACCATTCCGGGGACTGTGGTGCTGCCTTCTTAATGTCGTCAAACAGAGAGATCCGAGGTTGGGAAATGCTACATAGAACCATCGCGTCTTCTTCTTGCCTAGACAAGGCATCAGCTGCACGATTAGAGGATCCCGGAAGTCAAACCCGAGCAGTTTGCTAACCCAATGCTACTGAGGGGAAGTGGTGAGACGCTGCTCTAACAAGTATTTGAGGCTGTAATGATCAGTTTTGACGATGAACGACCATCCCCACAAATACGACCTCTAGTGCTGGATGGCTCGGGCAAGGCCGATTAGTTCGCGCCCATAGGCTGGAAGCTTCAGATGCCGGTCGGCCAATCTGCGGCTGAAGAAAGCGATCGGGTGCCCTTGCTGCTGTAGTACGGCCCCGATACCCACTCCGGAAGCATCGCACTCGACTGTAAATTCGAGGGCGAAATTAGGTAATTGCAGGACAGGGGTTGAAGACAGTGCATTTCGCAGTGACAGAAAAGCTTCATCAGCTGCGTCGTCCCACCGGAAGGAGTTTCTCTTCAACAGGTTGGTTAACGGGGCTGTCAACACTCCATAGTTCTGTACAAATTTGCGGTAGTAACCCGTTAAACCGAGGAACCCGCGTAAGGCCTTGGCGGATTGAGGTTTGGGCCATTCTGTTATAGCCTGAATCTTGGAACTGTCAACTGTTACACCCTGCCCATGGATGATGTGGCCGAGGTAAAGAACCTGTCGTTCCCTGAAGGAGCACTTGGACCGTTTCAAGAATAAGCTGTGTTGGCGTAGGAGTACGAAAACGGTCCTCAGATGGTGGACATGCTCTACCCATGATTTGCTGTAAACGAGGATATCATCAAAGAAAACTAAAACAAATTTACGCAGATGGGGCTGGAATACCTCGTTCATTAGTGCCTGAAATGTAGATGGTGCATTGGAGAGTCCGAATGGCATGACTAAAAATTTGAAGTGGCCATGGTGGGTGCGAAAAGCAGTCTTCTTCACGTCACCGAGAGCCATGTGAACTTGGAAATATCCGGACCTGAGGTCCAACTTAGAGAAATACTGGGCACCATGCAACTCGTCCAGCAGTTCGTCCACAACGGGAATAGGGAACTTATCTTTGATCCTCCGGTCATTGAGTTCTCTATAGTCAACACAGAACCTCCATGTTCCATCCTGCTTCGCCACCAACAGAACCGGCGAAGAGAATGGGGAGTGACTTTTGCGTATGATCCCTTGGTTCAGCATCGCTGTACATTGTTTTTCTATCTCATCCTTCTGTAAGTGAGGGTAGCGATAAGGCCTGACAACAACTGGTGCTGAACCCGCCACCAAAGGAATACGATGGTCGCAACCTCGGGAAGGGGGAAGGCCCTTCGGTTCCTGGAATAGATCTGAAAACTCGGCGAGAAGTTTTTCCATGGCTGCCGGTTCTGTCTGGAGTGCATGAACCTGCGGTGTCTTTTCTTTAACCCTGCAACCGTGCCATGAAACTTGCTTACCATTCAGGTGGAAGGTCATGGTGAGTGCGCTGAAGTCCCACAAAATCGGGGCTAGGGTAATTAACCATTTGACCCCAAGAACAATATCGAGCCCATCCAATGAGAGTACAAATAAATCAACAAGAATTAGTTCAGAATTGACCTGTACTGGGACGTCCTTACAAATCCCTGGACTGTGAACTTTTTCACCATTTGCGGCGGCTACCTGTAGTCGCGGCCGGAGTTCCATTGGTAGTTTTAACTGCAGGGCTGCATGTTCACTTATGAAGTTGTGTGTGCTCCCTGAATCGACGAGAATGCGCATCGGCTGACCTGCGATCTGTGCCTGTAACTGCATGGTCTGAGAGGTTTTAATACCGGTGATCGCATGGAGAGAGATCTCTGGTTCGAATGTGACGGGTTCCCCTTCCTCCTCCTCTTGCTCATCTATGAGAAGGCAAAAAAGCCTCTTGCATCTATGTCCTGCCGAGTAGAGGTCATCACAGTTGAAACATTGACCTCTCGCTCAGCACTCTGCCATTTCTGCCCTGGTCAAGCGCTTGATGGGAGGAGTGACCATGTTACTGCCTGTACTCGTCACTGCTCTAGAGGTTGTGGGCGTGGGAGGCTTCATTTCCCGGCTGGTAGCAGAAGAGGGGGTCGTTGTTGCTGGTCTTGGGGGCACCCACGAGTTCGGTGGACGACCCACATTAAAAATTCCACGGCTGAGCTACAGCTTGCGCTCAAATGCGCGGCCTAAGTTCATGGCTGTGACCAAATTTGGGGGATTCTGCATCTCAACATCCACTCACAGGGGTTCTGCTAACCCTGCTGTGAACATATCTACTTGCTGGTATGGTCGCACGGAGGATGCCCTCGCGAGGAGGGTTTGGAACTGTCGCTGGTATTCAGCAACTGTTCCGGTCTGTTTAAGGTTAATTAGCTCGCCCAGTGGGTTGCTGGTCAATGGGGGTCCGAACCGAAGAAGGCAATAGGATTTAAACTGGGGCCAACTGAGCCCGGGTTCTTCTTGCTCTAACCGATAAAACCAAAGCTGTGCTTCTTCTGTTAAATGAAAGGCGGCTAGGCTTACCTTGTCCTGGTCATTTGTCCGTTGATTCCGAAAGAACTGCTCGCAGCGATACAGCCAGCTTAGGGGGTCTCCGTTGCCGTTGTACGATGGGAACTCCAACCTGCTGTACTTGGGGATGATGGCTGCTCCATGGCCGACGGACTGCTGTTCGCCGGAATACTCTGGCAGATCTGGCTGGCGGTCGTTAGCTGCTGTCCCTCCGTTAGAGTTCCTTTCCCTGCTGGAAAGAAACATCTCCATTAGTCGCCGCAGTTCTCGCACTTCACCTTTGATCTCACAAACTTCGGAGTTGGCTCCACGAGTTGGTGCTCGAGGTCATGGACCTTGGAAGGTAGCTGCTCCAGATCTCCCATGACGCCTTGCTCTGATACCAAGTTGTTGAGGGCCCGGGAATAGGATCTCGTCACGGGTCGGTCCACGGGGAAAACCTCCTGTTTTCCCTTGTTCCTTCCTGCTCGTGATGAACCTATCTTGGCGCCTTTGGTGATTTGTCCAAGAAATCACCAACTCTCCTAACTCACTCTTGACTGAATAATTTAATATCTCATTCAATAATGGGGTCTCCTTAAATAGGAGATTACAAGAGTCCTAATCAAGGGGAGTCTCCTTGTTGAATAGGGAGACTTCCAGTTCTATCTTGCTAAGGATAAGATAAGCTAATCCTAATCTGATAAGCTACTAACAAGATAAGATAAGCTAAGCTAATCCTAATCTGATAAGCTATTAACAAGATAAGATAAGAGATAAGAACAAGCAAAATGAGCTAATCTAATCTAGATAAGGCTGCTGTTGCCGAACTGGGTAGGATGAGCATCACTGAATCCTTGCCGCTGCTGGCGGTGGGCCTGGGGCCTGTTGCTGCCGACAACGATGGTACGTCTTCTCGAGGAAGGCGTCCATAACATAGATGTTCCAAAAAGTGGCTTCACAAATTGTAAGTGCATATTGGGAGTTTCTTTATCCAATTACTTTATTCACTACCAGTGGAGAGTGGTAATAGAAATATGAAAACTGAACTAGTAATTGCACCCATGGGTTTGATAACCTCTTCCCTATGCCTACTTACACGTCTTGTTGATTGGCTCAGAATAACAGAAATAGGACCATCGCTAGTGTACTGTTAAGGGACGTTAATACCTTCAAACTCTTTTATTACCAATATTGCCCATAGGTACTATGAGTAAAAACCAAAACCCAAGAGGTTAAATGAAAGGGCATTTATGTATGTTTGTATTTGGGCGCCTATACAAGGGCCCCTTTGTAATTTTTCTCAGGAGGTTAGATGAAAAGTCTCTTGGTGTGAACAGTAACACACTAAGCATTCTCGACACAACCTTTCTTTTCCTTTTCCTTCTCCTCCTCCTCCTTCACATCTCTAAATCTTCCTACTGTTCTAAAGATGATTAATCAACCTTCCATACTTAAAATCAATCTTCACTACTGCAAGCTGCTCAGTAGTAGATTTCGTTGAAATTTTTGAAACATGCTAGTAAAAGGTAAGGGGGTAACTTTCAACAAGTGTCCTTTATGTGCTTCAAGTTCTTGCAACATTCAGAAATAATATCATTCTTCTCCTCAACTACTTTAGGTTTTATTTCAACATTAGAAAAAAGGTAATGTGGTGCTACACCTTGAACTTGTACCTACTTCCTACTTTCCTCACCACTAACCATAGTAATGGCTTTGATAGAGTGATATCATCTTTGGACAAGACATTTTGCATAGTAATGTTGTACTTAGGGTTGAGCTTTATCAAGAATTCAAAGACCCTATTTCTCTCCACCAATTTTCTACACGTCTCAAAATCTTTTGTATTTTTCCAAACTACTGTCTCCATCAAATCTATCTCTTGCCAAAGTATTTTTAACATAGAGTAGTATACTACCAAGGGTTTCTCCCCCTATCTTAATTTGTTAACACCATTTCTCAACATATATGCCTTTTCACTTTAAGCAAAACTTCAAGTAATTCGGCCCAAACAAAATGTTTACCACTTCCATTTATCTAGATGAACATGTAAGTCTATTGACACCATGATTATTGGTCTGGAGTCCATGCCCTCGCACAAATATATAAACCAAACCAAAAAGGAGCCTTAAACTAGCTTCACACACAATAATCGATCTGAAGTAGTACCAGAAAAGAGAAAATTTACCAACTTAATCATTATTTTTTCTTTTTTGTTTTGGTATTTAACTTGACCATTATCTGAATCACCTTTCACTATGATTAATCTGAACTTGTCACTATACTTGGTTGAATCACACATCTTCTCATGGCAACTTCATTCATCTCATGAATAGCATAAATCTAAACAGTTTTCTTCATGAAAAGTAGTAACAAGCCTCTTGCTTTTTGACCCACCTCCCTCTAGAAGGATGCAAGAACTGTTGCCTTTAACACCATACCAAGCATTGCGTGGCAGGTCATTTCTGAGGACTGTCCTAATATTATCCTTGCCCATTTGACACTACACCTAGGCTAAGGTATAGCACATTGCTTCCAAAGAATGCCCTAGCATAAACACAAAAGGACAAATTAAGATCCATGATCATAGGAGCTTGGCAAAGGTTTTGTTCCAGCTGCCAGCCTGACACAACCCTCCTACTTTATTCAGAATTGGGATGAACAACGTAAGAACAATAGAGGAAAAGACAATTTTCCAGAGAATGTTACGAGAGTCGTTACACCCACTATCTTATTTATATCAAGGTCTCATTGGCATCTCAATAAGTCATTTACCTGGGTAAATGCACTTATCCAGGAAAGTGTTTCCTAGGAACACTTACCAGATAAGTGCACTTATCAATGTTCTTTTATTCCCAAATAAATGTGTATAATGACCATCTTATCAAAAATGTTACATTATTGAAGGGACAATATTGTCCGATCACGTATTGGCAAGTTTCTGCATGGATGGTTAAGTGATTTATCCAAGTCTCAAGAGGGCATTACTTTCCCAGGTAAATGAGTCACTTGGGAATGATTCTTTTTTGTGAGACCCACTAATACCAAAATATGAACATGGGTTTATTTCTTTTTCTGTGGGACCCACCAACTTACCAGCCCCCACTTCCCAGAAAATGAACAAGGCCTAAGAGTGTAATACATAGGGAAATGACCACTATACTCCCATGCCAGTGCATTAAGTATTACAATTGAAGGCAATTCTCATGTCGTGATAGCAATAATAATTAATTACTAAAAAATTCTCATCTCATTTTTGTGAATTTATGCTAATATCAATATATGAACCATTTAGGATGCTAGAGAGATGTGTTGGGTGCTTAAAAATTCATATTATAGATATTTTAGCTTTTGCACTTTTACATAGAAATTTTAAATAAATTAATGAAAGTCAAATATTGTTTATGCCTCATACTACTTTCTCATTGGTAGACAATAGTTTTTATGTTTGGATGTGATTATGGGTGTATAAAATTTGTAATAGAACCAAAATATAATATAAAATAGTCACATGCTAAAGATTTCTAAAAATGTAATGTGCTTTGATTCAATTCTACTACTCTGGAGTCCACTTCATTCCTAGCCTTGTAGAGCCAAGTAAAAATTTGAGTTGGAAAGCCATGCTTGAATTTAAATTAGGTTGAAAAGTAATAGTGACAAGATGCATACCTTATGCTCTTCAATCACAACTGAGTCTATGAGTAGAACTACACCAGGAGCCGGCCCATCAAAGTAAAATATGACCTGCCTAGGCATGGTTTCCAATAAGAACGTGCCATCCAACATCACCCAAGAATCCGCTTTGACAGTAACTCTATATCCACAAAATGTCAACAAACAACCAATTACATGATGGGCAATGCTGCTAGCCAAACAAGTCCTTTTTTCTTTTCCTTTTTATAATCAAGCAAACAAGTCTTTTGTACAAGAATACTCCACCATCTAATTTAGGTAGGATCGCTGACAATACTTGCATGTGTACAAGGCTCCTATTCATAAATCTTAAAAGGAAAATCTTTTTCTACAATAACATTAACATGGAAAAGAAAATTTAAAACTTAGTTCAGAAAAAACAAAATGGAATTAAAGATTTTATATGGTATAACTGTATTTAATATTTACAGATGAGGGTATTTTTGTCAATTTCAAAATGTGCATTTTGGAGCACAATTATTATTGAGAGCATCTTTGATAAAAGATCAATTTTTGTCATAATTAATTCCATACTTTCATTAACAAATGACCTATTGCTTCATGGTTAAAAGGAGTATTTGATAAACTTGAGAAGTAGCATAAATATATGAACAAAATCTGAAGGGAGGTATAAATAATTTAGGGTAAAATATAAAGACCTCCCCTGAGTTTTCTGATAATCATATGAACCTCCATTGGATTTTTATTTTAACAAAAACCTCCCCAATAGTTTTAAAAAAATATACAATTGCCTTTCTTCCATTAACTTCTTAGATGGAAAACACTTCTATACCATAGTTGTCAAGGCAAAATGCGTAAGCGACTAGGCGCTTTCAAAGAGCGCCTCGACCAAACGCCAAGAAAAAATGTATTAGACACATGCTTAGGGGACTGAAACACATATACAATTGCCTTTCTTCCATTAACATTTTAGACGAAAAACATTTCTATACCATAGTTGTCAAAGAGAGCCTCACGCATATGCCAAGAAAAAATGTATTAGGCACATGCTTAGGGGAATGAAACACATATATAATATACAATAATTCTTAAATAAAAATAAATATATAAAATATAAAATATTTTATTGGTTGGTTTTAGTTTTTGTAATAGGACATGTTGCATGTTATCATGTTTTTGTTGCAAGTAGAAACAAAATAATCTCAAGGGTTTCACTTTGACAAAAAAATTGAACCAAGTCAAGGTGAGTTAATCAGTTTCCTCCGTTTTGTTCTCTTTTTTCCATTGGTTTAAAACAATGGTTACGCCCATTTTTCTCCTCTTCCTTTTTGTTGGACTAAAACCGTTCTCCTTTCTTGGTTTGAATCATATTGTTGGACTAAAACAGGGGCTCCACCCCCTTCTTTTTTGTTAGACAATGTATGCCCTTAGCTACAATCAGATTGATGTACATATGTCATTTAGGTAAATGGATAAAGTATATAATTGATTCATGTGATTTGGTGTGTTTGTGTAATACCTTTAAACTGGACACTTGTGAGACTCATGTTAGTTTAGAATTTTCATAACCGTTAGATAGATCTAGGGAGATTTATCCTGCCAAGGTTAGCACTGAAATGCCGCCAAGTTGGTTGGGTCTCAATTGCCAGGGTGAGACCTAAGGTACATGCAGTGTGGGTTTTCTTGAAACCCTGAACCAAACCAAATTCCATTATTGCCCTGGGCCTTGGAGATAGTTAGGCAAAACGAGAATATTACACCTGATCCCTAGACTCGATTATGATACTACACTAGGTGTTGGATTGGGATGTCTTTGATATGCCAATCAACGAAATTCTTAGAGGGGGTCAAAACTTGGGTATGTTAGAATAGTCCGAGAATTCATCTGAGTGGGTGATCATAGCGACTAGATCAACCCCTTTGTCAAACAAATTGAATGATCAGGGAATACACTCTCTCTGATGGAAACTTAAACTGTCGGCAGTTGATTTCAAACGTTCAAATTTGTTTTTTGCAAAATATATTTATATAGATATATATTATTCTTTCAAAATGTTTGCAAAAGGTTTTAATTCCTGGGATCCATGTAAGTAGAGAGTGCAGCACTGTACCTTGTAGTTGAGGGAGAGGCCCTCTCTTGTCGGGCAGTGTTTGATCATTATGGACTAGGAAGTTAAGTGTAAAACCATTGAGGGCAATACTTGATGGGTTAATCTTACATCTGCCCACAGTTCTTGGATTTTTATAAGGTGGCTGGATCCAAGAATCATTTAGTGTTAATGTTGGGCCCATTAAGAGCCCATGGTGATGGACTCAGGGGTTCACTGTCTCCTACAGTGAATTCAGCCAGGCCTTGTAAGAAAGGCTGGGCTGAACCCATGTGGCTGATGTGCAAATCGATGCAAGAGTCCCATGCCATACAAAGAGAACCAACTGGGCAGCAGGTTAAGAAGTAAGTGAGCACAGAAACTTAATGGGCCTAAAGCCTAATTTGAACTGGGCTTAAGTTAGTTAATCTGATCAGGATTAGCTGAAGGATAAGATAAGTCTTATCCATTTAAGAGTCCAAATCCAAATATCAAATTTGGATCAAGAAACTCTCTCCTAATTAGATTAGGAGGTTGATCCAAAGAAGACTATAAATAGGGGACCATTCCTCAGTTTTAGACATAGCAATCTGCAAAATTCTCTCATATTCTTGCCATCCCTACCCAGTTCGATCTCCACTTGTGGAATTGATCAAGAAAGGTTCTTGATATTGTTTCTTGGTTGAAGAAACAATCTGAAGTTGTGCTCACTAGCCCCTGTTCGTTTCTTGCTAAAGAATTCCGGTTCTTGCTGAAAAGCCACCCTACTAATCCTGCTTCACCACACACTGTGTCATCTTCATTAAAAGCAGGTTTTGGTCTTCTCCTTGGGAGAGAACACCTTCATTGGGAGTTACTACTACTTCGTATCAGGTATATCCTGTACTTCCTATTGGTTTCAGATCTTGTCAGGTTTTGTTTCAAGAATGATTCTTGAAAATGCAGTTTTCTAAAATAGGGAATGTGATTCCCAGATGAGAGAGAGAGAGAGAGAGAAACTAGGCCCCTTTGAAACTTCGTCTCTAGATCACATAGGAGAAACCCAAGTATGTCTAGAATAGTCATGAATCAAAGTAATGAAATACTTATATCCAGTCTCAGAAAATAGAGTAACAAGGCCCCGAATATCAGAATAAACAATATGAAACAAAAATTCAGATCTTTTATTTCTTAAAGGAAAAGAACTACAATGTTTGATCAATTGACATGTCTGACATTGTAACTCACTAACTGACAAAGGCTTAAATAACTTTGGAAACATAAGTTTAAATGACTCTAAAGAAAGATGAGCACGATGACTATGCCATAAGTAGGCATGGCTCTCACTAGATGAACTTAAGGACTTTGTAGCCACAAGAGTGGCTTTATTCTCCAACACGTAAAGACCATCTGCCAAATCCTAGGTGGAGAATTGATAGGAAATTTATATACCGAAAGGAAGGAAGATGGTTCCTTGGCCGACTATGGTGGAGAATGATTCATCAACTAATCTCACCTTATCCCTCCTAAAGAGGAGGTTATATGTCTAAAATAAAATTGACTTACTAGTCATGATTTGAGGTTCTAGAGTCAATTATCCAGGGGGAATCAAATGTATGAGATGATACATGGAAAGCAGTAGTAGTGTTACCTAATGTAAACACAGAGATAGAAGGAGTAAGGCCAAAATCCATTTGGCGGTGTCCTATCACATTAACTCCAAATGGTCACAAAAAGAGTTGACAATCTCTTCCTTGGGGTCAGAACTTGAGTGCCGCTCCTGATTCTACTGGGCTGGTTTCTTGCACTGATAAAATGTTGATTTCTTACTCAATTCCTGAGCCCATTTAGGCTTCCCATGGTGGCCCCAACATATCTCTCTAGTTTGCCTGGACTTTTGATAGTGAGTGCACTAAAGCTTGTCCTTGTCATTCACTCTCTTCTATGAATCACCCTTCTTAAAAAAGCATTTGACATTTGAATTTGTACCTCCTTAGATTGCTAGTGCAATTGGATCTCCCTCTACACAATTCATCACACTTCTTCTACTCTCTTTAGACTAAACCAAGGCATAAACTTCTTAAACTGAAGGTAAGTCCCTACTTCCCAAGATTTGTACACTAATAGACTCATATGTAGTATTCAACTCCAAAGAAAAGCAAATACTCGTTGCTGGAAGACAAGTGACTTGTAGGTCTTTGCATCTTCAACACACTTCAAATTCACATTTTGATAATGATCCAATTCCTTCCAAATTGATGTTAAATATGAGTAGTACATTGAGATACTTCTGTCCCCCTGCTTGCAAGTGGAGGATTTAGCTTGCAATTGTATATCTTTACATAGTGCCTCTACTCCAAATAGGTAGATTTTGCTTGTTCCCATATTTCATAAGCTGTTTCAACCCACATAACATCACCATGCAATTTTGGCTTCACTTGTCATATTCAGCACTTCTAGTCCTTGGTTCCTTTACTTTACCATTAATATACCTTATTTTCCCCCTAGAAGTAATGTAGAGTTTAACTCCCCTATACCATTCAAGGTAGTTTAGTCCAATAAAGGGAATTACAGCCATGGGGAAACTCATATCCATACCACCGCTCATTCTGTTTTCACCTCCTGAAACCCCAAAAGTTATAGAATTCTCAGAGGACATGGTTAGATCCATTATTCAATTTGAACAAACAACTTAGGATCCCTCCTGACACCAAAAATAGTTCCTAGAAACACACCAAAGAAGCAGCCCACATGCACACTTCAGTTTGGACACAATCTGAACACAGACCAGCACCAATTCTCCAAAAAAAAAGGTATCTTTAGATTGATTTCAGACTTGTACAGAATTAACGGTTCCAAAAAACTCTAATTAAACCAATTCTAAGCACATTAACCACCAGGAGAGACCCTCAGAATGCTCTAATTACACCAAAACTGGGAAATAACAGGTCATCCATGATTTACAGATATCCCCTTCTCAGATACAGGACCACACAATGCAGTCTGAACCTCAATTTTTCTGACAGCATTCAGCAGACTTGCTTTATAGAGTTTTCACTTGGTACACAACCAAGATAAGAGAGAAAACAAAGGTAGAAAACTTGTACCAGTCATAGGTCAACTTTTCTGATCTGTCTAGAGAAGAGAGCAGGATGAAAGGGAAAAACCTTGTTTGATCTTCTCTCAAACCTAGTAGAACTGCTCTGATACCATCTTAACAGAGAAAGAACAGTAGGAAACAAGAAGGAAGGAGAGAAAGAAGATAGAAGGGAGAAGATAAGAGAGTTTTTTGGCAAAAAGAACTCAATCAGGTGGCGCCAGACTATAATGTTATATAGGGCGGCCATAATTAAAAGGGAAAAGACCCTTGTGCCCCTGTTGTAGTTAATCATAAACAGTGACAAAAAAGCTATTTTAAACAGAATAAATTGACCCTAATGTCCCTAACTAAACAGAATAAAAATATAAATGGAAAGTAAACTATTCCAACACTCTCCAACAGAGAGCTTGAGCTAGGTGCTGAATCTAATGGACCAATTCATGGAATATGCATTATCCTACTCTGCATTTTAGAGAACAAATTTGTTTGCAAATCTCAGAATAACTCGTTTGCATCTTATCGTTAGTGCCTAGCTCAGTAGCTCATTATTTTGCCTAGAAAATGATTGACAGGGAGTTTTAATCTTACCAGCTATTCCACTCTTTATCTTCATAAGGACACTGCTATCCTTGGTTCCTTGTTGGATGAAGGTGAGTTTCATTGATCCTTTGCCTTCTTACGGGAGATAAACACAACAGTTGAGACAGAACAACCTCAATTTTGGAACGAAACTCACCTTGCTCAACTCTTTCTTCATTGAAAGAATGTATATCTTATTTATAGCATCTAATACACAACAGCCTCGCCACCTGCTTCCCTCGTACAGAAATCTCTCTCTCTCTCTGATCCAACCAACTTTCTTGTTCTCTATTTGTAGAACTTCTGGTTATACATGTTCACCCAATTAAGTGCATCAAACGTTCCTTCCTCTTATTGAACTATAATCATTATTTGCTTTATCTTTCTTCAAATTTTCAAGGATTAAACACTTACTTGCGTCCTATTTTGCTATAAATTCAGGTTCGTTAGCGTTTCTATTTTTCTGTAAATACCACAAGACAGTTTGACAATGGGAAGGAAACACATGTTATCTCATTTTATGGCAGCTAGGCACAAAATAAACGCATCATTATGGCTTGAAAATGCCAAAGTTTTTCTACAAAATGATTGGTTTAACAGAATAAAGATTTGGTTTAAATAAGGAACTGATTAAACTAAGAAAACCAATGTTCGATTCTCATGTATTGTGAAATGAGAACTAATTTTGAAACCCTAAGCTTGGTTAATGGCATCCAAGAGGGCATTGGGGTTTGTGTGTTGCTACGTTGGGTGGGTAACACAGATCTAATTATATAAGCAGCATGAGGGGGAACTGAGCTCTCAATAGTGTGCTCTTGTACTCGGGATTGGCACAGGGGCCTGTTATCTCCCATGGATTCTTGATAAATTGTTTTATGGTCTGAAACAACAATCTTGCAACGGAGATGGTTGTCGGATTTCTTATAACTAGTCAAAGCTCAAACATGTGAAGTTGGGTTTTGAAAAGTAAATATCAGGCCAGGTGAAACTGGAGGCAAAGATGGAATTTACCCCTAATGGTAGTTAGGGTACTTTTGTAACTTTAGTGTCACACTTACTTAAAACTTAATAGAAGGGAGGTGATTATATATTTTCCAAATTTATAGGGGAGGTTTTTATTAGGGTCAAAATTTAGGGGAGGTTTTATGATTGTTAGAAAACACAGGGGAGGCTTTTATATTTTACCCAATAATTTATCTAAAGAAAAAGAAGAAAAACAGGCATGAGAAGGAGAATGAAATTTCCAATACCTTCCAATGATTTTCTTTGCAGTTTCAAAGTTAGGGTACTCTAGTCTCAGTGCGGCATTGATTTGACATGATTCTTGATCAGCACCCCAGACCCTCAAAAACGCAGAGATGATATAAGTAGAACGTGGTGATACACTATCTGTAATATCTTGTTCCAATCCTTGCCAATCCTCCGTCCGATCCAAAGTAACACAATAGTTCTTTCCCGAGTATGGCTGCACTCCTTCATAGTAATTTGATTCTGTAGCAACGAATCCATTGCAAGCATGGAGATTCCAAAATGACAGCCCTTCATGGAAATCGTGGTTTAGAATGATGTTGCCTCCCGAACTTATAGGGGAATCAATCCTGTTTCTGATCTTTTTCTGCCATTTAAAGCAAAAGTAATGAAGTTCACGATGAGAAACATTGAAAAGAAAATGGAACAAGTAAGGTTTAATGGTAGAAGCTTGCTATTACTGACATCCAAATATATGTTGACAATATAATGTGGAAAGTTATAAATAGGCTCCCGTCAAAGCTATCATGCCACAAAGGTGCTAACTTGCCCATTGGTACGGCCTCTGGAATCATCATTGGATGGTTATGGGTGTGAGTTTACTTTTGTCCCAACATGGTTTTCGTGCAGTGCTAAAATCAAGAATCCTGACCATGGATTTACAATTATAGTTCACCTAATTCAACATGCTATGAAAACAATGCATTGAAAGGATTTGATCTCATTGTTTTAGCGCATTGCTAAAATGACGTTATAGCAGAAGTGGTTGGTAAGGGTTTGGGGATAGGCTGCTCTCTCTCGTCTAGCCCCATGAAAAACGACATCATACTGAAAACTGTCGTTTAATTGGGACTTCAAGTATAATATCAAAAGACTATATTATCAAGGGGTTTTTATTGGTCGGTCCCCCTCAGAAATCCTAATGCGTTTGTACAGTTTTGAATGAAATGAAAAAATCTGAGAGGGACTGAACTATAATCAGTAGTTCAGACCCGAATCATAATTCACAGGGGATTTGGATTGGTCAGAACCTTTCCGTATCATATTTTTCCCTTAAGCATAATTTTTACCTTAGGCTGTTTTTGGTTTGAAAGGAAAGGTTGGCAATTTTTGTATAGGTTCCCCTAGCTTTTCTTTCAAACCAAACACAACCTTAGGGAGTTAGAAAGGTCACCAGTTCTTGGTACCCAAGTCTTACAATGCCTACAAGAACTATGAATTTAGATCAATGATTTTATATATAACCACACGTTTCACAAATCTGCCAATTTCTCTATTGAAAAATTGATTAGGTTTGAAAAAAGAAGCCAATAAAGATGCGTACCTCCTGTTCATTGAGACCGGAAGAATAGACCATAACTGGACTTATTAGCAGGTTCACTCCAGGGGGAGGCCCTTCAAAATCAATATAAACTCTGCCAGGTATAGACTCTAACAAGAATGTGCCCTCCAACTTTTCCCACTCGTCCATTGATGCATTGACTCTGCAGTCAGAAAATGTTATGAAGAAATTCCAATGAGGCCATTATTATTATTACTATGTAAAAGGAATTGTTGCTACCTTCTTATTAGTACAAATTTACGTCCTTCTGGTGCCCATATCGTTAGTTGGGCTTGGACTGAAGATAATCCACGAACAGGACCCCAAACTCTAACATTAGTAGACACAGTATAAGTAGTACCTGCGGAGACACTTTCGGTGATATCTCGTCTCAGACCTTGCCAGTAGCTATTCCGATTAAGAACAACACAATAATTTTTTCCTGCGATCGGCTGCACTCCTTTATAATAATCTGGACTTTTAGGAACATATCCGCCACAGTTATCGAGTTCCCAGTAATGTAGCCCATCAGAGAAATCATGGTTTTCGATGCTACTGCCTCCAATACTAATAGGCAAATTGATCACGTTCTCATTCTTTTTGTGCCACGGAAATACAAAATGAGTGAAATACTGAAAACTACGAGGGGAATCAATATCAAGAAGATATCAAAGCAACCTAGAATCAATATACACTTGTAGTTATATTAGCAAGGGAAGCAATGTATGATCAAGTGGTCTGTGCTGTGGCCAGTACAGCGGACTATCCACGGCTGCTGCATGCTAGAAGTAACCATCCACTGATGGACAACATGCCAATATTTAAATGTGCACACATCATGTTTAGAACAAAACCAGCTTAGCCCATCAATGTGACATTTGTTTCCTCCAATTTGAATCATAACAAGAGTAAGGACACATGGAGCTAGGGGAATACTTTTATTTTTCGATTAGGAATGCAGGCATCGTTTTAAACACTCCACAGATGGATGCCTAGCCAGTTATATAAGGCTTGAAATTTATTTTTCAGGCTGAGTTTCAACCTGATTGCATGTCCATTGATTGATTTGAGGATTCTTTTTTCAAACCACTTTTGATGAGACAATGTTTTAGCACTGCACTGAAACAAGAAAATCAAAGCCTTTGATGTATTGATACGGCGCCACCTAGCCATAGCAATAAATCTAAGGCCATGATAAACTCTGTCAATACAATAAAATGGGTATACAGAAGCACTTGAAACCTCAGTAAATGGAATCTTTTCCAATTACATGTCCATCCTCTCCCAGCAGTAAATGGTATCCCACATTCAAAAGGCATGCAAGGGATTCTAAGCTCTATGAGGACCCTGTTTCATAATTGTTATTAAACATCCAAATATTTACGATAATGCCACTATATAAGACGAAAAGCAATAATGACATTTGCCTATCACCCTATGTTATATTTTCCATTAAATATTCAAATATCTACAATTATGCCACTTATAAAACAAAAATTATCTCTCTCCCTCCTCTTCCCCTCTCTCTTTCATTCTCTCTCACACTCTCTCTCCCCCTCTTTCCCACACTCTCTCTCCTAGGGCTGTAAACAGATTGAATTCAGCAAAATCCAAACCTGATTTGAAATCTGATTGGATTTGAAGACCTCAATAAGAACAGGCACAAAGAACAAAAGAGAAAACAAAAGAAAAACATACTAGCGATGGGAGGCAGATATGTGAGAAACAAAAAGATAATTAAAAACCGGATGACGAGTACAATTGTGTCAATGGAAAATGAAATTGGAGGAGGAATCGGTACCTGTCTGTGAGTATACACTTGTATGATTAGTGGTCGTTCAATAGCAATCTGTATTGGAGGAGACGAAAGTTTTGGACACAACTAAAACCATAGGAATGGGGTCATTAACTAGAACTGGAAGAGGAAACACAAGAGGTGGAGGAATTTTGGGTTGATTACAAGCGCCCTAGTACCACGTTAATGGTCATGTTATCCTGGTTTCAGCCCTAGGGTTGAAGAAAAAGAGGAGCAAGAGAGAAAGAAATAGAGAAAGAGAAGGAGAGAAGGAAAAGAATGAATGAGAGAAAGGTCAAAGCTTGATAGAAAAAGATCACCCCTCAGCTGACCAGATATATTTATACGTTTCTAAGAATCCCTAATTAAGTATGGGGCACCCTACTTAAACTGAAATAAAGTAGACAAAACATCTTTTAATAAACCGGCCTATAATGACTAAGGGCCCGTTTGGTTCATGGGAATAGGGTTTGGAATCGGAACCGGAATGACCCATTTCAATTCCAAATGTTTGGTTGGGCAGAATCGAAATCCCATTCCCATTCCTAGTGGAATGGCATTCACCCATTTGAGGGAATGGTCATTCCCTTCCCCTCTCTTGAAAATTAAATCCCATTCCAGCTGATTCCAATTCACATTCTTATTCCAGTCTGAACCGGACTATTGGAATAGGCCATTCTGATTCCGACTCCAATGGTTTTTGATTTAATTCCAGTTGTGAATCAAATGAACCCTAAAATATCCCTCTGCCAACTGTTCCGGTTGTGGCAGCTACAGAGTTCTGTAACTTGGTGTCTCTCTCATTTTTTTTTCTCATTTTGGGTTAGATTCCCAATCGTCGTGAGCAAATCCACTATCATCACTGCCACCAGAAGCCACTGACAATACCACCAATGAAATTCCACAACCACCATTCAGACATACTCTCTGTACTACTACACTGAGCCTCACCTGAACAACTCAGACACAATCCAAGCATGAAATCTGAGATGGGGTATTATTTAGGGAGAAGTACCAATCAGCCCAGCTCAGAATTTACTAGCCACAAAGTACAGGGGGAATGCATCCTGACCGTGAATTGATGCCAAATTCACGGGCAGGATGTGGTTTATAGGGGGTAGCTGGAATTCAGAATTCTGCATTGTGTATTCGTACTTTTCCCTATTATTTATTGCATTCTCCCCTGTTTCCTATGACATCACCAAAACTTACCAGTAACCCACAGGTCTGTTTCTCTTGTCTCGACATCGTCCGCCTAAAGAAGAAGGATGTGTAGAGAGGAAGATAGTGAGAGCTGAATTGTAATTTTGCTGTCTTGTCGTACCATTAATTTTCTATTCTTTATATGTACATTACTTATTACCTTGTAAGGATAGGAGTGTCCTTTTGCATCTTTTAATATAAACATTTATTGCCTTATAAGGATAGACGTGTCCTTTTGCATCTTTCAATATAAACAGTCAAGTCATTAGAGACACCCCAAATCTGCTGTGCTCTCTCTCTCTCGTATGAGAACAGGTTTAGTGTGGGAATTAGTTTGGTGAACCAAGACAAATAATCGAGTTACTGCTCACGGCTACTGTGGACGCGAGTTTGTTCTATTTGGATTTGATCTCAGACTGTTCTCTCATATTCAGCATCAAGTTGGGTTTATTTCTCAACCTATTCGAACTGGCATATCCTTCTTTCTTGGACTGTTCTGATCGAGACAAGAAATCTGGTTTTTCTAGACTGGGATGCCATTCAGGTCAGTTTTTCGGGGTTTTCTTTCAAATAACTAATTCGTTTGCTCTAAATATTTATGGTGCAAGGGCATTTTTGTCCTTTTTGTTCTTTTATACTTTTGCATTTGGGTGCCTATAGCAGACCGTAAGAGAGTGTTCAAGGGAGTAATCCTATATTTACAACTTAAATCAAATTCCTGGGGCAGATTCATCCGTTTGAGCAGACAAGGTAAGACAGATTTGTATCCCAGAAGAACCAACTTCCGGTGGCTGGAACTCCATCCAAATTTTGGACTGGGCTGTTCCACCTAGATTGAAACCCCGCCATACTAATCTCACGCAAGAAGCCTTTCCATCACTCCAAGTCAAAAGCAAAATCATAAAATCTGGAGGGTCTGCGTTTCTTTCAATTGCACATCAGGGAAAGCCATTTGGAAACTAGAGTTTGGCTTTCGTCTGTACGAAAACACCTGCATTAAGTTGGGATGAAGTTGAAGCCAGACTGTCTGCAAATTTGCATTCTGAATCCATGTTGAAACTGCGCCCTTTTGAACAAAACAAAGCAGTTGGCTTTGCCCCTTCAGAGGACTTGATGATCTCTTGGACCAATCTCGAAGCAATCTTCGTCTTTGGTGACTGGGTTCAAATTGAACGCTTGTGGCCAAAGATTGATGCAGCCCCTGATCAGTTGAGGTTCAACGGTTGGCTCGAGTTAAGAGGGCTTCCATTCCACCTTTGGACGAAGGAAATCTTTTCTCTGACAGGAGACACCTGCGGAGGTCTTGAAGACAAGATCCCCGATCTTTGAATTTCTCTGAGTTAAGTTTTGCCAGAATTAGGGTGAAAAACTGTGGTATTCATGCCATCCCTCATTCAATCCCTGTTCTGGATAGAAACATCTGGTACTACATCTCTGTGGAGGTGGAGAAGACGCACGAGTCACCTTCCGGTCTCTCCGAGTCAGTTCATCCAAAGGTCTCTCCTCCACATGGCACTTCCACCTTTGTTGCTCAGAGATCTGGCCGCAGCAGAGCATGCACAGAGAAGTCGAAAAGTCGGTGGTGGCTCCTCGTGAATCTGTGCAGGAGCTCTCCTCCAAATCTAAAGGCATAGTGGAGCTCAAAAGACGTGAAGAAGTTGGACAGGTGCAACCCCTTATTAAAAAGTCTCAAATCTCAAAAGCCCCCCCTAATTCCAGGATTGCCAATTTTGTCCCAACTCCCAGCCGGTTTGAAAACTTGGGCTGCTCTTCTCAATCCCAAGGCCCACATAAGTCTTCCGGCCCATCTAGCACCCTAAGCCCACCAGCAACCCCCACTTTCAGTCAGGCGGTTCAACTCCTCCCAGTTCAGGCCAGCATCTGGGTAAAGTTTTCATGGCTCCAACTCCGTCCGTGAGCTCTGGCATGCCATCCGCCAGTGAAAAAGACACAGAGGACGACCCTCAGCTCGTATGCTACTGAAGTAGATCCAGACCCTCGTGAGTTCACTCTTAAAAGAGTTAAAGACCTGTTTGCAGACAAAGGGAGTCGGGGATGTGTGGAGATTCTCGAACAGACCCAGTTAATCTATCCAAGCTACGGAATGTCTTCAGAATCAGACCCCCTTGTTCGTAGACAAGGGAGAGATTCGTCAGCCTCCTTTCCTGATCAAAACCATAAATCACACTCAGGGAGTTCCCCCGCCTCCCATTTGGTTCTGTCTTCTCTTCAGCCTCCTTTTTCTTGCTCTGCTTCTACTTCTCACTGTCTTCTTTCCCCTTCCACTCTTTCAGGTTCAAATGAGTTGCCATCCCACCCAATGCAGATCGTTCCAATTCAGACAGCTGTTCCACCAAGCAGTGGCAGGAAGGAGACACAGAATTTGGGAATGAACAATATAGCCGGAACTTTGGGAATTGTGAGAAAAGACAAAGAAGATGAAAAGGAGAGAATCCTTAATAAAAAGGTGACTGAATCTGGAAAGGCCCAGAAGAAGAATAGAAAAAAAGGTCCTAAAAAATGAACTAAAAAGGCTTCAGTGGGGTATAAGGGATCGTATCTCAAAAGGAAATAGGATGAATAAGGGGAAATCCATCAAAATGACCCAATGAAGATACTAAGTTGGAATTTTAGGGGTTTGGGAGGTCAGCTCAAAAGAAGCTTAGTGAAAGAAGCATTGAAGAGAGAAAATCCAGATATAATTGTCCTTTAGGAATCAAAAAAAGAAGTCATCGATAGAAAACTTATGAAAGCCATATGGAGAATAAGGTGTAGAAAATGGACTGCTGTTCCAGCTGTGGGGTCCGCTGGAGGTATAATTCTAGCATGGAACGAAGATGACATTTCAGGCTTGGAGATCGACAGAGGTGAATTCTCAATCTCAGTTATGTTCACTAATATTAAAGATGACTTCAGCTGGATCCTCACTGGTGTGTATGGTCCTAACTCTCCTTCCGATAGAGTGAGGTTTTGGGCTGAGTTGGAATCCCTGCATGAGGACATTCCATGGTGTTTAACAGGTGATTTCAATTTCACCAGGCTCAGTTCAGAACATTCTATTGGTAGAACCCCAACCAGAAGCATGAGAAATTTCTTTAATTTTATTGACAGACACAATCTATGTGACCTACCTGTTACCAATGGACTTTTTACCTGGTCAAATATGCAAGAAAATGCCATCAGCTGCAGACTTGACAGATTTTTATTATCTCAGGATTGGTTGGAGAGATTTCCAAATCTGTGCCAAGAACTTCGTCCAAGATGTACCTCAAACCATTGGCACATATTGCTAGCACCGAAAGAATAATTAAAAGAAAGTCCCCATTCAGATTGGAAAAATTCTGGCTACAATACAAGGATTTCAGTATAAAGGTTGGAACATGGTGGGAAGACTGCAGAGGGTTGGGCTGGATTCAGACTTTTTCAGAAACTAAAAGCTTTGAAGAAAAATCTTAAAGCTTGGGGAAGAGAAGAATTTAAAGCTGTTGAAGAAGAGAAGAAAAGAATACTTTCGGAATTAGAGGACTTGGACAATAGAGAGCAAAATGGGACCCTCAATGCCTTAAACAGAAATAAAAGAGCAGAATTAAGAAAGGAATGGGAGCAACTAGTTGGAAGGGAAGAGATCTATTGGAGACAAAGATCAAGAGTGAGATGGTTGAAAGAAGGGGACAATAATTCCAGATTTTTTCACACCTATATGTCAGGAAGAAGTAGGAAGAATTTTATTTCTAAGCTCAATCTTAATCAGAGAGAAGTGGAGAATCCTAAGGAAATTTCTGAAGCTTTCCTTTCTTTCTTTAAAAACCTTTACTCCAAGGATAGTGAAAATAAATTCACAATACTTGATTGAGATGGCACTACCCTTTCAGCTGAAAAGAGGGATTGGTTGGAAAGATGTTTTGAAGAGGTAGAAGTCAAGAAGACTATTTTCAGCATGGACGGTGATAGGGCTTCAACGCTGGATGGCTTCCCTATCCTTTTCTTCCAAAAGTGTTAGGAAATTGTAAAGTCAAATCTCATGGAGTTTTTTAGGGACTTCCATTCAACTACCATTTTAACAAGGGCCTTAACTCTATCTTTCTCTGCCTCATCCCTAAGAAAGGGGGAGATTTGGAAGTTAAAGAATTTAGACCCATTGAAGTCCTTGAAGATCTAATTTTCCCAAATCAGTTTGCTTTTGTTGAAGGAAGACAAATTGTGGACAACACTCTTATTGCAAATGAGTGTGTAGAAGACAGAAAATCCTCTGGGATCCCGGGGGTCCTTGTGAAACTTGATCTTGAGAAGGCATACAACAAAGAGGATTGGGTCTACATTCTTGATTGCTTAAGGCTAAGAGGTTTTGGGAGAAACTGGATTAGGTGGATTCAAGGGTGTATTGGCTCTCCATAGTTTTCAGTATTGATAAATGGTGAAGCGAAAGGTTATTTCAAGGCAAGCAGGGGTCTAAGACAAGGTTGCCCTCTTTCCCCTTTTCTTTTCACTTTGGTGATGGATATATTTGTTTCTCTCTTTAACAAGTCAATTCTTTTCAACTTGGTGAAAGGTTTTGAAGTGGGTAGGGATAAACTTCACATCTCTCACTTATAATTCGCCGATGACATAATCCTATTCTTAGATGCCTCTATAACCAACATCACAAACATTAAAATGGTAATTGAATGTTTCGAGATTCTCACTGGTATGAGAGCTAATTTCTGCAAAAGCAGTATTGTGGCTATCAACTTAGTGGAAGTGGATCTTTTAGAAAATTTCAAATCATTATTGGGGTGCAAAGTGGAGAATCTCCCCATTACTTAACTTGGGATGCCTCTTGGAGGGAATCCAAAATCCCTCACTTTTGGAGTCCTGTGTTGGAGAAATGTGAGAAGAAACTATCGACTTGGAAAAAGTGTTATCTCTCCAAAGGGGGTAGGCTTACTCTCTTAAAGGCCTCCTTATCAAATCTGCTGGTCTACTTTCTCTTTGTCTTCTAGATTCCGACCAATAGAAATCATATTGAGAAGCTTCAAAGGAATTTTCTTTGGGAAGGTGGTGGAGATAAGAGAAACCATTTAGTCAACTGGAAACAAGTATCAAACCAAAAGAGGAAGGTGGTTTGGGTATTGGACAACTTAAAGAGAAAATTTCTCTCTTCTAGGCAAATGGCTCTAAAGATTTCCGAAAGAACCTAATGCTCTTTGGACTGCTGTCACCTCAAGTAAATATGGACAAAATACAAACGGGTGGGATTCCAATCTCCATTTGAATAGAATAAATGCCATCAATCCTTGGAAAGGTATATGTTTCATTCATACTTCTTTCTTTCCTTTTATAAGGTATAAAGTGGGAAATGGTTCTAAAATTAAATTCCGGAAAGATCTTTGGTGGGGGGGAATCAACCTTGGATGCCTCTTTCCCTAGGTTGTTTAACCTTACTCTTGTCCAAGAAGCCTCTATTTCTGATTGCCTCCCAAACCAGTCCGCTGAGAATTCTTTGAACCTCCACCTCAGAATATCCCCAAGGGACTCGGAGATTTCTGATTTAATAGCTTTAATCCAAACCCTAAAAGATGCCTATATATCCCCTTCTCATTCTGACACCCGAATATGGACCCTTCACCCAAATGGCGAATTCTCTTCTAAGTCTATGTTCAGGGCTTTGACTGCTGAAGATCAGCATCCCTCTTTTCCTTACAACAAAATTTGGTGCAGTCACATCCCCTCAAGAGTTTTCTTTTTTGTATGGGAAGCCTATCTCCAGAAAGTTAATACTTGTGATCTCCTTCAGAAAAAGCTTTTGGGAAGATCCTCCATTTCTCCTCGTGTTTGTATTTTATGTCTCAACGAGGGTGAATCTGCAGATCACATCCTTTATTGTAGCTTCACTCAAAGGATTTGGTCCCATTTCTTGAATATGGCAGGGTATAGCTGGGCTTTTCCAAAACACATTATGGACAACTTGAATCAATGGCAAGGAATAAGGCTTAGCAAAAGGGGTAAAGTCTTTTGGCAATCAGTGCCTCATGCAGTAATGTGGGGCGTTTGGGATGAAAGAAAAACCCGTATCTTTGACAATAAAAGCAGAACCTTAGAGGAGTTAATCTCAGATATTACCTATCTTTGCATCCTTTGGTCGGTGAATTCAGATCTATTTAAAGGACTTTCACTCAATGATATTATCAGAAATATTCATCCTTTCTGTTTCTGCCTCATCCTCAACAAACTCTCTTGAGGCATCCCGTTCCCATCAGTGAAGGTGTGATAACCCTTAATTTTGACAGTTGTGCCTTAGGCAATCTGGGATTTGCAGGTATTGGTGGCACAGTAAGGGATGAAAGGGGCAATATCTGCTGGACTTTTAGTGGCCCAATCGGTTGGGCCAACTCCACAAAGGCTGAAGCGATGGCTGCTCTCACCGGAATCAGGATAATTAAGAATTTGGGTATTCAGAATTTGATCATTGCAGGTGATTTAGCAAATACAATAAAATGGTTAAGAGACAAAAAAGGGGGCCCTTGGAGACTTTATCACTATCTGACTGAAGCTTGGGATTCTTTGGATGGATTGAATGTTAATTTAGTTTGGATTCCTAGGGAATACAATCATACTGCAGATGGCCTAGCTAAATTTGGTGTGTATTTGGAGCATTTTTTGTAACTTGCAGGGTTCCCCCCCCCTTCCCCCTTATTCTCAATAAATCTTGGTTAAATTTTCTCAAACAGAAAAAAGAGATTGAACAGTAACTCTCTCTTCTCCATTCGAGCCTTTCTATCTTCTTTTCTTCTCTTTTCTTCTTTTTCTTTCTCAATAAAACTTAGATATTGTAACTTGGTATCAGAGCAACTAGAAGATCATAGGAGTCTCTCTCTACTGGTTTTTGCTTGGAGGGTGAGCTGCTGACATCAAACTGCTACTGAATGACACCAATAGTCTGTACAGGTGGCAGTGACAATCTCTAAAAGTTGTATGGTTTGATTCACCTTGATTTTAGATGAATTTTGCTATATGTCTCGTTGACGTTTGATGCTTTTTTATGATTTGTAGTGGGCTTTTCAATTGAAAAATCTCAAAAAATTCCAGATCTGGTTTTGAGGCTTGTTTTTCTTGCTTGATGGGTTTTTATTCTTCCAAACCTAGTTCTTCTAGGTCGTTTTATATTTGGAATTATGGGAAGTGGTCCCATTTTTTTCTGAACCTTAAAAATTTTTTGGAGGAGTTTTTTTTCCCTCTATTTTACTACCAACCAGCTTTTCGGCCCCTTTTCTAGCTTTTAACCGAGTTTGATCCTTCCTTTTTGGGTTTTTGTATTTTGGTTGGGTGTTGGGGTGCTCCTTGGTTGCCGAGATAGTTGTTTGTGAGGTATAGAATCACCAAAAGATGTACAAATGGATTCTAGTGTGTTTCTTGGAAATGTTGGTATGATAACTGTTGAAGTTCGACCTGCCCTAGAATTCTGGTTTGTTTGTTGGCTGAAAAGTAAAGTATACAGCAAGAAGTAGGAGAGGAAAGAAGAAGGAAGAAAGAGGAAGGAGAAGAGAAAAGGTCTGGTTCAAATTTGAGAAAAGTAAAACCCTAGTTTCGGCCAGACCTGTTATTATATTATTAATGTATTGGAAAAGACTTAAGTGCCCTTATTTAAGTAAGAGGCACTCGAACTAACATAACAGTACACATCAACATTCTTAGCAGGTACAAAGACCGAAATACCCCTTCACTAACACCACTAACACTCCCCCTCAAGCTGGTGAGTATATATCATATAATCCCAGCTTATTACATATGTAGTCCACTCTCCCCCGACTCAAACCTTTTGTAAACAAGTCTGCCCAATGGTTTCCCGTACTAACATATGCAGTCTCTATCACTCCATTCAGCACCTTCTCTCTCACAAAATGACAGTCAACTTCGATGTGCTTGGTTCTTTCATGAAACACCGGATTGGAAGAGATATGAACCGCTGTCTGATTGTCGCAATAGAGCTTCATTGGAGTACTGATTTCATATCCTATCTCCTGTAGAAGGTTCCTTAGCCACACTAATTCACAAGTCGTATGTGCCATGGCCCTATATTTTGCTTCTGCACTGCTTCTTGCCACAACTGTTTGCTTCTTACTTTTCCATGTTACCAGGTTACCCCCCAGAAAGGTGCAATAGCCTGTGGTAGATCGTCTATCAGACATAGAACCTGCCCAATCAGCATCGGTGTATCCTTCTACCTCCAGTTTTCCGCCACTCCTGTATAGCAAACCACGACCAGGAGCTCCTTTCAAATGCCTCACAATCCTTAGCACTGCATTCCAATGTGGGACCAAAGGTTTCTGCATGAACTGACTCACCACACTAACCGCAAATGAAATATCTGGCCTAGTAATGGTTAGATAGTTTAGTTTGCCTACAAGTCGTCGGTATCTGCCAGGGTCTTCAAATACTTCACCTATATCACTGCTCAGCCTCGTATTTGTTTCCATAGGTGTCTCAGTCGGTTTAGTACCCAACAAACCTGTTTCTTCCAGTAAATCAGGCACATATTTCCTCTGACACAAATTAATGCCATGCTTAGATCTTGGTACCTTAATGCCCAAAAAGTATTTCAACTTGCCAAGGTCCTTTGTCTGAAAGTGTTTCTGTAGGAATGCCTTCAATCTGTCAATGCCCATTTTATCACTCCCAGTCACAACGATGTCATCTACATACACCACCAGTATTATTTTGCCTGCCGGAGAGTCAAGACTAAAGACAGAGTGATCAACTTGGCACTGTTTCATACCAAACTTCTTGACCACCTCAGTGAACCTACCAAACCATGCTCGAGGGGACTATTTAAGTCCATATATAGCCTTCTTAAGTCTGCATACCTTACCATCCTCCCCCTGAGCAACAAACCCTGGTGGTTGCTCCATGTAGACCTCCTCGAGCAAATCACCATGCAAAAAGGCATTTTTGATATCTAGCTGATGTAGAGGCCAATCATACATAGCTGCAAGGGAGATGACGACACGAACTGACCCTATCTTAGCAACCGGGGAGAATGTCTCTGTGTAGTCAATGCCATAGGTTTGGGAGTACCCTTTGGCAACCAGTTGCGCCTTCAGGCACTCAACACGACCATCTGGCAAGTACTTAACAGTATACACCCACTTACAACCGACAGCCTGCTTCCCAGGAGGAAGAGCGATGAGGTCCCAAGTGTGATTATGATGGAGAGCAGAGAGCTCTTCTTCCATAGCACAACACCACTCTAGAGAGGTAAGAGCTTCCTGGACATCCTTAGAAACAACCACGGAGGATAACAAAGAGATGAATTGGCGATGGGAGGCAGAGAGATGAGTAAGTGAAACAAAATTGGAAATATGGTGAAGGGTGCAGGTACGTTTACCATTCCGAAAGGCAATAGGAAGATCGAGATCGGAGGTTGGTGTCGGAGCTGGAGCTGGATCTGTCGACGGTGATGAAGCCGGAGGAGTCACATCTGGTACACGTGGGCGATGTGTATACACGTGATGGATGGGTGGACGGTCAACAGACGGTGGCACCGAAGGCAAGGATGTAGGCACAACTGGAACCAGAGGAGGAGGATCAACCACAGGAAGAGGAAGAGGAGGAGGTGATGTGGAGGAAGCAGCATCACCGAACCCTACGAAGAATGGAGTAGACTCGAAGAATGTAACATCAACACATACCAAGAAACAACGAGAACCGGGATGATAATACTTGTAACCTTTTTGAGTTCGGGAATAGCCAAGGAAGATACACTTCAGGGAACGTGCATCTAACTTGTCAGTCCCGGGACCCAGATTATGAACGAAGCAGACACACCCAAATACTCGAGGAGAAAGCGGAAATAGAGACATGTTGGGGAACAAGACACTAAAGGGAGAACAACCATCAAGAATAGACGTGGGCATCCGATTAATTAAGAAACAAGAGGTGAGCATGGCATCGCTCCAAAAGGTTTTGGGAACATTCATGTGGTGCATGAGGGAGCGTGCTGTTTCTACAAGATGTCGGTTCTTTCTCTCAACAACCCCATTTTGTTGTGGAGTGTAGGTACATGAAGTTTGGTGTATAATGCCATGTTGGTCCAAGTATTCTTGAAAAGATGAAGACAAGTATTCACGACTATTATCAGAACGGAAAATTTTGATGTGAACGCCAAATTGATTGCGGATCTCAGCATAAAATTTTTGGAAGATGGCAAATAATTCACTTCTTTCTTTTATTAAGTAGAGCCACGCCATTCTTGAACAGTCATCAACAAAAATAACAAAATATCTGTATCCATTATATGACATCACTTTATAAGGACCCCAAACATCTGAATGAATTAAAGAAAAAAGACTTGACACACGGTTATCGATCCTAGAACGAAAGGGAACACAATGGTGTTTCCCAAATTGACATGACTCACAATCTAAAACAGAAAGTTGACTCAATGAAGGGACTAAGGACCTCAACACTTTTAGCGAAGAATGACCAAATCTACAATGCCACTGGAGAGGAGAAATGGATGACTGAAGGGCCGTTGATGTTCTTCCACCACCATCAAGATAATACAGTCCACCGGCTTCATTCCCTCCATCAATCTTCATCCCCGTCTTGAGATCCTGAAAAACACACATAGAGGGGTAACGTGTGATGGAGCAATTAAGGGACTTGGTCAACTTACTAACAGACATAAGATTAAATGGAAGCTTAGGTACATATAAAACAGAGGATAGGGATACAGGGTCTAGGTCAACATTACCAACACCACAGATAGATGATGTGGAGCCATTAGCAAGGGTAATGGATTGTGATGTTGAGCAATGAGTGAGAGATGAAAACACACCTGGAGTTCCCGTCATGTGATCAGAGGCTCCAGAGTCAATAGTCCAGGGGTTGGGTGTGGATGCCAAACAAGCCATACCTGAGTGTGCAAAGGTAGCTGTGTTTTGCTGCGACTTGGATTGAACAAACCTTTAATACTCATCACGAGGAACACTCACCATCTCCTTGCCTAGACCATCTGAGAGAGTAGAAGGCATCAGGTCAGCTGACCGGTTCTCCTGTCTAGAGCTGGAACTGGTGTCACTAGTCATGGCATGGTTGCCCAACGTCGAGGGTGGACCATGTAAGTCATAGCAGTAGTTAATAGTATGTCCATCCAAACCACAATGAGTGCACTTCCGTGGACCCGAACCACGTCCTCTACCACGAACTCCCCCTAAATCTCTGCCTCCAGTACGACCACCACTACGGATATGTGTAGATCCACCACTACCACTCCGGCCAGGTTGGGCTCCTCAAGCCCCACTTCTGCCACCTCGACCTCTCGACACTGCAAATGCTGATTTATCTGAGACATTAGAGTCCATTGATCCAATGGAAGCCCTCCGAAGACGAGCAAACACCTCCTCTAAAGATGGAAGGGCAGATCCTCCTAGTATCTGTGCTTGTACTGGTTCATACTCAGACTTCAGCCCCACCAGAAACCGAGACATCAAGCTGCTCTCGCTGTTGCTGTTGAACTTTGACATCAGAAGTGAGAGGATGATAGACATTTAACTCATTACGGATATTTCTCACACTGGCATAGTACTCCTCAAGGCTCTGATTTCCCTGTTGCAGATTGAAGTATTCCTGATATAGTTGATATACCCTAGTGGTATTATCCTGACTGGAATACAATTTCTTAGCATGATCCCACACCTCTTTGGCTATGTCAAGAAACATGAAGTTCACACTGATTCTGGGTTCCATACTGTTCCACAACCATGTGATGATCTGTGCATCTTCCTGTTCCCAGTCTTCATACTCCTGAAAATTAGCGGGGGGTTTCTCCTCTCTTATGTGCTTTACTTTCTCTTCGCCTTCAAAAAAACCTCTATAGACTTGGCCCAAGGGACATAATTCTCTCCATTCAGTTTAATGGAGGTCATTTGGACATTCAAGTAGTCAGTAGATATCATGACAGTAGGTTTACTATCACTGTTATCTGCCATTGCCGAACTCCCTTATCACTGAATTCTGAGCACTACACACTGCACACTACACAGACAATTCACCAAAATCTGCACACTGATTTCAGTAATAATAAATGCTGAAAACCGCACTTGTAACACCACAAACCCTACTCACCGAAATCTACACACTGATTTCAGCAATAATAAATGCTGAAAACCACACTTGTAACACCACAAACCCTAATCCACAGCTACCGGAAGTTTCACCATTAAGTAGACACTACTGCCCTTCGAGTCACACACAAACCAGCATAAACCCTAACATACTGCAATCTGAAAACCCATCATACGAACTGTATCACACCTCATGTATTCCATAACAGAAAATATGCATAAAAATGAACCTTTACCTCATCACCTGAAGGCCAACCACACGAAGGAATGAAACACCACTGCACCACACGTACCAGCCCTAATTAGGGCTTAGAAACCACAACAACCAATCACCAACGACACAACCGGAGGCATAGGAACCTCCAAGGGAAGAGGGCGATCACTCATTTTCAGCCCTTTTCCCAGTCTCCAACTCACAGCTGAGAAACCCTAGTTCGAATGCGCAAAAAACAGAAGTCTAGCAAGTCTGATTTGTTTAATGTTGCTTTAATACCATGTTGAAGTTCAACCTGCCCTAGAATTCTGGTTTGTTTGTTGGCTGAAAAGTAAAGTATACAGCAAGAAGTAGGAGAGGAAAGAAGAAGGAAGAAAGAGGAAGGAGAAGAGAAAAGGTCTGGTTCGAATTTGAGAAAAGTCAAACCCTAGTTTCGGCCAGACCTGTTATTATATTATTAATGTATTGGAAAAGACTTAAGTGCCCTTATTTAAGTAAGAGGCACTCGAACTAACATAACAGTACACATCAGCATTCTCAACAGGTACAAAGACCGAAATACCCCTTCACTAACACCACTAACAATAACCATTGTAAAACTTGATCGGAGAAACTTTTTGGAGTGGTCACAATCGGCTAAACTTACTATCATAGGGAGAGATAAGTTGGGGCCCATTATAGGAAAGGAGGTGAAGCCAAAAATTGAAGACCCTAAGTTTGCAAAGTGAGAACAAGATAACTCACTGGTAATCTCTTGGATGGTCTATTCAATGCAAGCTCACATTGCAAAGTTGTTGCCACTTAGTCACAAATTAACAATACTGATATAGTATATCGGCTTAGGAGAGAAGCTTGTAGTATGCATTAGGGGGATAAAGCAGTGGCTATGTATTTCTCCTCTCTACAATCCCTTTAGGAATAAATGGATCATTTGAAAACTTTTGAGTGGAAGGATCCTAAGATGCCAAGCAGTACAAGAAGTACTTTAAGGAGAACAAGGTGTTTGACTTTGGCTAGCTTAAATCTAGAGCTTGATTTCACTAAGCAACATATTCTGAGTGAGGGCATTGTCTCTCTAGCTACTATTAACTCTCTTGTAAAAGTAAAAGAAAATAGAAGGGCAACCATGATGCAACCCTTAATGACTGAGCACTCCACCTTTGTGTGATGATGTCTAATGAAATCATCTATGAATATTGCAAGAAGCAAGGCATACTAAGGAAAGATGTTGGAAACTCAATGCCAACTTGAAACCAGGCAAATTTAAAAGCAAAAGGAAAGGCAATGCTCATTTGGCATAGTTGGTAACAAGGGTTAATCTTTTGATGTGACCATTCAATCTTATGACTCCTCTGATGTGATGGATAAACTTCGAAGTCTTCTATTGCACTTGGAAAAGAATGGGGCAACCTCCTCATCTGGTTCTGGTGATCCATCCAATACATATTCTAACATAGGTACTACACTTGCTTGTTCAACCTCCAGCCCATGGATTGTCAATTTTGGAGCTAGTGGTTATATGACTTGTATACCTTCACACTATACTTCATATAAGTTAACCCCTAGGAAGGGCAAGATTATTGTTGTAGATAGATCTTAGACCCCTTCTCGGGTCAAAGAGAAGTCAAACTTACCTATAACCTTTCCCTTGGATCTCTTCTTCATGTTCCTCAATTGCATAAAAACTTATTGTTTGACATTTCTCTTACTAAGTCCCATAATTGTTTTGTAACATTTTTTCTACCCATTGTGTTTTTTCAAGATTTGAGCACGGGGAAGATGATTGGAAGTGGACATGAAATTGATAGAATCTACCCTTTTGATGAAGCTTTAGAATATGGATTGTTGAGCTAGGATAAGTCTTGTTCTAATGAAAAATTGAGTCTTTTGCAATTATGGCATTGTCGCCTTGGTCATGTCATTTGTAGTTTGTAAAACTTTTATTTCCGAATTTGTTCAATTAGTTCCCAACTTCAATCCTCAATGTGAAGTTTGTCATTTATCCAAACAATGCAAAACCACATATTTTGCGAGTAATAGAGAAAATAATGTTGCTTTCCATAAATTTCATTTGATTCATAATGATGTTTGGGGTCTATATATCATTCTATGCATGGGTGGGTATAGATACTTCATTCTCTTCATTGATGACTACACCTAATATACATGGCTCTGCTTGATGAAATAGCATGGTGAAGTTCCTATGATTGTTCAAAATTTCATAAATATGGTGGAAACCCAGTTTGAGAAAAGAATTAAGATAATAAGATCTAAAAATGCAAAGGAGTACTTTGAAAACCACCTTCATGCATTCCTTGAAGAATGGGGCACTATTCACCAAACTCATATAGTCATACTCTACAGCAAAAAGGGGTAGCTGAGAGGAAGAATAGACATGTGGTTGAAGTTTCTCATGGGTTACTGTTCCAGAATCATGTTCCTAGTCATTTTTGGGAAGACGCTATTGAGACTATTGTGTATCTTATTAACCAACTACCACCAAATGTGCTAAATCTTCGATCCTCTCATTGACTTCTGCTTCCTAATGAACCCACCTTCAATCTACTTTTCAAGGTTTCAGATGTGTCTGTATTGTTCATTACATGAGTCCTTCAAGACATAAGTTTGATCCTAAGTCTATGAAGTGTG
This sequence comes from Nelumbo nucifera, assembly GCF_055504915.1. Classification (NCBI taxonomy): domain Eukaryota; kingdom Viridiplantae; phylum Streptophyta; class Magnoliopsida; order Proteales; family Nelumbonaceae; genus Nelumbo; species Nelumbo nucifera. The sequence continues at coordinate 55,439,048 of NC_142653.1, forward strand.
TCTTCCTTGGTTATATTCAGAAAGGTCATAGATGTTTCGATCCTCAATTTGGTTGGACGTATGTTTCAAATGATGTTACCTTCCTTGAGTCCTCATCATTTTTTCAGTTATCTCATCCACCTCTTCAAGGGGAGATGGCTAGTGAAGATTAAACTTCATTTTGCCTTCCTGTTCCTGTTTCCATGTCTACTAGTTCTTCTTCTTCCTCTCATCCTTGTAATGAGGACATTCTTTCCCCTCCTCCTCCACCTCTTTTGTATCTGCCTCGATCCTAGCTTTCTTCATCAACCGCAGTAAGAGGGTGGCTCTTGAAGCTAAATGCCCACCACAATCTCATCCCTTGGACTCAGGTAATCTTGAACCTCCTAGTATTTCTATTTCTGGCCCTGATCTTGATCTTCCTATTTCCCTTTGGAAGGGAAAGAGAACATGTATCAAGTACCCCATTACTAATTATGTGTCATATGATGCTCTCTCACCCTCCTATTATGCGTATATTTCCTCCATCTCCTTTGTTTCTATTCCTCGTAGTGTCACAAAAGTAGTGAATTCAATTTATCTCTACTCCTTGTCAACTTCAAATGACAGTTGTACACCATATCATTAGATATATTCAAAGGATAGTTTCCTATGGTGTGTTCTTCCCATCCAACTCATCACTTCAGTTCTTTGATTATGCGGATGTCGACTAGGCTAGTTGTCCAGATACTAGAAGATCTACCATTAGGTGGTGTATGTTTCTTAGTGATTCTCTTATATCTTGGAAATGTAAGAAGCAACAGACTATTTCCGAGTCATCCAATGAAGCAGAATATTGAGCCATGTCCTTAGTGTGTAGTGAGATTATTTAGCTCCAATACCCCTACATTGTTAGACAATGTATGCCCTTAGCTCCAATCAAAATGATGTACATTATGGCATTTAATGTAAATGAATTAAATACATATTTGATTCATTTTATTATGGTGTATTTCTGTGTAATATCCTTAAATTAGACGCATATGAGACTTGTGTTAGTTTATAATCTTCATAGTCGTTGGATAAATCTAGGGAGATTTATCCTACCAAGACTAACACTGATGTGTCGCCAAGTTGGTTGGGGTGCCTTGTCTCAACTGCCAGGGTGAGACTTGAGGTACATACAGTGTGGGTTTTCTTGAAACCCTGAACCAGACCAAAAATCCAATATGGCCTTAGACCTTGGAGATAGAGGGGCAAAACTGGAATGTTACACCTAACCCCTAAACTCGATTATGATACTACACTAGGTGTTGGATTAGGCTATCTTTGATATGTTAATCAGTGAGATCCTTAGATGGGGTCAAAACCTGGGTATGTTGGGATAGTCCGAGAATTCATCTAAGTGGGTGATCATAGTAACAGGATCAACCCCTTTGTCGGACAAAGTGAATGATTAGGGATGCACTCTCTCTGATGGAAACCAAAACTACCGACAGTTGATTTCAACCATTGAAATTTGTTTTGCAGATATATATATATATATATATATATATATATATATATATTAAGGTTTCAAAATGTTTGCAAAAGGTTTTAATTCCCGGGATCCATGTGAGTAGAGAGTGTAGCATTGTACCTTGCAACCGAAGGAGATGTCCTCTCTTGTCGGGCAGTGTTTGATCATTATGGGATGAGAGGTTAAGTATAAAATCATTGAGGGTAATACCTAATGGGCTAATCTTGCATCTAGCCACAATCCTTAGGTTTATATAAGGTGGCTTCACCCAATGACCATTTAGTGTAAATGTTGGGCCCATTAAAAGCCCATGGTGATGGAGTCAGGGGTTCACTATCTCCTATAGTGAATTCGGCCAGGCCTTGTAACAGAGGCTAGGATGAACCCATGTGGCTGATGTGTAGATCAATGTTTGGGTCCCACGCAATACAAGGATATCCAACTGGGCAATAGATTGGAGGATAAGAGAGCACATAGACTTAATGGGCCTAAAGCCCAATTCGAATTGGCTTAATAAGATTAATTAAAAGGGAGCGGTTTTAGGATTTAGATCAACAGATAGGATAAAGGATTGTCCATATCCACTTAGAGAGTCCAGATCCAAATAAAGATTTGGATCAAGAAACTCCTAATTAGATTAAAAGGGTTGATCTTTATCTATAGATAAGATAAGGGATTATCCTTATCTTTTAAAGAGAGTTCAGATCCAAATACAAGATTTGGATTAGGAAACTCCTAATGGGATTATGAGATGCTCTCTTTAAAGGCTATAAATAGAAAAGCAGAGAGAACCTCCAATTTAAACAATTCAGTTTAGAGGTTATAAAGAGAGAAGAACCTAAAGTTTGACTACTCCTGTTTTTTGCTCTCCTACTTTTGCCGCCATACAAGTTCGATCTCCACTATGGGAGCGATCAAGAAAGGGTTCTTGATATCACCTTTTGCAGAAAAGGTGATCTAAAGTCGTGCTCACTCACCCTCCATCAGATTCTTGCTAAAGAATCAGGTTCTTGCTGAAGAGCCATCCTGCTGATTCTGCTTCATCTCACACTGTCATTTTTAGTGAAAGCAATCTTTGGATCTATCCTTGGGCATGAATACCTTCAAGGGAGGTTATTATTACTTCGTATCAAGTATAACCCTCCACTCCCTTTTTGGTTTCAGATTTAGTCTAGCTTAGGTTCAAGATTGATCCTTGAAAATGCAGTTTTCTAAAATAGGGAATGTGATTCCCACATTGGAGAGAGAATTTTTTGAAATTTCGCTCTACCTACCTACAAGGTTCGGCCATCCATATGATGGATCTCTCATCCCCTTCATACATGATAGTAATATTGCTCAATCCTCTCCAATTCCTTCATTGTAAGTGCAATAATGCCTCCCATGAAAGGACAAAGCACATTGAAATGAATTGTCATTTTATATGAGATCTCCTTACTGTCGGCAATATTTCATTGCCTTATGTATCCTCTACTCTTCAACTAGCAGATATTTTCACAAAGGCTATGACTAAGGCCTGATATTCCTTTTTAATGGATAAATTAATGGTAGTGCCACTACATCAGTTTAAGGGGAGCGTAGAGGCAAAGATAGTGAGGGCTGAATTGTAATTTTCCTTTCTTGTTGTACCATTCGTTTTTTGTTCTTTTTACCTTGTACATTACCTATTGTCTTATAAGGACAGGAATGTACAGGAGTGCCCTTTTACATCTTTTAATATAAATAGCCTCTTCTTGGTGTGGTCGAGTCATTAGACCCACCCCAAATCTACTATGTTCTGTCTCGTGTGATCTGTATGTTAGACAGTGTATGCCCTTAGCTCCAATCAGCATGATGTACATTATGGCATTTATTGTTGTAAATGAATAAAGTACATATTTGATTCATGTTATTATGGTGTGTTTCTGTGTAATACCCTTAAACTAAACACATGAGACTTGTGTTAATTTAGAATCTTCACAACCGTTGGATAGATCTGGGGAGATTTATCCTGCCAAGGCTGACACTGATATACTGCCAAGTTGGTTGGGTGACTTGTCTCAGCTACCAAGGTGAGACCTGAGGTACATGCAGTGTGGGTTTTCTTGAAACCTTGAATCGGACCAAAATTCCAGTATTGCCTTAGATCTTGGAGATTGATGGGAAAAACTAGAATGTTACACCTGACCCTTAGACTCAATTATGATACTACACTAGGTGTCGAATTAGGCTATCTTTAATATGCCAATCAGTGAGATCCTTAGAGGGGGTCAAAACCTGAGTATGCTGGAATAGTCCAAGAATTCATTTGAGTGGGTGATCATAGTAACATGATCAGTCTCTTTGTCGGACAAAGTGAATGATCGGGAAAATAAACTCTTGGATGGAAACCTAAACTGTTGGAAATAGATTTCAAATGTATTTGAAATTTGGTTTGTAAAATATATTTATATAATGATATACTTATATATATTATGGTTTCAAAATGTTTGCAATAGGGTTTTAATTCCTGAGATCCAATGTGAGTAAAGAGTGCAGCATTGCACCTTGCAGCCGAGGGAGAGGTCCTCCCTTGTTTAGTAGTGTTTGATCATTATGGACTGAGAGGTTAAGTGTAAGACCATTGAGGGTTATACTTAATGAGCTAATCTTGCATATAACCATAGTCCTTGGACCTTCATAAGATGGCTAGAAGACCCAAGGACCATTTAGTGTAAATGTTGGGCCCATTAAGAGCCCAAAGTGAAGGACTCAGGGGTTCACTGTGTTCAACAATGAATTTGGTCAAGCCTTGTAACAAAGGTTAAGTTGAACCCATGTGGCTGATGTGTAGATCAAATGATAGGGTCCCACGCTATAAAAAGGGAGCCAAGCTAGCCAGCAGTAAAGAGGAAGTAAGCCTGAAAGCTTAATGGGCCTATAGTCCATTTCGAATTGGGTTAATTGGATTAATTAAATAGGGGTGGATCTGGGTTTGGATTAGCAAATAAGAATAAGAGGGTTATTCTTATCCTCTTCAAGAGTCCAGATCCAAATAAAGATTTGGATCAAAGAACTTCTAATTTGATTTGGAAGGCTGATCTTTATTTGCAAATAAGATAAGGGATTATCCTTATTACTTAAAGAGTTCAGACCCAAATAAAGATTTGGATTAGGAAACTCCTAATGAGATTAGGAGGTTGTCTTTTTAAGGCTATAAATAAAAGAGCAGGGCAAATTTGAATAAGACACTCAACATATAAACAAGACAACTGAATTAAACTGATTTTGCCTTCAGTTCTTTTTCTTCCTGCTCTTGCCGCCCTATCCTATTCGATCTCCAATTCTTGGATTTGATCAAGATTTGATTTTGAAATTGTTTCTTGCCAAAAGAAATAATTTAGAAGCTATGCTCACTAACCCATTCGATTCTTACTGAAGAATCACAAATTCTTGGTGAAGAACTACCTATTGATCCTGCCTCATCCTAAGTTGTGTCATTTTCAGTGGAAGGAGAATTTGGTACACTCTTTGGGCGTGAACACCTATGCTAGGAGGAACATTCTTGTGTGGATTCTGTATCAAGTATATCCCTCCCTACTCTTGGTTTCAGATTTGGTCCGGTTTGGTTATAAGAACAAAACTTGAAAAATGTAGTTTTCTAAATTGGGAATAGGATTCCTAGATGGGAGTAAAGATATTTTTGAAATTTCGCCCAACCTTCTTACAGGGTTCGGCCATCCATATGATGGATCAACCATGCCTTCAATGTACTGACAGAATGGAGAGGGAGTTTAGGATTCAAACCAATAAGTCTCCATGATTTCATCTGGGTTGACTAAAGGAGATGAAGGAAGAGAGAGAATCAAAACTTGAACAAAATGCAGGGTACCTATCTCGTACGATCTGTACTGCAGCACTTGAAGGTTCAGCCTTCAAGTATCACTACCCACAAAGTACAAGGTACCCGTATTTTTCCAATGTATTAACATTGGCTGGTTTGGCCAATCTTAATTAGATGTTGCAAGTTAATACTGCAACAGTAGGCACAGCAGATGTGTACTCCCTTGATGCAGCCTGATCCCCCCTCCCTTTGTTGTTCCTTTACAAGTACAGGACATATAGACTCCATCCAACCTCCAATATGATTAAGAAACCAACTTATTCTAACTTATCAAAACCATTGAACAGGTATGGATGCCAAGGTAGCAGGGCACATACAAGGCCAAGCCAACTGACTTCCACCTGTAGGGGAAGGTGCTAATATGCTTAGGGTAACAGGGTGCATAACGTGTTCATGATTTGGGCTCATGCCATAAAAAAATGAAAGGATACTACATGATCATTGGCTACCAATCACCTAAGAACTGGGTAACACTAACCAAAAATAGTAAAAAAAATCAATTGCTACTATATGTTAGATATCTATTTCTCTACCTTGCATTCTATTTGAATCCCAATACCATAACAAATTTCACAAATAGCCTATATCAGAAGCACTAATATGAATTGTTGTAAGGCCTATTTAATTGTTATTTTATAGCTGCTATTAGTAGGCTGACTTCTTAGTACTATCTTTTAGTTGTTTTTTCTTATTATTTTGGTTCTAGGGTGTGCCGCCAGCGGCATAGTTGTAATTTCAATTCCTTTATTAAGTTAATATAAATAGAAGATTGGCGACAACTAGAAAAAACTTTTTTCTCTCAATCATACCTCTCTTTTCCTTCTCTTTCTCTCTCTCTCTCTCTCCCACTTTCCATAAATCATTACATGGTGTCAGAGCCAAGTTTTCTGGGTTGTAAAAGACCTACGATCCCTCCTGTTTTGAGCAAGGTTTCCTTCCTTAAAAGTTTTGGACATGGAAGATGGGGAAACCTTAGTAGGTTACTGACGGAAACCCTAGCAATTTTCTAGCAGCAGTTTTTGTGGAAACCCTAGCAATTTTCTGGCGGCAGTTTTTGTGGAAACCCTAGCAATTTTTTGGCAACAGTTTTTATGGAAACCCTAGCAGTTTTTTTGGTGGCAATTTCCGTGGCTTTTTCCTTGGTCGTAGTACCAAGAAAACCCTAGTCAGAGAAGGGTGATGTTGGTACAGACTCCCTCTATTCGATGCTGTGAAGTCGGGTTCATGTTAGCACCTTTGTACAAGTGTTGAATAGGTGTGTTTTTTTTTTGTTTCAGTCTTCTTTGGCCGATGGTGTTTAGGGCACATTCCTTGGTTATATAGGTATTTGTTTGGATGTTGGATGGTTAGACTATATGAACTACAGTCAGACTGATAGTAATGTCTGTCTTGGTGGTGCTGAACTGATTACCAGGCTGGTTTAATGACTGGTTGTGTGTGACTGAACCTTCTCAGAGTTGTTCTCAGCAGTGTTTTTTGTTCTCTTGCTCACATCCTAGAAGTAAATTCCTTGAGGGTTGGTATTCTGGTTGTGGCTGCTGTGTAGTTGGGTGGTGTTTGGATTGTTTTTCAGTAGTATCCAACGGCAAATTATGAATCAACTTCATCGGGGGCTACACCAGCCCACAACACAACGGGTATGGGAGGTGCAAACATGGGTTTTCCCATGCCAATTACCCCCTTTAAACCGTTTGAACTACCTAAAGTGGGCTAAGAGCGTAAAACTCTATGTAACGGCAAGGGGTAAAGCCGGTTACATTAATGGAAGGGTGAAAGAACCCAAGGGAAGACGACTGAACATGATAGGTGGAACCAAGAAAATAGTATGGTGATGTCTTGGCTCCTCGTAGCCATCGAACCTGATGTGAAGAATTTTATGTGGGCAGACATCACTAGTGAGATCTGGGCAAAGGCATTACGCCAAAGTTTACTAGTTGCAAGCTGAATCCTCAACATCTAAACAGGGAAACCGTAGCTTGTCTTCATACTATTCAACTCTTACCTCCATATGGAAGGAATTAGACTATTATCAAGCCAGAGTGGAAGCACGACGATAATGCTAAGGCTTACAGGAAGCTGGTCTCTCAGCAATAGGTGATTGCTTTCTTGTTATGACTGAACCCTACATGTGAACCGTTGAGGGTACAGATCCTAGGAAGCAAAGAGTTGCCTACGGTTCACAAAGTATACTCCCTTGTTCAATGTAATGGTTACAACTAAGGGGGAACAACAAGTTGCTTTGGCTGCAATGAATAATAACTCCACGAGAAAGAAAAGTGACACTAAGAAAATTGAGGACAAAGATAAAGTTGTTTTGCACCCACTTTCGGCGTTCATGACATACACGTGACACTTGTTGGGACATCCACGAGAAACCCAAGTGGGCAACAAAGAATCAAGAACAGGGTAAATGTCAAAGTTAGAAGAAAATGAACACAGCACATGTGGCAACCCAAGATACTTAGGTTGTTGGTAGTACCCAGGACCACCCTAATAAGTTTGACCCCAAGGAAGATATAATGAATTCCTTCAGAGAGCACCTGAAATCTTATGGTAGGGCTTTGCGACAAATGGACAACCTAGTTACTGGTACTCCCTCTACTTCAGGTAATACGACTTTTGAATTCCATGTCACTCCCATGGATTTCCCTTGGATCATTGACTCAGGGGCCTCCAACCACATGACCGGTAAGCCAAACTTGTTTCAGTCTTATACCCTTTTGTTAGGAAGGGATAGAGTGAGATTTGCATATGGTTCTTTTTCTTCCATTGCAGGCCAAGGATCAATATCTCTTCTCCATGTCCATAACCTGAATTGTGTATTGCATGTCCCTCAACTTCCTATAAGTTTGCTTTCAATTAGTAGCATTTCAAGCTCTTTGAACTGCAGTGTGACATTTTTTGCTGACTCGTGTTTTTCAGGACCTAACTTTTGGGAGGACGATTGGTAGAGGAAGCCTAGTGGATGGTCTCTACATTCTCGACAACAAAGCTAGTCTCTCGATGTCATCCTCAAAGTCATATAGTAAGTCAAATAAGAGCCAATTTTTTTTTTTTGGCATAGTTGTTTAGGTCATGCTTCTTTTGAAATAATAGTCTTTGTTTCCAGTTTTATTTATGTCATGTTCAGTGTCAAAGTTCATGTGTCAAACGTGTTAATTGAGCAAACAATGTAGAACAATTTTTCACTCAAGTAATAAAAGATCAAATGTTCCTTTTCATGTTGTGTATTCTAATGTATGGGGGCCTACCAAATGTAATCTCTGAGGGCGGATATAAGTACTGTATCACATTGATTGATGATTACTCTCGCTATACATGGGTAATTCCTATGCATAGTACAGACGATGTTCCAAAGATAGTGAAAGACTTCTAGAGGATGGTGTTTACACAGTTCCATGTTGAAATACAGATCTTCCAATCTGATAATGCAAAGGAATACTTCCATAGGAAGCTCAATGAGTTCTTTGCCTCCCATGGATCTATTCATAGGAGATCATGCGCTAGAACACCACAACAAAATGGTGTTGCAGAGAGGAAGAATAGACACCTCCTTGAGGTAGCTCGTGGGATGATGTTACACATGAATGTCCCAAAAAGGTTTTGGGTGGATGCTATACTTGTAGCTGCTTATGACCTCAATCGCATGCCCTCCAAAGTGCTAAACTATATGGCCCTTCATCAGTTATTGTACCCTCAGTCTCCTTTATTTTCCATCCCCATGAGTCTTTGGTTGTCGTGCCTTTGTCCATGATTTGTCTCCATCCGAGGTAAGTTAGACCCTCGGTCCATTCCTTCTGTCTTTCTAGGTATCCCTCCTCTCAAAAAGGGTATCAGTGCTTTGATCTAGTTAGTCGTAAGTTTTTTGTGTCTATGGATGTGTCCTTCTTTGAGTCAGAGCCATTCTTCCCTTCTTCTCCTCAGGGGGAGAGTTGTATTTGTGGAAGAGAAGTAGGTTCAGGTATCTCTTCTTTCTATTTCGGACCTTACTCCCTTTCGTGTCTTTCAACATACATGTCGTAGAAATCAGCGGTGTTGTAGAGATATGGAGCAGCCAAACACTGAGCAATCGACACCATTAGACTCCCAGGAGGTAAGTCCACCCCCTAACCTGCTCCTACTATGGATGACCTTGACATTCCTATTGCCCAACGAAAGGGAGTTAGGTCATACACTACCAAATACCCCATTGCCCATTTTGTCTCCTACGATCACATTTCCCCCTCATCCCATGCCTTCCTATCTACAGTTAATTGCATCCCTGTTCCCAGAAATGTTGCAGAGGCCTTAAGATGCCCTGATTGGATAGATGCCATGAAGAAGGAGATTAAATCTCTTCACAAAAATCAGACTTGGGAATTGGTGGACCTACCAAAGGGGAAAGACCGTGTGGGGTGTAAATGGGTGTTCACAGTTAAGTACAAGGCAGATGGAACAGTTGAAAGGTACAAAGCAAGATTAGTAGCCAAAGGATACACACAAGTATACGGGCTTGACTATGATGAGACTTTTGCCCCAACGGTTAAGATGAACTCAATTAGGGTTCTCTTGTCCTTAGCTGCTAATCTTGACTGGGAATTGCACCAACTGAACATAAAGAATGCTTTTTTGGATGGTGACTTAGAGGAGGAAGTATACATGGTTCAACCCCTTGGATTCTATGCCATGGGGAGTGAAAATAAGGTGTGCAAGTTGCGAAAGTCTCTTTATGGCTTAAAACAGTCTCCTAGAGCTTGGTTCAGTGAGCTTCACATGATAGTTCAACAGATGGGTTTCAAATAATGTTAGTCTGATCATACACTCCTTGTGAAGTGATGTCAGGAATAGGTTGTTGTATTGATAGTATATGTGGATGATATCATCATTACAGGAAGTTGGAGCTCAAAGATATAGAACTTGAAATAATTCCTTGCATCTAAATTTGAAGTGAAAGATCTAAGTCCCCTGAAGTATTTCCTTGGGATTAAAGTTGCTCACTTAGAGAAGGGTATATTTTCCTCTTAAAGGAAATACACCCGTGATCTATTACAGGATAAAGCAAATTAGGTGCAAGGCCAACAAATGCTCCTATGGATGCGGACCACAAGTTAGGTGACTGTGTTGGTGAACCTTTGAAAGATGTGAAACAGTTCCAAAGGTTAGTGGGAAAGCTGATTTATTCGTCCATGACCCGTCCAGACATTGCCTATTCCATTGGGGTCCTAAGCCAGTTCATGCATTCTCCTAAGAAACCACACATAGAGATAGTTAAGAGAGTTCTCAGATACTTGAAGAAATATCCCAAAACAAGCCTACTATTTAGTAAACACAATCACCTAAAGGTGGAAGTCTTTACAAATGCTGATTGGACAAGGGCTGTGGATGACAAAAAGTCCACTAGTGGATATTGCACATTTGTGGGAGGAAATCTGGTGACCTGGAAAAGCAAGAAACAAAGTGTGGTAGCAAGGTCAAGCGCTAAAGCTGAATATAGAGCTATGGCACATGGGGTGGCTGAAGTCCTTTGGCTAAAGAATCTTCTAGGGGAGCTTGGGGTTGTTGTTCATAGTCCTATTATCCCTTTACTGTGATAACAAGGCTGCAATAGACATCGCTAGCAACCCTGTCCTAGATGAGAGGACCAAGTACATTGAAGTGGACAAACACTTCATAAGGGAAAAATTGGAAAATGGGAAATCTGCATTCCTTATGGCAACTCCAAGGAACAACTTGCTGATGTTCTCACAAAGGGGCTCCCATGCTCGCAGCACAATGAGTTATGCGACAAGCTGGGCATGATAGACATATTCATCCCAACTTGAGGGGGAGTGTTGTAAGGCCTATTTAATTGTTACTTTATAGCTGCTGTTAATAGGCTGACTTCTTAGTACTTTCAGTTAGTTACTTGTTTTTTCTTATTATTTTGGTTCTAGGGTGTACTGCCAGGGGCATACTTGTAATTTCTATTCCTTTATTGAGTTAATATAAATAGAAGACTGGCGACAGCCAGGAAAAACTTTTTTCTCTCAATCACACCTCTCTTTTCCTTCTCTCTCTCTCCCCCACATTCCATAAATCATTACAAGAATGAAATTCAATCAAGTAGAGAAAGAGAAGAGTAGACAAGATACGTACCTCCTGCTCATGACTCACACAAGTGACCACAACAGAATCTATTAGCAGGATAATTCCAGGATCAGGCCCTTCAAAATAAATTGTAGCCAACTTGGGCATAGTCATGAATGAGAATGTGCCCTCCAATTTCTCCCAGTTCTCTTTTGTTGCAATGACACTACAGGCAGAAAATGTTAATAATAAAACCATAAGAGCTAGACAAATAAGAAGAGAGAAATTGCTATACCTTTCAATTATTATATATTTAGTTTCTAAATCTGGGTACTCCAGTCTCACAGTTGCTTGGACTTTTGCTGCTTCCTGCACAGGACCCCATACTCTGACAAAAGCAGAGAAATCATAAATAAAACCAGGTGATACTCTGTTTGTGATTTCTTGTTCTAAGCCTTGCCAATCATGTGTTCGATCCAGAGTAACACAATAGTTCTTCCCTGAATATGGTTGCACTCCCTCAAAGTAATTTGCTTCTGTAACCACAAATCCATTGCAGGCATAGAGATTCCAAAATTGCAGCCCTCCCATGAAATCATGATTAAGGATGATGTTATCCCCCACACTAATTGGCAAATTGATCTTGTCACCGCTCTTTTTGTGCCATGAGAATAGGATTAATATACATAGGATACCAGGAGAAACAAAATTAAGATACATTGGGAGAAAATGAATAAAGAAACAAAATAAAAGGAACTTGTCGTTACCAATGAAATCAACCTCCAATTTTATGATAAAAAGCTTATTTTTTAAATGAAAACATCTAGCTCATTTCATGCTCAGTTTTCTATGGAATAGGAAGATGAAATAAATGACTACTAGAACCAAAATGTATATAAAGTCCTTTACAAATACGAAATCACAAGGCACTAAACCCTGTATGTTCATGATACTAAGCACTTTGAATTGATAAAATTTTAAGGGTGCCACCAATAGTATAAATAGCTAACCACAAAATTAGTAAATGATAAAGGCCATCACCAAAGGCTTGGATTTTGGGAGGGCAATGCTACTGTGGACCTTACCTCTAACATTTATGGCTTGGGTTTTGGGAGCTCGTCTTTACCAGGGAAAACGTCCAATTTTATTATAAAATGCTTATTTTGAAAATGAAAAGATTCATTCCATACTCATTTTTATGTAATAGGAAGATGAAATAAATTGCTAGAACCAAAATGTATATATATATATATATATATATATAAAGGCATTTACAAACAAGAAATCATAAGACACAAAACCCTATATATTTCAGTTGAACAGTAAAAATGCCTAACATCAATATTAGTAAAATGATAAAGGGTCATCATCAAATGCTAGTCCCAGCATGGGTTTTGGGAGGGGAACACTAATGTGGACCTCACCTCTTGCATTTACGGCATGAGGTGGATGCTTTGGGACTCCAATCCATGTTATTATTCTTGTGAGGTAAAGATTAATGTGGTCCTCATATTAACCCAAATCTGGAGAATTTTTCAGTTTTTGAGGCAATAATGTCTGCACAATTTTATCAAGATGCCAGTACATCTAAGCTAAAAATTTGCCCTTAGTTTTCATTCCTCAAACTACCAATGAGGTAATGCCCCACAAAATAATTAAGGCTTTTCTTTTACATTTTTTTGGTTGATCATAGTATCAATAGTTTCAATACATTCCCACCAATTTAAGTCCAAGTTGGACTCAGTCTAGACCTAGTGTAGTATCCAAACCAATGCCTCTCAAAAACATCCACCAGTTGTACTTAGGGTCTAACTCTAGTCCCTAGCAGCTGAGACAAACTGCTCCACAAATTCTCCAAGGGTCAAATTCCTAGGTATGTTGGAGTAGGTTAGAAGATCACATGAGTGGGTGATCATTGTGATACGATCAGCCACTTTCTTAGACAGAGAATACCTTCGTTTACACTCTTTGATGGAAATCTAAAATTTCCGGTAGTGGATTTCATTTTGTTTCTTAGATCAATTTTCAAAACAATTTAATCTCAGGATCCATCTGAGTAAAGGATTTGACATTGCAACTCCCAGTCAGAGAGGAGGTCCTTCTCCATATGCAGTGTACTAGTATTATTGACTGAGAGATTGAGAGCAAGTGTCTTCTTGGGCCAAAACCTGATGGGCACTTTTCTCAAATTAAACCATTGGGTATGGGCTAATAGGATGGCTGAAACCCAAAGACCACTTTAAATGTTAGACCAATTCCAAGTCCAACAAGATTGGGTGGGCAGCTCACTAGACCTAACTAGTGAATTTGGCCCATTTGTTTCAATTCATGGGCCAAGCCCACATGGTATAGTGTGAGAGCTTAGTGAGCCCCAAACCTACAAGGATCAGGTCGAATTGACTAGTCAAAGGTGTTAATTAAAGACAAGAGTATTGATGTAATTCCAACAATACTAGTTTGACTAGCCGCATGCCTAGTTTGACTAGGAAATTGCATAGTTTGACACTTTGGGTTGAATTGGGAAAGGTTTGTTTTCTCTCTTGACTTTAATATGAAGAGTTATTTCCTAATCAAAAATAACTAATTTAGATAGAAATCTAATTTGGAAACCTTTTAGGACTGGAGGAGTACAGCTCTATATATGATAGAGTGTAGGGGAATTGGGAGAAATAATTTTCATCAAGTTTTCTACCTCCAAACCCTAATTCAACCAAGGGTGAAAGGTGAAGTTTTTCTCTCTCTTCCCTCTTGTGTTTTCCCAACAAAAACACAAATATCTTAAGTGAACAACAGCTGCATTCAATAAGACATTTGAAGTGCACATTGATTCACACACATACTAGATTGAGTTCATGCAATTTGAGTTGTGCCTTCTCCAGCTTGCAACTTGATTTTGGTTGGATTCTTGGACATGTATCACCACTTTGGAAGATGCATTTGTGGCATCTAAATCAGGTAACATTCCTTCTTAATTCTCAATTCAAATTTGATTGATGATCCAAGATCAGTCCTAAGAGAAAATTTTCTCTATGAAATTCACCAATTTGAAAAAATTTGGGAGATACATTTGTGGCATCTAGAGCAGGTATTGTTCTCCTTTTCTTGGACTTATACTAAATTTGAAAATTTCACCAATTTACCCAGCAAGGTCTGACCTTTTTGTGCCATGATCAGTCTTTTAACAGGAGATTTCAGGGCTTGGTGTTGTTTGGGAATTATCAACTTCACAAAGGGCTCCTCTACTATAGAAAGGGTGGTTCAGGGTGTTTGAATGTGTTTTGACGATATCAATCCCACTGAAGCAATGTATGCTCCAACCACTTCTTCATAGGTTGAATATCAAAATGCGGTGTCTCTAGGCAAATTATGTAGTAGTAGAAAATGTGTTCATTAGACAAAATTTTAAGTTCTTCCTTACTTATTGGTTCAGGTTTTAAAGTCTTTGGGGGTTCAATACAGCATTTAGCAATGTTTATATTGATTAAACCCTAACAAATAGGAAAATAAAAAAAAAAGAAATCAGTATATAAACACAAAATGAATATTTTAGTTTAATAGTGCCTATTTTATAATTATAATGTCAAAAAATAAAGAATAAAAAAGTATTTTATAATACATAGTACAAAACTGTTTGGCGATTAGGCGAGGGCAAGCTCAAAGAGCACCTTGTCGCCTAGGCATCACCTTGACAACTATACTATAATACAATCCAAACACCAAAGGGCATCCCCAACATGAAGTGCAAGTTGCATTAACAAAGTGCAAAGCTTGACATTGGAAGGAAATGGAGAAATGTGGGAAAGAAAAATGATTTTGGTTGTAAGAAGGGAATTTATGGACTGGGGATTTATTCTGGATAAACTGAGAAAGAAACTTCAAATGGAAGGAGTCGTGATATTCCCTTATGATAGAAGACGGGCAATTTTGTATGTTGAAGAAAAAACTGTGGATTTTGACAGGTTAGAAACTAAGTTGGGTGTCAATCTAGTGAAGAAATGGACTGTTGCCTGTAACAGCAAGGTTTTTCATGATGAAGCCTTCTATTAGGGCTGTTCACGAGTCGGATTGGGTCGGTTTACTATGGTTTTTCCAACCGACCCGACCTGGTCGGGTTACCTAAGATTGAAACCGAAACTGATCCAGTGTTAAGCAAAACCAACCTGGTCGGTTTGAGTCAGGTTGGGTCGGTTTGGGTCGATTTCGGCTCTAAGTTTAGCCATGCCCCCCATGTGCCTATGTGGTGCAAGTTTGGATTGTCAGTTTGGGATTAGAGATTAGTTTCACCACAAAAATTGAAATCATGAATTTCAAACATTATATCAACTTGTATGCACTGCACAAAGTATTATGAACAACTAAACAAAGTATACAATAACATGCTTATTGTTTTCTGGTGAAACCAGAAAACCGAAACCGACCCGACCCGACCCGAACCAACTTAGCTAAAGAAGCATGTTATTGTATACTTTGTTTAGTTGTTCACAATACTTTGTGCAATGCATACAAGTTGATATAATGTTTTTGCAGTGCATAAACATCAGTTTATCATGTTTTACAACCTGAAACCAACCAGTTGTGAAGAAAACCCGACCAACTCGGGTTGGGTCAGTCTCAGTTGGTCAATTTGGTCGGGTTGGGCCTTCTTATGAACAGCCCTTACCTTCTATGAAATTGTTTGGGCACCCTTTTAATCTTCGGAAGAAAGTTGTGCTAGAGAAGGTAGTAACGGCAATAGAAGGGATGTTCATATCCTGTAACATCTCAAATCTCTACTACACAGTGGTGGAAATTGCTGGAGTGAAACTGGATGAAGATCCTCGATCTATTGGCGTCTTTTTTTTTTTTTTGATCAATAACAACGTTATTAAATTTAAAAGAAAAGAGGGATTATGGATACAAGAGGGGAGATAAAATATCCTAGCTCCCTAAAAACAGAATGTGGTGATTCGTGGGGATTGGGAGGGGGGGGAGAGAGAGAGAGAGGAAGACAGAGGTTCGGTTGAGAGGAAAAAAGCCGCTACTAGCTGCTGCCAGTTTTCTATTTATATTAATTTCATAAAAGAATCAGAAATTACAAGTATGCCCCTGGTGGCATATCCTAGAATCAGAATAATAAGAAAAAAGAAAGAAGAGAAAAAAAACAAGTAACTGTAACTGTCCAACAGCCTACTAACATCAGCCATAAAGTAACAATTAAGTAAAGCCTTACAACACTCCCCTCAAGTTGGGCTGAAGATGTCTATCATGCCCAACTTGTCACATAACTCATTGTGCCGCGAGCACGGAAGCCCCTTTATAAAGACATCAGCAAGTTGTTCCTTAGAGTTGACACAAGGGATGCAAATTTCCCTTTTTCCCAGTTTCTCCCTTATGAAGTGTTTATCCACCTCAATATGCTTGGTCCTCTCATGTAAGACTAGGTTGCTGGCAATGTTTATTGCAGCCTTGTTGTTACAATAAAGGGACATAGGACTATGAACCACAACTCCAAGCTCCCCTTGAAGGTTCTTTAGCCAAAGGACTTCAGCCACCCCATGTACCATAGCCCTATATTCAGCTTCAACACTTGACCGTGCTACCACACTTTGCTTCTTGCTCTTCCAGGTCACCAGATTTCCTCCCACAAATGTGCAATACCCACTAGTGGACTTTCTATCATTCACAACTCCTGCCCAATCAGCATCTGTAAAGACTTCCACCTTTAGGTGATTGTGTTTACTGAATAGTAGGCCTGTTCCTGGATATTTCTTCAAGCATCTAAGAACTCTCTTTGCTGCCTCCATGTGTGGCTTCTTAGGAGAGTGCATAAACTGGCTCAAGACCCCAGCGGAATAGGCAATGTCTGGACGGGTCATGGACAAATAAATCATCTTTCCCACTAACTTTTGGAACTGCTTCACATCTTTCAGAGGTTCACCAACACAGTCACCTAGCTTGTGGTCCACATCCACAGAATTATTTGCCGGCCTTGCACCTAATTTACCTGTATCTCGTAATAGATCAAGGGTGTATTTCCTTTGAGAGACAAAGATATCCTTTGCTGAGCGGGCAACTTCAATCCCAAGGAAATACTTCAGGAGTCCTAGATCTTTCACTTCAAATTTAGATGCAAGGAATTGTTTCAGGTTCTGTATCTCTGAGTTCCAACTTCCTGTAATGATGATATCGTCTACATACACTATCAATATAGCAACCTGTTCCTGACATCTCTTCACAAAGAGTATATGATCAGACTGACACTGTTTGAATCCCATCTCTTGAACTGCCATGTAAAACTTACTGAACCAGGCTCTAGAGACTGTTTTAAGCCATAGAGAGACTTTTGTAGCTTGCACACATTTTCACTCCCCTTAGCACAGGATCTAGGAGGTTGAACCATGTACATCTCTTCTTCTAAGTCACTATTCAGGAAAGCATTCTTTTTGTCCAATTGATGTAGTTCCCAGTCAAGATTAGCAGCTAAGGACAGGAGGACCCTAATTGAGTTCATCTTAGCCACCGGGGCAAATGTCTCATCATAGTCAACCCCATACATTTGTGTGTACCCTTTGGCTACTAGTCTTGCTTTGTACCTTTCAACTATTCCATCTGCCTTGTGCTTAACTGTGAACACCCATTTGCACCCCACGGGGTCTTTCCCCTTTGGAGGATCCACCAACTCCCAAGTTTGATTTTTGTGGAGGGCATTAATCTCCTCCTTCATGGCATCTAAATATTCGAAGCATTTTAAAGCTTCTGCAACATTTTTAGGAACAGGGATGCAATCAACTACCGATAGGAAGGCTCGGTACAAGGGGGAAATGTGGTCATAGGAGACAAAGTGGGTAATGGGGTGTTTGGTAGTGCAGGAACTGACTCCCTTTCGTTGGGCAATAGGAATGTCAAGATCATCCACAGTAGGAGTAAGGTTAGGGGTTGGACTTACCTCCTGGGAGTCTGATGATGTCAATTGCTCAGTGTTTGACTGCTCCACATCTCTATCACACCACTGATCTCTCCAACGTGTACGTTGGAAGACATAGAAGGGAGTAAGGTCCGGAATAGAAGGAAGAGATGCCTAAACCTACTTCTCCTCTTCCACACTAAGACTCTCCCCATGAGAAGGAGGGAAGAATGGCTCGGGCTCAAAGAATGACACATCCATAGACACAAAAAATTTACGACTAACTGGGTCAAAGCACCGATACCCTTTTTGAGAGGAGGGGTACCCCGAAAAGACACAAGGAATGGACCAAGGGTACTATTGGCAACTTGAGTATCTTGGGTACCCCGAAAGGACACAAGGAATGGACCAAGGGTACTATCGGTAACTTGAGTATCTTGGGTTGCCACATGTGCTGTGTTCATTTTCCTCAAATGACCTTTACCCTATTCTTGATTCTTTGCTGCCCACTTGGGTTTCCCGTGGATGTCCCAACAAGTGTCACGTGTATGTCGTGAACGCCTATAGTGGGTACAGAACAACTTATCTTTATTATCAGCCTTCTTAGGGTCACTTTTCTTTCCCGTGGAGCTATTATTCATTGCAGCCAAGGCAACTTGTTGCTTCTCCGTCAGATGTAACCATCACATTCCGCCTGCTTTCTTCAAATTGGACACAGAAGTATACCTCGTAAACCGTAAGCAACTCTTTGCTTCCTAGGATTTGCACCCTCAACGGTTCATATGCAGGGTTCAATCCAAACAAGAAAGCAAACACCTATTGCTGAGAGACCAGCTTCCTATAGGCCTTTGCATAATCATCGTGCTTCCACTCTATGGCCTGATAATGGTCTAATTCCTTCCATATGGAGATAAGAGCTGAATAGTATGAAGACAAGCTATGGTTTCCCTATTTACATGTTGAGGATTCAACTTGCAACTGGTAAACTTTGGCGTAATGCCTTTGCTCAGAATAGGTAGTTCTGGCCTGTTCCCAGATCTCACTAGCGGTGTCTGCCCACATAAAATTCTTTTTCACATCAGGTTCCATGGCTGCGAGGAGCCAAGACATCACCATACTATTTTCTTGGTCCCATTTATCATGTTCAACCGTCTCACCCTTGGGTTCTTTCACCCTTCCATTGATGTAACCAGCTTTACCCCTTGCCATTACATAGAGTTTTACACTCTTAGCCCACTCCAGGTAGTTCAGACCGTTTAAAGGGGTAATTGGCATGGGAAAAACCATGTTTTCACCTCCCATACCCGCTATGTTGTAGGTTGGTGTAGCCCCCAATGAAGTTAATTCATGACTTGCCATCGAATACTACTAAAAAACAGTCCAAGTACCACCCAACAACACAGCCGCCACAATCAGAATGTGAGCAACTCAAGGTTTACTCCTCGAATGTGAGCAAAAGAACATTAAATACTGTTGAGAACAAAGGGAATACTGCTGAGAACAAGGGGTTCAGTCAACACAACATCCAAACAGAACAATAAACCAGTCCGTTAGTCGGTTCAGCACCACCAATATAGACATTACACTCGGTCTGACTGTAGTTCACACACTCTAACCATCCAACGTCCAAACAAATAACTATATAATCAAGGCATGAGCCCTACACACCATCGGCCAAAGAAGGCTGAGACAACTGAAACAAAAAAACACACCTGTTCAGCACTTGTACAAAGGTGCTAATCTCAACTTGACTTCACAGCATCGAACAGAGGAGTCTACACCAGCATCATCCTTCTCCGACTAGGTTTTTCTTGCTATTACGGACAAGAAAGAAATCACAAAAGCTGTCGCCAGAAACTGCTAGGGTTTCCCAAAAAAACTGCCACCAGAACTGCTAGGGTTTCTATAGAAATAGCCGCCAGAAGCCTACTAGGGTTTCTGCAGGAGCAGCCATGTCCAAACACCATTTTTTAAGAATAGGGTAGGAGGGATCGTAGGTCTTTTTCAACCCAGAAAAACTGCTCTGATACCATGTGGTGATATGTGGGGATTGGTTGGGGATGGGGGGAGAGAGAGAGAGGAAGAGAGATGTTCGGTTGAGAGGAAAAAGCCTCTATTGGCTGCTGCTAGGTTTCTATTTATATTAACTTCATAAAAGAATCAGAAATTACAAGTATGCCCCTGGTGGCATATCCTAGAATCAGAATAATAAGAAAAAAGAAAAAAGAAAAAAACAAGTAACTGTCACTGTCCAACAACCAACTAACATCAGCCATAAAGTAACAATTAAGTAAAACCTTACAACACAGAATACAAATGGAATACAAAGAGAAAAAATTAAAGACTAGCCCAAAAGACAGACTCCCTATTCACCCCTTGCTTGGCCAGCCCATCCGCAAATGAGTTGGCACTCCTCTTCACCGAACTGTATTGTATCTCAATGTCCCTACATATAAGAACTGCTTCTTTTCATTTCTATAGTTCCACAATACGCCGTCCTCTTTCTTCAGCCAGCTAACCACCACCTTCGAATCACCTTCTAGGATCAAACGGTTGATATTTAATACCTTTGCTCTTCGAATTCCTTCAAGCACAACAAGGATCTCAGCCCTAAGAGAGTTGCCTTCTCCAACAGGGCCAGAGAACAAAGCAATAACAATCCCTTCCTCATTCCTGAAGACTCCTCCAATCCCTGAGGGCCCTGGATTTCCTACACTACTGCCATCAAAGTTCAAGTTTATAACACCCAAGGGGGGAGGGGACCAAGAGGGACAAAGAGTCCTCTTGCACCTAGCAATGAAAGCAATCTTTTTCCAATTTCTTTGTAAGTCATCCATAGGAAAGTCTAAAAACAACTCTAAAGATTTTAGCCAATGGACAGCCCTTAGAAGGATTAGTTCTAACAATTCTTCCAGGGTTCTTTCCTTATTTGAAAAAATACATGAGTTCTTTCTTCCCACAATGACCAACACACAACTGCCCTAATACTCCTCCACATAGTCTTCCCTCGCTTCTTAGGCCATCGGAAAAAAGGAGAGAACAAACTTTGGACACTCTCTGGCAGATTCCAAGAACACCTAAAACGGGAGAAAACCCACTCCCACACAATTTTAGCAACCTTACAAGAGACCATGAGGTGGTAGCCAGATTCCTCATCAGCTTTACAAGAGCACATCTAATAGGAAGTAGACAATAATTGGGTCTCTTTCGCTAGAGTAAGTCAAATGTGTTTATTCTTTCCAGGAACATTTGCCAACAAAAAAAAAAAAAAAAACAACCCGAGGAGGAATAGGCTTGCTCCATATTTCCTTAGCTGGAAATGACAACCAAGAAAGGACAGAAGGGTGAGTTAAGGTTTCAAAGAATGAAGCACAAGAGAAAGTACCAGAGGTAGAAGGGGCCCAAAATCTAGTGTCTTCCTTATCAGGATTTAGGAAGACATTCTCAAGGGTGGCTAACAAAGGTAACAAGCTTTCCAAGTCTATATCCCTAATTGCCCTCCGAAGGCCTAGGTTCCACCCAAAACCAAAAGTGGAGTCTGAAGGAACTAAGCAAAAAGAGATAGGTTCATTTTTCAAGTCAAACAAAGCATACAAGGATGGAAACTGGTCCTTCAAAGGTGAAACCCCTACCCAAGGTTGTTCCCAGAATTTTATTCTGTTACCAAAGTTTAGACCATACCTAATCCAAGGGGAAAAGAGTAGAAGCAGATTGTGAATGGATTTCCAAAGAGAAGCAGTTGTAGACCTTGCCAAGATTCCAGGATCCCAGCCATTGTCTTCCAACCCATGTATGCTTGCCACAACCTCAGTCCACAGTTTATCCCTTTCCATTGTAAACCTCCACAACCATTTCCTTAGCAGAGCCATATTCCTTTTCTTGATGTTACCAATCCCAAGACCTAGATTTTTGCACCTAGTTATCACCTCCCAACTCACCCTATGATCTCTCTTCTCCTCTCCAGGCACCCACAGAAAATTCCTAATTAATTTTTCTAGGAGATTGGAGACCTTAGAAGGGATCTTAAACACTGACGGGTTGTAGACCGGTAGGTTAGCTAGGGTAGACCTAATGAGAGTGACTCTCCCTCCTAAAGAAAGATGGTTTCTCTTCCAAGCTGCCAATCTCTTCTCAAACCTCTCCACCACCGGATTCTAGAAACTTACATTCTTAGGGTTTTCTTCAAAAGG
This sequence comes from Nelumbo nucifera, assembly GCF_055504915.1. NCBI lineage: Eukaryota > Viridiplantae > Streptophyta > Magnoliopsida > Proteales > Nelumbonaceae > Nelumbo > Nelumbo nucifera. Next base: position 55,461,505 of record NC_142653.1, read on the forward strand.
TAGGCCCAAGTATGTCAAGAGCCAGTCTGAGATTGCACACCCTAACTCACCTGCAAATTCCCTTAGGTCCTTCTAATCTTTGTTCACTCCCACCACACAACTCTTATCAAAGTTCACCTTGAGGTTAGAAATCTGCTCAAAGAGTTGTATTGCCAACTTTAGATTCTGAATCCAATTAATGTCCCCCGCTTCACAAAACAAGATTGTGTCATCTTCAAACTCTAAATGTGTTAGAGGAACCTCCTCCCTTCCTACACCCCACCCTCTTATCGGATTCCTCAAGTCTGCTTTATGGATCAATCTCCCAAGTGCATCAGCAATCAAGGTGAAAAGGAAAGGGGAGAGAGGGTCTCTTTGTCTTACTATAAATACTTCTATTACTATAAATAAACATTTTATATGCATGACTATTTTATATTCTAGTTTTCTTTTTGTTTTTATTTCTTTAATTTTTATGAACATTTTATTTTAAACATTAAGTTTAAATATGTGTCAATATGAGTAATTTACATTAACATAAATATATTAAATTTTATGCATTTAAATAATATACTATTTTATTTTAGTAAGTTTTAACTTATATACTGATTTATTATGCTTTTACAAACTTATCTGATTTTTTCTTATTGTTAATTTTGATTTATTATAAATATTAATATATTTATTTCACACTAGTAAATAAAAATACATTTATTCTGATGTTTTTAAATATTAAAGTTATAATACATTATGTTTTATTATAAATTTAATAATCTGATTCTCTTTTTCTTAGTATTAGGACTCAAATAAATTTTGATTTTTTTTAAAACTTAATGAATTTATTCTATTTTTTAATACTAAATTTATAGTAAATTATGATTTAGTGTAAAATTTAATAAATTTATTCTATCTTTTATATTAAATTTGGAACAAATTATGATTTATTATAAAATGTAATAAACATTTTTCTGGTTTTAATAAATATTTTGCTCTTTTTTTGTTAATTTACTGATTTAATAAATTATGATTTTTTTGTTAATAAAATTTTCTGATTTAATAAACATTTAAACAATTTACTCCCCTTTTTGTTAATTATTTTTATAAATATTTTTTTTGAAATATTAAATATAAATTATTAATGGAATAATTTATTCTAAACATTAAATATAAAATAATACAATACAGTATATATTAATGGAATAATTTATATTAATATACTGTATTATATTAATATAATATTTCCAATATATTATATTATCAAATTAACAATACTAAATAATATACTGCATTATATTAAAAATACTATATAATATACTGCATTAAATTATATTAACAAGACTAGATAATATACTAAATTACTAATATATTATATAATAGACTGTATTATATTAAATAACATACTATATTATATTAAAAATACTGAGTAGTTATTTTGTTGAAGGTCTATATTATTACAGTAGACCTTCATCTACTGTAGAGCATCTACCTAAATTAATGTATCTATTGTGATGCTCTATGGATATTTAATAAACCATCATACATCATATTTAAACTTTTATACTTAACAATTTAACAACAGTCAACGCATAATCTATTCATTCAAAAGAGGGAAACCGTAAAGCTGAGAGCCTGAGAACGCTCTCAGGGAGCTCTGCTTCAACTTCAAAGTCTTCAACCTTCGGTCCTTCTGTCCTTTACAAATCACATCTGCAAAACCCAAAACTTGAAGATCAGCTTCAAATTCCAGGCTTCCGGTAGAAGTTCAGCCTCAAGTTTTTGTTTTCTTTTTTTTACTCCTAAAAAATTTGAAAAAGGTACGCTCTTACGGTCTTACCTGAGTTGGAGAATGGTTGGGAGCCTTAAAAACCTGAGATGAAAAGTGGTTGATGCTCACTTGCTCGATTGCTCAAGACTCCAACTCCAACTACAGCCTCCAAGTCTCCAAGACTCCAACTCCAACCGGTTGCTGATGCAACCTCCAAAAGACCAAAACCAAGCCTCAACTCCTCGTTCCAGACTTTTGCTCCAGTAATAAAGATGACCAGTATTAGAATTTTATTGTCCCTTGCAGCCAATTATTCTTGGCCCTTGTTCCAGATGGATGTCAAAAATGCCTTCCTCAATGAAGACTTGCAAGAAGAAGTCTACATGCAGTTGCCTCCTGGATTTTATGATGCAGAGACAGGAAAGAAGGTTTGCCGGTTGAATAAAGCTTTGTGTGGATTAAAACAATCCCCAAAGCTTGGTTTGATAGATTCAGACAAGCCCTTGAAAGGTTCAGCCATGTATAGGCTCAGTCAGACCATACATTGTTCATTAAGAGAGTGGATTCTTCCTTGACCTTGCTTGCTGTATACGTGGATGATATTGTAGTGATAGAGAATGACAATAGTGAGATTGAGTCTCTCGAACAACTCCATCAAGAATTTGAGGTGAAAGATCTGGGAGAGCTACAATATTTCTTGGGTATTGAGGTAGCTAGATCTAAACATGGGATTTTTGTTTTTCAAAGAAAGTATGTTTTAGATTTATTGGAAGAAACCAGAAAGTCAGGTATTAAGCCTGCAGATAAACCTATTGAACATAATCAAAAGATCAATGCAGAGGGTGGAGAGCCACTTGAAGATAAAGTTATGTTCCAGCAGTTAATTGGAAAACTCCTCTATTTTTGTCTCACACGACCAAACATTAGTTATACGGTCAACGTTGTCAGTAAGTATATGCACTCTCCTAGGACTACTCACTTACTTGTAGTTGAGAGGATATTAGCATATTTGAAGAGGTTTATACAAATGCTGATTGGGCTGAGAGTATTGATGATAGAAGGTCTACCTCTGAAAATTGTGTTCTTGTAGGAGGTAACCTAGTCTCCTGGAGGAGTAAGAAGCAAAGTGTTGTTCCTCATTCTAGTGCAAAAGCAACACAGGTTCATGGCTAATGGTGTGGCTGAAATCCTATGGTTGAAATCACTATTTGAAGAGTTGGGTATTGCTTATGAGAAGCCCTTAATGATGTATTGTGATAATCAGGCTGCTATTTATATAGCTCATAATCCAGTACAGCATGACAGAACTAAGTATATTGAAGTAGACTGACATTTTGTCAAAGGGCTTTATCTCGAGTTCCCAACTTGAGGGGGAGTGCAAAGAACACTGATATGGTTCTCACAGTGTTCGTATGGTAGCAATATTTCTGTCAGATATGACAGTGTTGGTAGTTATTTCAATTAGTTATATTCAGCTTTATTATTAGTTATTTCTTATTCTATTTTCCATGTAAGCAATAAGGGCAACTCAACCCTTTTACAGTTAACCAATAATTATAAATACTAAGAGAAGATCGGCAGAAATTATGACCTACTCTCTCTCTTTTCTGAAACTCTCTTCATGTACTTCTTTTCTTCCCCTCTTCTCTTCTCTTCAATTTTTCTTCCTTTTTTCTTTTTAATTCAAGACTTATTGCAGTCTAGATCGACTACTTCATTTATTAGCAATATTTTACAAATAGCTACAAAAATCTCTATTTCAAAATGCATTAGATTTAAAAATGTAAAAGCTATCAAAGATGCATACCTCGTGTTCGTCAAGATCAGTAGAATAGACCACAACTGGACTTATTAGCAAGTCCACTCCAGGAGGAGGCCCTTCAAAATCAATATAAATCCGTCCAGGTATAGTTTGCAATGAGAATGTGCCTTCCAAAATTTCCCATTTGTCCTTTGATGCATTGACTCTGCAGCCAGAAAACATCAAGTAAAAAATCAATGACTGAGGCCATTATTATCACTATAATGTAAAAGGAATTGCTTCTACCTTCTGATTAGTACAAATTTACGTCCCCCCGTCACCCATATCGTTAGTTGGGCTTGCACTGAAGATAATCCACGGACAGGCCCCCAAACTCTGACATAAGTAGACACAGTATAAGTAGCACCTGGAGACACTCTTGCTGTGATATCTTGTCTTAGGCCTTGCCAGTAAGAATTCCGATTCAGAACAACACAATAATTTTTTCGTGAGATTGGTTTAATTCCAGAATAATAATCTGGATTTTTGGAAACAAGTCCACCACAGTTATCAAGGTCCCAGAAACTCAGATCATTTGAGAAATCATAATTTCGGATGATGTTTCCTTCAGTATTAATCCACATGCTCTTTTATGACAAGGAAAAACAGCAGAATCAATAAAACCTTGTAGTTACGCTACAAACAAAGATAACCTATGGAATTACATTACAGAAATCTCAATTTACAGAATGGGAAACTGCAACTGAATTTGAGTGTTGAAGAGATAAAAGTAGAACATAATGCTAAATTAACTAAACATAACTGTCCAAGGTTTTTGGTTTTGTTTGTCCATTTAGTTGTAGAAGGGTGTATCTATTAGATTGAAAAGAAACAACCCAACAACCACTTTGATAGAGGCATACCTAGTTTAAGGGCAGAAAAAGGATGCAATACTTCCTTTAATCTCCAAGAGACATGACTATTTTAACAATCACTACTCTGGGGTGCCATTGATCTACAAATAGTTAACAGACAAGAGTTTCATGTTGTTGATGCATCTGATTCTCAACAAGTGCATCTTTTCATTTTGACTTCATTTACTGCTCTTTTTTCGTGGCCTTTAATGTTATAACTTATAAAAGCCAGGTTTTTCTCTTTTTTTTGAATATTTTATTGAATGAGCATGTACTGAATGCTGAGTATCCCCCAAGAAGTGTCAATCATTCTATTGAGGCATTTCCTCACCCTAAAGCTAGTATCTCACAATAATTTCCCCAAAACATTTGTGCCCTGTTCACCCCTTCTCTAGCCATTGCAGCGACTAGCACATTTGCTGATCAATAATTCCAAGTGAAGCTTCCATTTACTTCGGGAGCCAAGCTTCTCAACTCCTGCAAGTAATACCAAAATTGTCTAGGGCCTTGTTTGTTTCATTGCAGCACCACCTTTGAGTCCCCCACTACCACAGTATTCCTCAAGCTTAAAGTCATTGCCATTCTTAATCCCTGCAGAACAATTAACAGCTCAGACCTGATTGAGTTTCCTACCCCTATGGGCACAGGAAATAATGCCATACTGCTCCTGGATCCCCACGCTGCAGGAGTCTATTGCAATGAGACCACATTCCTATGGTGCAGAAAGAGTGCTATTATACTCCAGCTCCTTAGAAAATCTTCAATTGAAATTTCTTCAAAAGGCCTTAATGTTCTGAAACAATATACAGCCTTGATTTGTAAGCTTTCCTTGCCCACTTCCAAGTCCTCTTTTTTTTTCTTTAAATATCCTGTTGTTCCTTTCCTTCAATATCTCCCAAAGGACTACAACCGTCAAGAATCTCCATTTCACCCTGGCCTTCCTAGTGGGCAGTGGAAAGAAAGAGTCCTTTATGCAGGTCTCAACATTGAGAGGCTCACCCACCTGTGTCCAAAAAGATTAAAGATCCACTCCCAAATAGCAGCTACAAATTGGCAAGAGATTAATAGAATGTGCAACGATTGCTCATTTGTATAACACAAAGAGCAGATATGAGGAGATGAGCATCAACAGGGCCTCCTTTGTTGTAGCATCTCATGGGCATTGATCTTATGGTGATACAATACACCTCCCAATAAAAAGCCCTGATCTTAGGTGGTATAAGTTTACCCCAGATTTCCTTTACTGGAAAGGTGTTAGGAGACAGTAAAGAGGGAGTAAGAATATGGAAGAAGGATACACATGAGAACAAGCAAAATGGGGATGCAGTCTAAAGGTTGATGGATTAAGAGAAATAGAACCCAAGTTAAGGAAGAGGCCCTTGAATTTAAGTGTGGGTTGGGAACGAAGGAAGCAAGTTAATCACCGCCATCCAAGGAATAGGCCTGTGCATTTAAATAGACACACCAACCATTAGGGTGTCTCCGATTAATGGTTTCCAGCATGTTATGACATAGCTTGACTGAGTCTATCGAAGACCTCCATAATGATTCCCTAATAGTGCTGAATTCCTTTCCCTCAATCTACTCATGCCAAGGCCCCCATCTATCTCTTAGTGTACACAGTTTTCCAATCTAGCAAGTGATCCCTTTTAGATTCTCTTGGCTCCTACAATTAGTCCCTCATGAATCTTTTAGTTAATCATGCCAAGGTCCTTGCTGCAAATTTAAGAGAATCTACGAGAGGAAGGGGTCTAAAGTCAAGGCTAGAGATCAAAATTTTTTGAAGTATAGAGGCAAAGCAATTTGTTTGGAAGTCAAGAAGGCATTGGTGACATTACAGGCTTGGTCATCCATCTCTTAAGGCACTCAAGTTACTTGTTCCATCATTGAGTCATTTTTCTTCTTTGGATTGTGAGTCGTGTCAATACAAGAAACACTACAAAGTTCTCTTTATACCTGGAGGTGCACCTCTAGGCCAGGTGGTCCCAAAACGCCCTAAGGCATATGCCAGAGATGCTAACACCTTTGGGGCATACACCTCATATGCTTTTTTCATGAGGCGTGCTAGAGGCATACACCTCATGCGCCTCATGCACATCTTATATAAAAGGGTGGAATAAAAAAAGGAAAGGAAAGGAAAGGAAAAGAAAGTAAAAGAAAGGGAAGGGAAAGAAAAAATCAGATATAAAAAGACCCCCCTTTCAACTAATGTTATGCATCTTTATTCTTCTAAATATAAAAGATTTTTATTAAAAATAAAGAAAAAAAATCAGATACCCGCTTCCTCTTCATCCTCCTCCCCATCCTCCTAACCCCCTCCTCTTAAGGAGGCTTACGCCTCCTTGTGTTTGGGAAGCTTATGCCTCTTGCATTCTGAACTAAGCCTCACGCCTTTAGGTAGTTGAACACCTCGCATCACACCTCCGTGTTTTAAAACATTGGTACATTCAAATGTTTGGGGTCCAAATAAAATTGTGTTAGATAATGGTTACAAGTACTTCATAATTTTTGTTGATGATTATTTAAGGATGACATAGCTTTATTTTATAAAAGAAATAAGTGAATTGTTCTCTATTTTCCAAAAATTTTATGCTGAAATTCATGCTCAATTTGGTGTTCGCATTAAAATTCTTCATTTTGATAATGGGAAGGAATAATTCTCTACACCATTCTAGCAATATTTGGAGCAACATGGTGTAATTCATTAAACTTCTTGTACTTACATACATACCACAACAAAATGGGGTGGCTGAATGGAAGAACCAATGTTTACTTGAAAATGCTAGGTCCATTATGCATGATATGGAAGTTCCCACACAGTTTTGGGGTGATATCATACATGCATCCTATTTCCTCATTAATCGGACGCCCATGTCTATCTTTGAAAGTCATTCTCTATTTTTAGTCTTGTTTCCTACTCTATCTCCTTTTCCTCTTAATCCTAGAGTTTTCAGTTGTTATGTTTTTTATCATAATCCAAGGACTGGGATGGACAAGCTAGATGCACATGCTACAAAAATTCTTAGCTATTCTAGAACCCAAAAAGGGTATAAATGTTACAATCCCAATTCCCAAGTTCACTTTTTTGTCTAGATGTCACTTTCTTTAAATTTGTTCCCTTCTTTACTAGTCTTGATGTTCAACACCTCTGGTTTTTCCTCTTCCAATATATATATATAAAGATGGACGGTCCATGTCAGCATGTCTCTCCTTTGAGAGAAGCTATTTATCTATTTTCTCCATTTTTGCATTTTTTCTTATTTTATTTTGTTTTAAAAAAATAAAACAGTAATCATTGTTCATCTTGATTAGGTTAATAAAGTTGCACACTATTAGAGAGAGACCTTTGGGTTTTCCAAAGCCTCTAATTTTAATGCATGTTATTATTAAATTTAAAAAAGACATTTAACACAAAGAGAGAGAGACCTTTGAGTTTTACAAGGCCTCTTATTTTAATACATATTATTACATTGAACAGAGAAAGAGAGAGAGAATAGTAATAATATAAATCAAGGTTTTTAAAACCGAACCAAACAACAAAAGGTCAAAGGTCCGATTCCCAAGTCGAACAGTCCAACCATTCGAACCAAACAAATGGCCCATTCTAACAAAAAATTAAAAAATAAAAATAAAAATGGCCAAAACCATTGGACGATTCATACAATTTGACTACCCAGGTTTGCTAACCAAATCAATGGTTTTTGGCAAAATAACAGTTATGGGGTAAAACGGATTCCGATCCGGTCCGGTTTTGAAATCCATGATATAAATCAAATAATATATATAGGTTGTGGTTAAACAATAAAAAATTTAGTAATTTAATAATCCACTAAATTTTCACTAAAAATAAATATTAACAAAACTTAGTAAATATTAAAAATGTGTTTCAGTTCCACTTAAAAATCCAACTTAATAAACGCTAATAAAAATAAAAAATTTTAAATATAAAAATATTAATTGATAGTTTAATAATATTATTAGATAACTTATGAGTTGAGACCTTAATAAGCAATAATAAAAGATATTAATTTATAGTATTAAAATACCAACAATCAATTAAAAATCCGAAAAATTATAAAACACCTAAACATAATTAAAATACTAAAAATAATTCAAAATATTGAAAATTAACAATATTTTATGTTAATAAGCATATTTACTGAAAATAATTAAAAATTAGAATTAATAGTATTTTACTACAAAAAAATACCAAAAATTATTAAAAAAATACCCAAGCCATAAACTATTGAAAAAAATTGAAAATTAATTGTATTTTTTATTAACTATGGTATTTATTTAGTTATTTAATTTATTTTTACTGAAAGTAAATGCAAATTAATTTTGCAGTGACTAATATGCAAAAATAAATGATGAAAATACTGAAAATTATTGAAAACTCATATGCAAAGATTACTAAATAATAATTAAAAAACACCAAAACTTAATTAAAAGTCCAAAAATTCTGAAAAACCTAAAGCTTAATTGAAGTACTAAAAATAATTAAAAATTAAATTAATTGTATTTTATTGCAAAAAATACTGAATAATAATGGAAAATAATGTATTTTAATTATTAATAATAATATAATTAACAATAATTATTTTTAAGCTATAATTAATAGTAATTATAATCTAAGCTATAAATACTAGAAAATTACATTTAATTACCAAAAAGTTATATTTAATTACTAGAAAATTCCATTCAATTAGTTTTAGCCAAGAAATTAGCAATACTTTTGAAAATATGATCATGTCCATAAATTATTGTATTTTAAATAAATACAATAATTTAGTAATTACATTATTTTAATAGCTAACAATATTTTAATAATTAATAACAGAAAGTAACAAGTCATTTATAACTTAACCTAACCCAATTAGATCTATAAATTTGTAGGCTCAAACAACTATTTTCTTTTGAGTTAGGTCTAGGTGAGATATGCATTATGCCCACACATTAGCAGGAATAATCAGATCTGACCATCAGACCTGGATCTTGAGCCCAAGACCAGCCCTTATATAAAGCCCAAAGCTCGAGCCCGAGCCTGAAGCACAATCTTTACACAAAATGTCTTATTTTCAATATACTTTTATAAACTAATATTATATTAATTTAGTAATAATTTAACAAATTAATAAACTAATTTATATTTCCCAATAGTAAATTGATATTTATTAATAATTTAAGAAGCATATATATATATGCTTCTTAAATTATATATATATATATATATATATATATATATAAATTAATAATTTAAGAAGCATATACTCATAGACGGATGTGTATACTAAATGACCACCAATCACGCAAGTGTATACTCATAGACAAGTACCAATTCCTCTTATAATCCCTTCTTCATCGATGGATTCAACAATTGTCTTCCCTTCTTTTGACTTTAATCTTCCCATTGCATTGTGCAAAAGTAAACAAGTTGTAGTTCTCATTCCATTTCTAATTATGTTTCTATTTCTCACCTCTTTGCTTCCCATTGCCAATTTGTTTCCCTTTTATCCTCTGTTTCTATTCCTAAAAAATGTCCAAGAAACTATTACCACCCTAGGTTGGCACCAAGCAATAGAAGAGGAACTATTTGCACTCACATATAAATCACATGTGGGATTTTACCACTCTCCCTCCTGCTAAGCATGTTGTAGGTTGTAAGTAACTATACACTATGAAGTACTTACCAAATGGTAGGATAGAAATGTTGAAGACCCAATTGGTTGTTGAAGGTTGTATAGAGTCAACTATACAAAAACTCTCTCTAGTTGCCAAGTTTGGATCTGTTCAGGTTCTGTTATCTTTAGCAATAATGTATAATTAGCCCTTATATAAAAAGGAAAGGGCAACTTGATTAAAAGGAGATAAAAATACATCTTTTTTCCATGCTTTTTCAACTGGGAGGATAAGAAGGAATCTAATCACAAGGATTTAAGTGAGTACAAAAATTTGGACAACCTGTTTCGATATAAAAACTGTAAAAGAAAGAAGAAAAGAAAAAGATACAAAAGAGAATGGGAGAAGCCAAAAAAACAGGTCTAGCTGCCCTTCTCAATAGATTATATACTCACAAATAAAAGAAAATACAAAGACAAGTATGCCCTTAGTAAGTTGGCTACTTGTAAGAACTGAATAAGCACTCTTTAACTTAAAACATAAATTAATGGGCCTAAGGCCCAATAACTCCCTAGTTATGCTATGTAAATAAAAACAAGTAATATCAACCCAAAACTCAACACCCCCCCCCTCAAGTTGGGAATAAATGTCACACATTCCCAACTTGCATAGATTATGCTCCAACATGTTTCTTCCAACTCCTTTTGTAAGAACAACAAGAAGCTACAAGTCAAATACAACATATGGTAAGCAAACTTCTTCAAATGTCACCCTTTCCCTTATAAAGTGTTTCCCCACTTCTATATGCTCCGTCCTATCATGTTGAACTAGGTTGTGGGCAATATTAATGACTGCTTGATTGCCACAGTATAGCATCATAGGTTCTTCAACCTCAACTCCAATCTCCACTAACAAGGAACAGGTCCAGATGAGCTCTAAAACACCATGTGCCATGACTCTATATTCAACTTCTACATTTGACCTTGCCACAATTGTCTGTTTCTTACTCTTCCATATAAAACTAAATTACCTCTAACAAAAGTGCAAACTCCTGATGTGGATCTCTTGTCACCCTGCCCAAACAACATCTGTATAAGCCTCTAACTTTAACTGTCCATAGTCAGCAAACAATATGCCTCTACCTGGGTGTCCCTTCAAATAGGAAAGTATCCTATCAATAGCTTCCCAATGCTAAACTCGTGAAACAGGCATGTATTGACTCACCACTCTAATACCTTCCAACATCCTTCACTAGTTCACCTTCCAAAGCATTTATCCTATTGTTCTAATCAATAGGTGTATTAGTTGCCCTTGCCCCAAGTTTTCCTATCTCCAATGGTAAATGTAGAATATACTTTCTCTATAAGATGAAGATCCCATGAGTGGACTTGCCACCTCAATGCCCAGAAAGTACTTCAAATCCCCAAGATCCTTAATCTCAAACTCTTTGTGTAGATTCTTCTTCAAGGTATCTATCTTACTCAGATCATTTCCTATAACTACAATGTCATCCACATACACTATTAAAACTAATACCAATGACCCCCTCCTCTTCACAAAAAGGGTATGATTTGAGTTTAAGAATAGCCAAATACAACTAATGCACTTCCAAAACTGTCAAACCAAGCTCTAGCTGATTGTTTTAAACCAGTTCTTCAACATGCATACATTTCCTTTTTCCACATCATTGTAAAAGCTAGTTGGAAGATCCATATACACCTCCTCTTGCAAGCCCTCATTGAGAAAAGCATTCTTTTTTTGGCACAAGTTAATACCAGGTCGTGGTTTGTTATACAAGACTGGAGGGAGTCTTAAGATAAAAGGTTATACAATGTTGATTGGGCTAGATGATTCTGTAACAAAAGATCCACTATAGGGCATTGTCAGTGTTTTAAAAGCACATAGGCCAATTTGCGCCTAAGGCGCAAGGCACAAGGCGAGGTGCGCGCCTTTTTAAGAAAGGTGCAAAATTACAAAAAAAAATGCTTCAAAATAAAAAAAAAATGCCAAAAAATTTAAAAAATGTAAAAATATTAAAAAATATTAGACATAATGTTAATAAAAATATAAACTTAAATTTTAAAATAAATGATTTAAAAAACCTATTATCTAAAATTAAAATACATAAACATAACATGTAAAGTGTATTCAAATGAAAATTTAAAAATAAAGGCAAGTATATAAAACATTTTCAAGCATGTAAAACCTACAATCTCTTTTTTTCCTTAATTGCATTGCTTCAAGTAGTTATTGTGATATAAAACATATTGCATTCTTGGTTCTATGAGTCGCCTTTGTAGCACACCCCCCGAGGCACGCCCCCCGAGGCAAGCCTAAACCACATATGAACTAGTGTGGTTGAAAAATCTTTTGCAGGAGATAGGATACTCAATTGATAGCCCTATGAAGTTGTATTGTGACAACTAAACTGCAGTCCATATTTCTTCTAATCTAGTTTTCCATAAGAAAACAAAGCACATAGAAGTTAATTGCCACTTTGTAAGAAAAAAGGTTCTTAGTGGAGTGATAAGTATAATACATGTGAATTCAGGGAATCAGTAGGCAGATTTGTTTACAAAACGATTAAATCAGGGAAGAGTGGATTCCATATATAAAAAGTTGGGATTATATAACATATACTCACCAGCTTGAGGGGGAGTGTTAGAGTTAGCAGTCAAAGTCCAAAACATGTAAATAAGAAGGTGGTCGGTTGGGAGGATTTTTTTTTTTGATAATTACGAAGAGAGTGATTTTTCTCCCTAGTCATTTCTCTCCATTCTCCTCTTCTCTTTCTCTCCTTCTCTACTCTCTCTCTTGCTTCTGACCTAGAACTGAACCAATGCTAACCGAACCATTAACAAAAACTATAAGCAGGGTCTCTATAAGAAAGTAGTGGATGATCACCAGCGGTCTCACAAGGAGAATCTTAACTAGGGTGAGAAACAATGTTGTAGGAGCAAACATGAGAGAGTGTACTCCCCAACTCCAACTTTTAGCAATAAAGTCTTTTAACTTAAATAACGATGTCAAAACATCCCCAACCTCGACTTTTAGGAAAACTCCAAGGAACCATCTAGCAAAGGCAACCTGTCAAATAATCAATGGAAACTACCTTGCACCCAACAACAAACCCACTACAAAAATGATGCACCCCAAAAAGTGGACTTTCCAAACCAAAAGTCTGCCTCAAAACAACCATGACATACTACCAATCATTTGAAATTCAACCCTAGAACAGCACATACCAAACTTCAAACCAACCATGAATGCAAAACCAAACTTCCAAAAACTGACAAAAACCAAACAGCTACAAAATGCTAAACCCCAACTTAACACCAAAACAAAATTCAACTCAGTTAGTTAGCTTCTCCATTGTAAATCCTTCATATATGTACATATCTTAATATAGTCATAATAACCTTGAGTAATGGCTGTTTTGCAGAAGTCCAAAAAACCATAAACCTAAAAATGAGGATTCATCTGAACTGACAAAAGGTATTAACATGAGGGCTGATAAATGCCAGGTCTTGATGAATTAAATGGAAGGTCCTGATCAATGTAGAACTCTGCGACTACATGCATGAATCAATTCATTGCTTAAGTCTCAATACACCAGTTTACTGCAAGATTAATGTCATTCCCTGCTCCCTTAGTGTATTAGAATGTATCCCTTTGAGTAAACTGATCAAAAAATAATAGAACCTCTTTTCTTTTTTTTTTTTTTTTGCCGGGGGGTAGAGAGAGAGAGGTTATCTTGTGTTAGGGACATTTTTGTCACATAAAAATTAGGTGAAACGATATCAATTAGGTCATGTTCTCTTTTGTCATTTGTAATGTACTTCTAGCCAGTTCAGGTGCTCCACCTTGGTTATGATACTAGATGTAACTAAAGAAAAAGAGGTATGTGACTTATGAAACCTTGGGGGTTTTTTGGAGGATCTAAAAGATGGGGAAACTCCTAGACATTATCAGTAAAATCAGAAAGGTTTTAAGCAATTTACATAAAGAAGTAACACTTACATCATTTTCAAAGTCCTTCATGTGAAGCTCCACAAATAGCTTTAGTTTGGAATTGTTTCGACATGAAGAAGTGAATGACTCCAAATTTGGACAGGCCTCTGGGTGACTCATGAAGGTGACTCATGAAAGCCCTCTGGGTAGAATCTCTTGAGTTTTGGTAAATACATGAGCCTTACGGTCCTTAACTGAGGGAATAATTTGTCATTACCCTTATCCTCCTTCCCTTTCACAATTATTTGTTTTATATGGTTGCATTTGTATACTATGAGTTTTTTGAGCTCTAACAGTTTACAAGCTAGAGTGGTTGGCATGAGATTACTCATAGTCTTGCATCCTTCCACTTCTAAAACTTGCAAATTTGGAAGGCCAAGGAAGGAGATTGTGGATAAAGTTTTCAAATTGTCACAGTGACTCAACCTTAGAGTTCTCTCACTACTGCTATTGACCCTCAGAACTCTTGGGTAAAAACCCAAGCGGTGTAAGCATTTTTCACGACTGAATCTGCCTACAAGTATGTCAAATCTTTTCAAGGTTGGGAAAGTGACAACTTTATTCAAGATGTTGGTATCAACTATATCAAGGCAAAGGCTTGTTAAGCAGTTCAATGATTCCAACTCCTGAATGCTCGCATTATTGCCATTTTCTATTCCTTCAATCAGCCACTCATTGAAACTACCAATCATGTAAAGCTCCTCCAGATGAGACCAACAAGTTATCACATTGGGTGGTATTCTGGTAATCACCGCACATGTCAAATCCAGCAATTTCAGATTGGTCAAATGTGCAATATCACCAGGCAACTCGCCGATTGAAGATTGGCGTAGAGTAAGTATCTCAAGCTTGTTCAATCTTCCAAGAGTTGATATGTCTTGTAAATTGCAGTCTTCCAGATATAATGCACTAAGGTTGGTCAGGCATTGGATTGATAATGAGCAGCATCTGTAGCATCCACTGAGATCCAAAACTTTAAGTTCTTTCATCCCTTCAAAGAAAGTGTCTGAGATCACCTTCAACTCATTATTTCCTTGCAACAATAAAATCTGTAATTTTAAGTGTTCATGTTCCATCACATTACGATGCATATTTATAGCATTACATATTGCTGTATAATCTTTTGACTTCACTACCAGACAGTTTGTCAGTTCTTCACCAGCTCTTGTCATGAAGACATGATTACCACTGGATGCA